>NW_012099877.1:23215-108773 GCF_000951045.1 Mandrillus leucophaeus | reverse complement strand
TCTCTCTCTCTCTCTCTCTCTTTCTTTCTTTCTTTCTTTCTTTCTTTCTTTCTTTCTTTCTTTCCTTCTTTCTTTCTTTCTCCTTTTCTCTCTCCCTTTCTCTTTCTTTCTCTTTTTTCTTTCTTGCCAACTCACTATTCATTGCTTATGTTTCTGCCCTAAATTCTAACCCTCCCATCATGATTTCCTAGAAAAAAATGCAGAAGGTAAATGAATACCCTTTTATCAGTTGTATTTCAAGCTGTTGGTTATTTCCCTGTTGCTCCCAGCAAGTGGCAGAAATAGTTGTCTTTCTGAAGACTTAGAAAATAATAGTTTTGAAATTTATTCTTGTTTCTTGAAAATAAAAGTAATAAAAACAATCAAGTTTATTGTTAAAAAGGGCCTAAAAGATTGACTATTTAAAGGCTTCATTTTATATATGGGGGAAATAAGACTCAGAAAAGATTTTTAATTTGCCCAAGGTTATACAAATGATTGTAACCAATTTCTACGGATTCCCAGTTCAGTTTTATCTACCATGAAACTAAGGAGAAAGGCCTGGATTTTTTAATGAAACTCACTCTTCCCTTTGTTATTTTTTCTCAATACAGAATTATCCATAACTGTTAAACAATGAAATAAGACCTTTCTAGCATTCTCTTTTCAAGTCATATTTTCAAGCTGGAACTAAAAACGATAGTGTATTAAAAGTGAATGGTTATAACAATATTTTTCAAAATCTTATAAGACTCTGAAATGTTTCTGAATTGTTTGAGTAAAGCTAAATTTTGTTTAGCATAGTATATTTTATTTTATTATGTTTCAAAAATTGGGTAACACAACGTAATTACTTAATAAATGCCTACTGTGAGTCAGGCACTGGCTCAGTGTCACCAATCTTCAAAACAACCCTCCATAACAGGAATCATAGGCCTCACTTTACAAACTAGAAAAGTGAGAATTAAAGTTTTAGCAATTTTAAGTCATAAAAATAAGTGATTGTGCTGGGATTCCAATTCAGTTCTAGCTTAGTTTAAAACCCAAGCTCCTTCTGTTATATCAGGTTATTTACATATATGTAAATTGTGTAATAAATAAATTAGTACCCATACCCCAAATAAACAACAAAGCAGATAATCTACTGCATTTGCCTTTGAAATATGCTCAAAGAACATCTGAGTGAATAGCCTCCCTTCCCTTGCATGTCCCCACCCTCCACAAATACAGACAACACACAGGCACACACATATTATCTCAAGTTATTATGTGCAACAAGTCTTGAATGACTTGAAAATGGCCTTTATTACTGGTTAAAATTAGGAATATTGCTTTCTTTCATAATTTTATTTATAATTTCTGAAACAATTTGAACCAATGATACTGTTTCTGAATTATACTTTAAATGAAAAATATGTATTCTAAACTATAAAAATTGGGTTCAACTAAAAAAATATTTACTGGCTTCCTGAATCAATATATTTATTAGTGATGACTTACAAAAAATATTAGAAAACAATTTTGGGAATTTGTAGGACAGACATTGTGGTTCACGCCTACAATCCTAGCACTTTGGAAGGCCAGGGCAGGAGGATTGCTTGAGCCCAGGAGTTTGAAACCAACCTGGGCAACACAGAGAGACTCTGTCTCTAAAAAATAAATTAAAAAAAAAAAATCTGGGAATTTGTTTTGTTTATATGAAGATTGTTAGTTGGATTAGAGTGACATATTGGGTCATCATTTCTAAGTTTAATATAAAAATGAAATAAATTATTTACTATGGGAAAGAGCTATTTTTGGAGGAGTCTAGTTATTTGTAGATAGACTGATTATTTGTTTGCCTGGGGCAATGCTAGCTTAACTTGTTCAGGAATTCATAGCTCTTTGTCTCCCTCTCAAGTGGTTCTAGTTTGAGTGATATTATATGCCCACCCAATTGAGAGAGCACTGTAGCACCACATGTTTTAAAAAAGATTAACTAATTATGTTATAGGATGTTTTAACATCTCCAAGTGAAGGAAAAAGGCATAGTTTGTTTTCTGTGTATATTAATATTTTCATGTATCAATAATCTTGAAATTCCTTATATAATTATTTCCTTAAATTCCAAAGAATAGTGTTAATGTACTGTTTCTACAAACAATTTTACTCTAATTGTGTATAAGTTGCCTGGTGAAAATAGAACAGTAATAACCCTTCTATTGCCATCAATAAAATTAACTCTATCTGGTTTTGTTTTCAACTTTTTATCTGTGAGAACAAAACTCATTGTTGAGTTTGAGATGGGACCCATAGGCCCATTTGTCAGAGACTTATTTTCTCACCAGCCTCTTACTTAAATAAGACAAATCTTTTTTTCCACCACTTCACAGCAACCCTCCAAAACAGAACACCCATCTCTAGACCATTACACACATTTTACACTAAAAATATCTCAGAGGACTATGATTCATTTTTAAAACTAGGTTGATTAACTTTAGAAAAATGAAATATATTGTTTTTCTACCACATGAATAAGATGAAGCCTCTACTTCTAAATTCATTTTCAGCTAAATCTATCCCCATATAAATGAGAAATGCTGACCTTGGATGTCCTTTTTGTTGGAGCTGGAACAATAATTGCACATGCATATTGATACCTTACATTGAAGGACGGATTCTGAAGATCCATTTATTGTAGACACATCACTGGGATCTTTATTGAGCATGTGGTGGTGGTGAGGCAATCTTAAATTGATATAACAAATTAAAAGTGACCAGATTTCTGTTTCCCAGTTCAGAAACTAGTCCCTAACTACTATTGCACAGAGGAGGTAATGTGTTAGAGAGGAGAACGAAGATCAGTACACTAAAAACTTACAATCTGTTTATTAGAGAAATGTAAGTAAAAGTTTACTTTCTATTCAAACCCTCTGACCTTTGTCCTTAGCTAAGCTACACATAAAACATCCATATGGCCCTTAGAAACTCCTATCATACATCCTAGTAAGCTTGAAATATTTATTTATTTAAACTTACAAATAAATAAATTGAATGTGCTTATGTAGACAATTGTGGTTATGTTTAACGACAGGGGTTTTATTTTTATTTAAGTGTAGCTTTAAATTAAATGAGCCCCTTGTTGAAGCTCTTGAGCTGCTATGTAAATGTACAGGACAGCAGACCAAGTCCTGCTTTACAATCCACACGGTGGCATGAAGGAGAGGATGTGAAAGTGTTTCTCTTGAGCTACATTCTAGAGAAGACAACTATTTAAATTTCATCTTTAAGATTTGTCATTGTATTCTAAATAAACAAATTGCCCTTACAGTGTAGACACAATGGCCATGTTCCCCATTCTTAAGTCAACAGACTGTGGCTGCATTCTGCAGTGGCTGAGTTTCCTGGGTGGTCTTTAAGAATTGCCCCAGGAGGTAGGCACTGTCATAGTCTAATCCGGATGTTACAAAGGTATGTAAAATGGCATGTCTTGCAAGTTTAGTTTATGTGTTGTCTGGTCCTTCAGGTGGAAACAGACATTCTTTAAAGCTTTTTTGGAACTTCTGTGGAATGAATGGGCTTGAAAACTATTAGCACTGATTTTCTTAATAAAAATGTTGAAATGAAAACCTGGAACTGATGTTGAAATATGAAAATATGTACAAGGAAATTAACAAACTTTTAGAATTAAAGTTCAGGTTTGAAATATGTATGTTGAATCTGTATGTGACTTTAATGTAAATTTTAAAAATTGTTTCTGCCTCATATAATAATAGTTAATAAAATTAATTTAAATGTTTATTTTTTAAAATGTGGGGGACAATGAAAGAATATTTTCTGTATACCATGACGTCACCAATTATCTTGTGCTATCAATTCAGCAATATGTGAAATGGCGAGCTGATACTAATCTTTCTTTGGAGAAGGGAAGAAATGCTGTGCAGAGATGCATCTAAGACAGGGTGCTTTGGGTCAAAATAGAACTTCCAGATGGAACTCCCTAAAGGGAACTGACAGCACCTAGAAATGTATATACTGATGTGACAATCCAGCACCTGTCCTGCTAACAGCCCTGAAGGAGCCAGTTTCAGTTATTCTAGTAAATCAAAGTGGCATCTCTCCTAAGAGGTAACTGAAAAGGAAGCAGTCCAAACTATGCATTCCAATCCTTACTGGGCCACCTAGAATTTAAAGCGAAAGCACTGACTTTTACTTAGAATGCATAAGGAAACTACCTCCCCAGCATGACCTTTTACTCATTTTAGAGAATTAAATAGAGATTACCAAAGGGTAACCTTCTCTCTTTTTCATGCACCTGCACACATCCCAAATCAAGAGTGCTGAAACTAAATGATCTTTGAAAGCAGAGAAACAGCGATGACCTTTTGTGAATAAGTCTTCCTGGAAAACGTCTGGGAGGAAAGGTCTCGATGATGTTAGAATCAATGTCAAAAGGACTGATAATTTGATAAAACATTTAAAGATTCAAAATTTATTTCAAATGGAGTCCCAAACTCCCATAGAAAAAATATTGAAATTAAATGAAAAATAAAAAGTATTCTTGCCTTATCTATATGGATTGAGTGAAAAACCCATGCAGAGTAATTATTTGAGAGTTACTAAGATGAATATTCTAATAATTTCATTATAATGAGTTATCTTCAGTGAGAAATCCTGAGGAAGTGTGCTGCTTAGAATTATTCAAGTAAGAAATCCAGTGTAAATTGTTTTAATCCTTTCTAGTCAAATTAATATGGTGTGGATGTCTTGTGGATACAAACCCAGTTATCTTTCTTGTTGACACATATAAGAAAATTCTGGCTGGGCACACATGATTTATTCTTTATATCTGGAGCTGCGCTGTCATCATTCACCCTTTTTCAAGTCTAGTTTGGCAACTTTATCTCGCTTGCAGTTTGCATTTTTTGAAAATGAAAATATATTCTGCAGCTTTTGATGTGTTGATTGGTAGGAAGGTAAAGACAGCTGCACACAGTCCCTGGAGACAGGGCTCAGTGGCTAAATGAAGACCTCTAGTGCTTTCTTGTTAGCCAAGATAGATCTACATCCCGATGAACCACAACTAGTCAATAGCAGAGGCTCTCAGTGCATGTGATCAGAAGCCACAAATCAGTTTTCCCTGGGACTTAGTTATCGGCATATTGTGCCGTAGGCCATGCCCTGGTGCTGCTCATCTGACGGTAATTTTTCCCCCAGTGAAGTTTTTAAAGTCACAGGCTGAGACTGTAACTGTGCTCTCTTGGCAACAAGGCTGTCACTAGCCTGCCAGATATCAATTGCCCATCAAATAAATTGCTACTTTAATGTACTCAGTCACTCACTGTTAAGGAGGTTTAATGCTACCAGGATTTTTCATTATGTTTTCCTCTCCAAAATGTATTTCTAAATGTTTCCTTCCTTAAGACCAACACATTTATACTATACTGATGTATGTGCATGAGTTGACCAGTTGCATTTCTAAGTCTCCATCACTTTTATCTAAAGTGTTGCAATAGCCTCCTCATTGATCTCAATATAACTGACTGCTTGCTGTCTAATCCACCCTACACCCTTCTTTCAGAAGCATCTTTCTAAAAGACAAATCTAGTTATACTATTTCTCTTTTTAAAATTTCCCAATATCTTCTCTTTTATCTATCTATCTATCATCTATCTATCTATCTATCTATCAATCATCTATCTATTATCTATGTATCTATTATCCATCTATCTATCTATTATCTATGTCTATTATCTCTCTATTATCTATTATCTATCATCTGTCTATTATCTATCTATTATCCATCTATTTATCTATTATCTATCTATTATCTATCTTTCTATTATCTGTCTATGTGTCTATTATCTATCTGTCTATCTACGTATCTGTCTATTATCTACCTCTCTATCATCTATCTATTATCTATCTATCTATCTATCTATCTATCTATCTATCTATCTATCTATCTATCTATTATCTATCTGTCTGTCATCTATCCATCTATCTATCTATCTATCTATCTATCTATCATCTATCTATATCTTTCTTTCTTTCTTCAGTGGGGCCCCTTAAAAATCCCCTTGTGTTGGGGCCTAGGGTACCCTAAAAATACTTTATTAGGGAGAGTTGCTTTATTCAGTCATTAACTTGTCCCCTGAAAGTAGTCAAGTCCCTCTTCTTTGTAAAATTACAGTTTAAACTTAGGCACCAAAGCTATGTTTGAAATACCCATATTGTTGGCTTGCTGCTGTGTTTAAAAGGATTAGTGAGCTATTTTTGTGAGGGAATCCTCATCCCTGGCCAGTGGGCCACTCCTGGTGTGCTCCGGGCAGACCGATCCCTAAACATAAGTTCTCCCTCTCAGTGAGTAGACCCTGCTGGGAGGGCCTCTTCTCTTCATAAGATTCTGATTATATACGATGCCCTCTAAGAAGAGGCTGCTGTTATTGCACATCCTAGGCCCAGATGCGATCAGTTCTCATCCTCTGCTGCTCTGATGAGAAGTAAGGTTCTCAGGACAGCGGCCTTCTCTTTCTCTATCACTCTGAGTTATTCCCTGGCACCCTATACTATAGTGCTTCCCAAACTCTTGAAACGGCATTTATGAATGGCACATGGTGGTCTGGTCTCAAACTGCCCACTTCTCCTGTCCCTCTCCAGGGTACTCCAGCAGTACCAAACCGAAACCACTCACAGTTCTCTCAATGTCTGCCTCCTCAAGCCTGGGTCACTTTACGCACTATACCCTGTGGTTGCCTTCAGATAGATTCCTCCTCTTCTTTATCTGCCTGCTAAACTCATGTTCATTCTCTAAGTCTCAATTTAAATATCCCCTCTTCTCTGATATTTACAGTAGCTGAGGGAAAATTATTCTTTTTTAAATAAGAGAGTCTTGAGCCTGTTTGAAAAAGGAGGTAGTAGAATGGGAGAGATTGATAGTCTGGGATAATTGATGGATCCCAGTCCAGAAAGATATGATACAGAGTAAGATCAAAAACACAGAAGAAAAGCGTGTACGCCTGCTCTTACACAGCCTCTGCAGATTGTAACCAATTGTTTGTGTATAGCTCTCCCATTCCAATGGTGCAGTGGCCCAAGCCACCATTGTCTCTTGCTGTGAGCACTGTAATAACCTCCCAAGTGATATCCTTATTTCCATCCTTGCTCCACTGTAGAATAATCTCAACACAGCAGCTAGAGGGAATCTTAAAATGCAGGCTGGATCCTGTTGGTTTTCTGTTCAAAATCTCCCATTCTCCTTCAGATGAACACCAGTGGGCCATCTGATGCCCCCACGTGATGTGCCTTGCTCTGTTTCCTCCGCTGAACATATTACCTTCTAACACAATATTTAAGTTAGTTGTTTATATTGTTTATTAATCCCTCCAACCCAATTGACGTATGAGCTCCACTAATGAAGTTTTGTCTGTATCTGCAATAATGGGGATACTTATTAAGTCCCCAATAAATATTTATTGAATGACTGAGAAAATTTTCCCATGGATGCTCATCCATAAAAGCAGTGTTGAAATTCACAAGCTCATAAAATTTATACCATTCATGACTTTGGCAAAAATCTTGGGTATTTCTATTAAAAGTCCTTTTTAATAAAAAATTTTGACTACTTAACTAATCTTAGTAAATTTGGGTAGTTCTTTAAGTTGATACTACAGTTTCTATTAGAATAATACCTTCAGATGATTATCCTCATATATCTCAGTTGATTGTTTCTAAGGGATTTTTTCTTTTTCTACAAATGACCCTTACATTTGCTGTTATCCTGAATATACTAGAATGATTTTAAAGCGATGACTTTCTTATAAAACTTCACAAAAAAAGAAAAAAAATTCACTAAGAGAAAATAAGTAAAATTAGAAAAAATTATAATTTATCTTTGGATAACTAAAATCAACGGAAACAACTTCCTATTTATTTACATATTAATATTTGTGTTTTGATTAGCTACCATATATACAAACTACCATTGTAATTTTTGTTCAGAAAGTTGTCACCATTGATAATCAAAATTTTCTCTTTATAAACTGTATTTTATAAAAACATGTACTCCTAACTGAAGTTCTCATTTTTATTTTTAACTCTAGAAAGCTTATTTCTTCATTGAGCCCATGCCAGTATTAGATTTTTATTGCTATTAACACATATGAGCCAAGAGAACATTTTCATGCCAAAGACAGTTATACTGTCTGTGCCCTGAAGAGCACAGCAGTGGCTGTTTGGACTTCGAACAACATATTAGTGAAGTCAAGTCACACATTTCTCGATGCCATTACGCAAACAGAGGAAGAATGAAAGCCAGAGCCTGTAAAAGTAATTCTTGGAAGGCTCCAGGAGTGTATAAAATGTGCTCTATAATTTTCAGCCTCCTGCAGTGCAAGTGATTAGCTAAAGAAACACTTTGAACCTGTTAGTTGTACATCTTTTAAACCATTTTAAATTATGGAAAAGATAGTCCTCAAGAAATTAATTAAAGTTTTGGACAATAATGCAATCAGGGATATCTATGTTTGCAGTCTTTTCTCTCTGCTTGCATATATCTTTCTCTGTCAAGTACATCAAACAGCTAATTAGCCTCATTTTAAGAGCTTCTCTGCTCACATCACTTAAAAGAATCTCCAGGCTGACTTCTTAGAGAGTTCACACTTTCTGTGCATTGGCTTTCTGAATGTTTCTTAGTCTTTGAAGGAATCTATTCCCTACATATTGAAAGAACTTTAAAAGTAGATGGACTTTCTTTCCCACAAATCAGTTTTCTTTGTTTTCTCACTTATGATCAACATTTACAAATAATCTTGTAAAGGTTGATAAATCTATTTTACCTGGTATTTGCTTACTTTAGTTAAATACTCTTGGTCTTGCTGAAGACATCTGAAAAACATTAGAATGACTGCTTTTTATTAAGACATGTGGTGCCAAGAGAAAAAAAAATTATGAGAGACTAAAGTGTTGCTTTCATTTAGCATAAAGTGTTACTACCCTGACAAAAGTTTGATGTTTCAAATACCCATTTTAGAAGTAACTACAGGTCACATGATCTACAAATATCACATGTTAGCACATGTTAGAAGTTATAACCATAACTAGAGACAGAATTTCTGACTCACAGCTTCCATGAATCTGAACTATCACATATCATCTCAAGTTGACTATAAAAATAACTCAAGACACCAGAGTGCTTCAATTAACAGCTGAAATATTGTGATATTTTAACACAGGTGATATAAAGAATCAGAGCCACAAATAGGTACATAGTTGTGAGTTATAGCTACTTCCTTGCAAGTTTATTGTTCAGGGCAGATGTAGAGAATGTTTTCTACCCTTATAATCCTGTAGGGCTGGGTGTAGGGGGGATGGAGCGGTGGGGGTATTACACTTGCTTGGTTTCTTGATAATCTCAAGCTATGTAAGAATATGACCTGTGGCAAGAGAGGTGGGATTGACCTTTCCACCAATAAGTCAAAAACACCCAAGTGTGTTTGAGATAGAGTGGGGAGTCTATGGTATCTTGTGGAGAACAAGGTGCTCAGAGAAGTCAAGGATCTTTGTGAAATAACAATAATAACATTAATACACCCATTGTAAACTTGGTATGCTTTAGACATAATTTTAAATGTTTTTAATATTTTTACTCATTAAAAATTCGAAACAACCTTTTAAGGTATTATCATCAACTTACCAATATAGACACTGAGAGTGGAGAGACTTTAAGTAACTTCCTCAAGGTCACACACCCACCACATGGTGGATTTAGGATTTCACCCATGAAGTCAGGCTCCAGAACTCTGCAGTCTTAAAATCCTTAAGAACAAAAGGAAGCAATAATGGAGATAAAATTGTGGAGATGGGGATGGAATAGGAAGTGAGGGAAGAAGTAAGAGAAGAAAAGAGGACTAAGTAGAGGTTAGACAAAAGTTATTTGTTTAGGTAACATCTAATAACACAATTTTAATGGAAGGTCAAGATGTTTAAGGAGTAAAGGAAGGTATGGTGGGAAAAATATTTCCTTGAGTAGTGTGATATTTGACCTATGCTTTTGAAGTGAATCTGTGGATTGAAGATTTTTTTTTGCCTTAAGATTTCATTAAAACTGAACCCATAGCTTGTGTTGATACTTACTCAAGTATATTTTTATACCAAGCAAAAAAATTATTTCAACAAAAATAAATATTATGGTTTTAAAGGAGAGGGAATGAAAGCCAGGTTAATACACGAACTATCCAAATAAATTTCAAGAAAAACAAAAACACATGAACACTTACGTTTTTGCTTATATTTTACTGGAAGCATGTTCATTAAGTCTCTGTACATCAAAATTAGGCACTATGACTGGCCTCATGCAGGTATTCCTGAGAAGACCAGTAAGTAACAAGCAGTCTTCAATCTTTAGCAATAACACAAAACCAAAAATGTCTCCAAGTTCACCATTAAAATATGAGTGCAATAAGTTGAAGGCAAGTTTTTAAATTATTTTATAATTAGAATGTTGTAACAAAGATTGCATCATATCATGCTTGGGCAACTTATTTTTCAAAGGTAGGAAACACCTTTACAAACTAAACACTTTTTTTTTAACCTCACCTTTTCAGTGTTTAATAATATCTTTTCGTCCGATTAAGTGCATTGATCTTGTTGGTGAGGATCTTTTTGGATCTGATGCTGCTGTACAGATATTTCTCTGTCTTCATGTCATTGACAAATTTGAACATATTTGTTTACATTAGTAATATTGTCTAAATACTGATAACAATGTTGAATGGCACTGTGCCACAGGGCACTGTCACAAATCATATTTAACTCCTGGACATGGGAATATCTATTTATTTGCCAGCATATTTTTGGTAAATATATTCTGCCAGGTATTCTTTTCTTGAGCCAGCTATCTTTTTCCCCCCTTTGCAAAACAATATCATAAGATTTTGAGTCCTAGTTGCCTCTAATAGGAGGAATTGTACATGGCTCCATTTTAGCTTCTGGAAATGAAGAGTAGGAAGTCAACCATGTTACTTATTCATCCTTAGTCTTCATTTTAGTAACTGTGTTTCTTTCTCATTCCTGTAACCAGACCTCATCTTAAATCCATTTGTTTCACGTGGCTTGCTATCTTTTCCTTCCATGTTTTACTGGCTGTCTTGAACCTGGCTGATTATATAGTTCTTTTGGGATAGTTCCCTGTCCTCGCAACTCCTCTCTGGAGCTGGAAAACTCTCTAACCGGAAATAGTGGGTGCATATATTCCCATAACTCTCTAATATTAACCTTCTGTTTGCCTTCTTTAGCCCCGTTCCTGGACAGTCTGTATAGTATCATCATTGTGGTTTTACTCATAGAATTTTCTAGCAATAACCTCACCCTCCAAAGATTAGGGATAGTTTATGTTCTATATTTCTTATGATATAGTGGCTGCTTAGATAATGTTTATTGAATGGATCAAATAAAATGTAATTTCTTCAAGTTTTCTATTTCTAGGTCTTCTTTGTCACCATGTTACTGTAGCACCTGTTACCATGTCAGGACACTCCTGGTCCCTGCCAGCTGTCACTTAACATCATATCTTCAGTTTCTGACTTTCACTCCTTACAAGTTGCTGAGTTTTTCTCAAACAAATAATTCCCAACAGTGAGTGCATCTACTTCCCAGCTTCTTAGTTCCAGCCCCTCTTGATTTGGTTCCTTCATTATATTGTCTACTGAACTAAAAAATCTTATTTTGACATAATAGTATTACTATTAGTTAACATTTTTTTACTACAAATTCTGAACCAGGCACTATTCCAAATAAAAACTGCTCACTGAACTATTAAAAAAACTGGGGTCGTATAAATTGTAATGAGCCTGATGAAAGTAATTTTGCTATAAAATGTTACTAGGTCTGAATAATCATAAAGCCACATTATTTCACCAGGTAACCCCGTACATAGTGGGACATTTAGGAACTGTCATATTTATCATAGACCTTATTATAGCTCTTAAATTTCCTGTACAAAGACTCTGACACAAAGGATTAACTCTAAATGATGCAAAAGAAGACAAAAATGAATATAGTAGACTGCTCGTGTTTTTACAGACTTCTTTTGACTTCATGTCTAAGTTTAAACTTGTAAAGGAGTCCTCACATTTTATCTGCACATAAGAAAACTTTCTGAATGTATCCAGAAAATATTTCTGAAGACAATGATATTCATTATCATTGCTTCATAATTACATTTTGTAAGTTCCTAATTGGAATTTGACATTACTTATAATCAATATGTAAGTATAATGCTTTAATATAAAATTGTAAAATGTCAGGTATAGTATTAATAGTATACTCAATGAAGGACACTGCAAAAATGTCATGATTGCCGAGTTCAATATGTGGGATCATCATAAAATAAGTAAGACTATAATTAGTATCAAAACAAAATTCCAAGTCAGATGGATATATTAATTTTATTTTTCAAGGTAAAGTACAGTAAGGAAGAATGATTAAAAGAGAGCTGTTTTATAATTCCAAGGACACACTCATTATATACTGCAAATATTATAGCAGAATAGATTGACATCATCTTATATTTGCCTCAAATCTGTTATCTTTAGGTTAATAGATATCTATCATGATAGGAATTTGAAACCCTAGCATAAGACATTAAGCTGTTTGCAACTGGAACTCTTTAATCTAATTTGGAATGGTAGTTATTATTTTATTTCCACAATAACAGAAATAATTCTGAAAGATACACATACCCATAATAATAATAATAATTATTATTATTATAATTTGATAGGATGTCAGTCTTTCTTTGGTACTGCTAAATTCTTAAAATAAAAACTAACAATCATTTCACTTCTAGTCTGGAGGAAACACATTTATATTCAAATTATTTTGAATTGTAGACTGCTCTGGTAATTTACATAGGAGGGTCTTGGTGACAAGAATAAGAAATTCTCATCTGCCAGTTCAGTTATGCCACATCAGAAACATGAAAGAACTGACAACATACAAGTGTAACTAATAAACATATTAGTCAAATACTTAAAGCATATACCCCTATAATTAGAGATCAGTAATTATCAAGGACTTGAAATGCCATATACCCATAGTTCTTAGAATAAAATATACATGCAAATCCAGTTATTTAATCAACATATCATGTTCTGTTTTCATTTCTGGAGAAAACTATTTTGTAAAAAATAATAAGCTGCACTTGGTAGAGTACTGTGACCTCTATTTGAAAAACATTAGTTTCTTCCTTAGTATTTATTCCACTTTGAATTATTTTCTTTAACAGTATGTCCTAGTGATTTTTCCATCTCATAGTTTATAGAGTGGCTGATTTTTCTTTTCAAACTAGAAGTATTCCATTATAGAGAGGGAAAATTGTTATTTAACTTCTATGTTGATGCCACTTAGGTTGTTTCCAATCTTTAACCATAAGATGAAATGCTTTAAAGAATAACTTATACATCCTTTTTTCATCTGTGCAAGTGTACTTGTCAATACATTTCCAGAACTGAGATAACTGAATCAAAAAATAAATTCAATTATTATTTTGATAAATATTTCCCAGTTGTATCTCTGTAGACATTTTTTTCCCAGGTAATACTTCCACCAGAAATGTATGAGCAATGCTTAAGAATCTCACCATGAATGTTCCTCCAACTTTTGGAATTTTGCCAACTTGATAGGTAGAAGTGGTATCTTAGTATAGTAGCTTTAATCTAAATATCTTCTGTTATCAGTGAGGATGAATCCCTTTCATATGTTTAACAGCTATTTGTACTTCCTTTTAAATGTAAATTTCCTTTACATCTTGCAACACTTTAGGTTACATTTTCAATTGTACCCTTTTGAAATTTAATCTCCATTTGACCTTTTTACTTCTCAAAGACTGGACTTTGTTTTGACTTTGGTTCTGCCTCTCCATGCTGGCAACATATCTTAAGGCACCTTATGTACTTTTCCTGACAATGCTCGCTCCCTGCACAAACTCTTCATGATGTCATCCATCCTGACCTTGTGATACTAGGGGCACAGGTAAGAGGTAGGAGTGGGTGTTGTTCAGGAACATTTCTGACTTGATGAACATGACCCTTGCTATAAATCCGTAGACTAATATGAAGTTCTCTGTGGAGCCTCAAAATACATTCAACTTAAAGTGATCTTTTTGGACAATAGGATCAAACTGAGAAAAGTCTGAGTTCCATTTATAATCATTTCAAGGATTAGTTTTGCTTAATTAAAATGAAATCTTTGAAATGATGATGTTACTTGATTCCCATTTAAAGATTTTAGTTTCCACGTTAGGGTTTAATGACAAATATCTAGGTTTGACTCTCAGCTTCACCTCTTTCAGGCAGTGATCTCAGCCTCAGTTTCCTCAAGCAGTAAAATGGCAATTTAATAGTCTCAACCACAGAGGATTGTTGACTGTAAAATTAAATAACGCATGTAAATTGCTTAGGACAATACTTGCCTTATCCTAAGTAAATACTACGTGATAGATAATATACAATAGTAGCAATAACTAAGCAATAAATAATAAATGGCTCATAATAGACTTACTGGTAAAGGTAATAAAGTCACTTTGAACAAACTTCAAAATTTGTAAGATAGATTCAGATGATTTTTACATTTTCAACATTCCACACACATTGTTAAATCAAAGTTAATAATTGACGAATTAAGTTGTAATATGATAATGAAAAGTTTAATTAAAATTACCAGCTAATTTTCATTATTAAAAGAATAACGTAAATTCAAAATATAAATTCAAAATTTTAATTATAAAAGCTATATGTTTTAAACATTATTAATATATACTAAGGCAATGTTATTTTGTTTGAAAAAATATATTCATGAGATTAACTTATAATTTTAAAGTTTTATTTATTTAAAAATTAGAAAGATAAAAAAATTTATTGTTATTCATAGACTTTTTATATCACTGCCCATTACACACACACACACAAACACACACACACACAGCAGAAAGAAACATTTCATGAAACAAATGTATCTTTTCCATTTGTATTATGTCCTGATCTGTTCTATTCTTTTTATTTCAACTCATTTTATTTAGTGTTTTTTAAATGATAATCATGTCCTATTAAACTGATTTCACGAATCACTAATGGCTTATAATCTGCAGTTTAAAAAATATTGCCCCAAAGTATATATTCTAGAGAATGTTAAAAATAGTTCTTCGCTAAACTAAATTTGAAAAATATTGGCTTTAATGAAATTAAATACGTTGCCCTAGTGAAATATTTCTCAGTGTTTACTGTCGAAGTTATGAATTTCCAAAAAGAGGATAGATATAAAATACAACATTTTCGAATGGCATGAGACGGTGCAACTAAACCCTCTTTGCTTGTCTTTCCTTCCTTCTTTTCCTCTTTCCTTTCTTCCTTCTTTTCTTCCTCCCTTTATTTCGAGGAAACACCTTCAGGAGTAGTTCTTAAGAAATGGACTGCATATATTTTCACATTTCAAAAAAGTACTTACCATAGGTTACTTTTGGTTATAACAGATCTCATCTTTTTTATTTTTTAATTGGCTCAATTCACATATTTTTATACATAAACTTTGAACTTGTCAAAAAAATTGCTGTGACTCTAAAAGCTTCAACTGTTTTATCCTATTGCTTTTGTTTTAACTAGGTCTCTTTTATTATAAATTGTATATTACACATGTTCACATTATAAAATCACATTTACATCATAAATAGAGGCTTACTGTTAAAACCCTTTATTTAGATGCCAGCTATATTTACTGAGTCCTCTTGATGGAATTCTACACATTGAAGAAACATTTATGTTGCTTTAAATCAATAAGTAGTAACCACTTATTATTCAGCAACACCATTTTTTTTTAAAGATCAGAACTAATATATATTGAATTGCTAGTATACACCAAAGTCCTATTATTTACAAATATTTCATTGGTTAATTTTTGTTGCATAACAAACCACTGTAAAAACTAGTGATTTAAAATAACAATGATGTATTATTTCCCATAATTCTATGGGTTAGTAGGGCTCAGCCAGACAGTTCTTCTGTTGATCTTGCCTGCAATCATGTGGCAGCAATCATTTGATAGCTCAACTGTGGCCGAAGTATCTAAAATGACCTTGCTACATATCTGAGACCTTGACACTTCCTTTTAGCTGGATTTCTTTTTTTCATGTGGTCTCAAAATTCAAGACATCTGAGGTCACGGCCTTAGAGACTTCTCAGTTGTGCCACATTGTATTGACCAGGACAAGTCAGACAGTCAGCCAGATCGAAGGACTGGGGAAATAGATTCTACCTCTTGATAAAAAGGGCTGAAAATATCATGGCTTTGTTTTTCAATATAGCACAGATGAATTTTTTTTTTTTTTTTATAAGGAGTCTCACTCTGTCACCCAAGCTGGAGTACAGTGGAATGATCACTGCAATCTCTGCCTCCCAGGTTCAAGTGATTCTCCTGCCTCAGCCTTGGATTACAGGTGCATGCCACCATGTCCAGCTCATTTTTGTATTTTTAGTTTTTAGTACAGACGGGGGTTTCACCAGATTGACCAGGCTGGTTTCAAACTCTTGACCTCAAGGCCAGCCTTGGCCTCCCAATGTGCTGGGATTACAGGTGTGAACCGCTGTGCCCGGACTTCAATATGGCGCAGATGATTTATATTAAAATCCTTACAATAATACTATAAATTATGTTAGAAGATAACTGTTTTAGAGCAGAAACTTCAAAAGGAGTTGAAGTAAAAGTCATCTATTCTGGATAAGAAGGAAATGGTAGCTTATACAATACATAATATGGAGTAAACAATTGATAATAGTCTATGCTAGGCTTTACTCCAGTAATTTGTTCCATTTAAAAAATTGTTTAAGCAGAGTTATGACTCATTCTTGTGGGAGTAAATGCAGTGTAGTAGAAAAAGCAGATGTTATACAATTGTAGAACCTGGGTGTGAATTCTGGCTCTCCCAATTATTGGTTATGTGACCCATGGCTAGCATAACACAATCAAACTTTCTTTAAAAGTATTTATGTTACTGGTTGTAGTTTTCCATATGGGTCTGCAGCAACCTCAATTCTTGCCTGCTCTAAAGAAAGAATTCAACTGAGGGGCATAAGGCAGAAGGAGAGAGTGAGGTAAGTTTTACAGCAGGAGTGAAAGTTTATTAAAAAGCTTTAGAGCAGTAATCAAAGGAAGGAAAGTACACTTGGGAAAGGGCCAAGCAGGTGACTTGAGAGACCAATTTCACAGCTTGACCTCTTGATTTGGGGTTTTATATGTTGGCATACTTCCGGGGTCTTGTGTTCTTCTCCCCACTCCTGAGAACTTAATGGGAAGCTGCTGATCAGTTTCAGATGTTTTCTATCTATTAGGAGTGTGTCTTTCTCTGGCACTGGCTGTGATAAATTATTACTTCAGAGTTAACAATCGCCTGACCATCACCTGATCATCCAACACTCCTGGTGTGTGTGTAGTGGGAGCCCTTTCCTGCCCTGCTTATGCCTGACCAGCTACATACTGTAACTTTCAGGTAATGATAAATGAAATAATTTTGGAATCGTTTGGGCATTCAATAAATAATAATAATAATTTGATAAATAATAATCTCCTTGGCCTTTTTTTCTACCTCTTTGGAATTTATTAGTATCTATTTAAACAAAACAAAGTAAAAACAAAATTCTAAACTGCATTTTACTTTCTCCCTAGCTTTTTCCACTTACTAACTAAAAGTACAATATAAGAAAAGATGACTATATGATACATTTTACTTTCTTTCGTTGATTTAAAGTGTCATCATAGAAGGAAAAGCGATAAATGTTTAATTTTCAAGATTAGAATAAAAGCATGATTTAAAAAACAATGACTCATAAATGATTTAAAGTGTGTGTGTGTATATGTGTTGGAGAATGGGAATTATATAATTGTATTATAAGTGCTTTGTACAATAGAAATACTAAATAGTAAAAAGAAAAAAAGCCTCATCATTTGAAAGCCAACTTGTATTTGTAGCAAACCTCTAGAGGAAGCCTAAGAGATATGTCAACATTTGAAACCATTGGTCACAACGACACAACACCAGCACTCCAATTGGATGATATGGAGAGGACCACATTGGGACTTATATTTTGATATTACCTAATCAGAAAACAAAATAAAGCACCCAAATTTGGGGTAAACAAATAAGAAGGCTTTAGGGAGATGTCAGGGTGCCTCTAAGGTAGAAGACAGATGCCTCTTTTGAGGTACTGATTCAATATTTTTGTAAAGGAAAGCTTTAACGTATGATAGTCTTGTCTTTCCAAGCATTTTCTTCAATCTTCTGCTAGACCTCAGATCTGTAAAACCCAGAGGTTTTTGTGGAGTTTTTTTTGTGTGTGTGTGTGGTCAGGGGTGGGAGGCGGGGAAGGGGTCCTACAAACAAAAATAAAGCAGTGACTTTGTGTTGAGGGAGTCTAATAAATATTTTAATCAATATCAAAGAAACCATCTTCTTCCAGAACAGTGAGACAGAAACAGTGGGGAGTGCAGAGGCAGTAACAGGTCCCTCTTCCAGATGGTGATGGGCAGCATCCCTCCGGTGATTGCTAGATGTGGTAACTGGGACAGTGCCAGGCCACTAGGAGGCAGAGAGGGAATAATAATGAGAAGGACACTGCCCAGGAGACTGTCAGAAGTCAAATGAGCCTAGAAAGCAAAAACACTGCTCTGGTTACCTTAATTTATTATTTCACCTACCCTCCACGTCCAAGGCCAATATGGACAAGGCAACACCAATATTACCCTTTTTATGTCGCAAAACACCTCTCAGAACATATTTTCATGTTTCCTAAACTCAAAGATGTAGAAGTGTGTTAAACAATTACGAGGGATCTCAAAGGGACACCTCATTGCAGGTAGGCAATGAAGGTAATTTGATTTTTAAAAACATGAATAAGAGCTATAGTATCTGTTACATAGTTGCTTCCTTTTATTCTGGAAATAGCCACAGATGCAAAATTCTTATAGTCTTTTCTTCCATTTTCACTCCTAGCTGTTACAAAAACATGCTTTGCATTATATTTAGATAAATAATATTGATATCCTGTTATTAAATTTGTCTTATTCTTTTTGCTTTTTTGGACCTCTTTTGGAATACGTCTGTATGCATTGTATCCAGTAATACTGAGAGTTGTTGTACCTTCCATGATCCTTTGCCATTGCATGATGAAACGCTCTATTTATATTAAAATGAAGGTAGTCCTAGGGGAGACATAGAGCAGAATGAAACAACAAACAGAGCTTTAGAGACTGAATATGTGAAGTGACAGTGATGGCAGAATGGTAGCTCTAGTTACTGAGTGGCCCAGAGGACTTCAGAAAGACTTACAGCTCTAGCCACAGTGCCTTGAACTTGGCAGATCCCATAGGTTTAAGTACTCATAGTACAGCAGCTAATCAAATAATTTCTCCTCTTGCACATCTTGACTTGGTATGTCATTGTAATAATATGTAGCTGGTTGAGGGTCAGGGGATTTTTTTTTTTCCTCTTCTGTTAACCAAATGAAGCATTTTATCAAATGATCAAATTTCTTCATAGCAGTATTGAGATTACAGTGATCTGTTTACTCCAGGTAATGAGAGGATAAGCCACGAAAATCACATTAACTTTAATGTGATATTACACTAGCCTTGAAAAGAAAGAAAAGAGGAGCAAATTAACTGAGATACTAAAGTTCTTTCCTTTAAGCTTAATTTTTATGGTAATGGAATGGAGGAGACTAAGAGGAAATGAACACAGGGTTTCCTTGGGATCCTTGGGGCCGTTCAACCATTTGTCCAAACTGAGGAACAGTCAATGAATAATGTGGGAGAAAGGCCTGTGTTTTCCCTGCAGCTTTGTTACTCTTTGGATACATAGTTGCATGAAAGTGATTTTACATCTTTTGGATGCAAATTCATTATCTAAATACCATATTGGATTAAGTGATCTTTTAAGTTTCCTTGCAAAACTAAAACCTATTATCCTTACTGGAATTTGCATTGAGCAAAAATTTTAAAAAAATATTTATTGCAAGAGCTCAAAATTAATCATTCCCAAACTGATTGTTTTATTAAGATTGTTTTACCTTCAAGTGAAGCATCATTACATGAACTAGAACATATTTCCAGACTAGAAGTTCATAGCCTCAGTTGTCTATGTATTGGACAGACTTTCTGAGAATTTTGGACCAGGACATGAGCTCTCCAACAGTTAATCTTTTATTCAGGTATAGTTTCTTCTCTGGCTCCTCATTCATTTTTTGTAAGAGATGGAAAATCCTCTACCAGATCAACTGTCAGTTAAAATGTGTAAGTCCGTATTTAACTAAAAGTATAGATAATCTACATTCTGAGTGTTTGCCAAAGAGTGTAATTTCAAACTCTTTGCGTTCCAATATCTATCAAAAGATCTGCAGACAGAAACAATATATAGAAAAGATTGCTTGACAGATGAAATCCATCCATTATTCCAGACACTTTAATATCTACCCCTGGATTTGGTCAAATCAGAAGACAGCTGCATACCTGGATGGTATTGTATTGACCCCTATGGGACTGCCTTTACTAAAATGTTGTTTCAGAGTGATGCCAACAATATTATGAAACTTGTCATGTGTCTACTCTAAAAGTGTGGTTGAAGATGTAAGCCAGTATATTACATGGTACTGGTTTTACGAGGACCATGGGGAGATATTTCTGTCGGATATTAGTAACAGCAATAATTTTGTTGTCCTAACAACTGTTCTGATTTTATCTTATATACCTTGTAAATTGTGTAACTGACCAGGATTCTATTTTCCCACCGACTGTTAAAAAATCTTAGGGACAGATTTCCAGCCTACCAGTAGCTAGTTTTTATGATATGAAATTTTTTTAGAGGTCTCATTTCTGGCTGCTCTATCTTATGACCCTACCAATATTTTCTTTTCACTTTATTTCCCCTGCTTTTAATTCAAGTTGTCTCTTCATTTTATTTTTTTCTTTTAATCTGACAAATTATTTCTGTACCTAGGTGAGGTATGTATTTGCTTATTTATATATTATTTTTTCTCTGCCTTGTTTCAAAAAGATTTAAAAGAGTTTAACAAAATTTATGCAATTATACTTAAAATATATAAACCAGTAAATTGGAAAACAAGGTGAAAATTAAGGTGCATCTACTTGATTTCTATCTTAGTCTCTTTGGGTTGCTATAACAAAATACCTTAAACTGGGTAATTTATAAACAGCAGGAATGTAGTGATCACACTTCTGGAGGCTGGAAAGTCCCAGATCAAGGCATAAGAAGATTCCCTCTCTGATAAGGGACCATTTATCATAGATGGCACCGTGTATCCTCACATGGTGCAAAAAAAGGGGCAACAGCCTCCCTCAAGCCTCTTTTATAAGGGCACAAATCCCATTGGAATAGCTGTATTCATCAACCATGTGCCTCCATTTGGAGACCTCTTTATTAGGGGCCTTCAGCTAAGGTCTTCCTCAGGCATCTCTACTGAGACCTACTTTTAGAAGGAGGGTGGTACCTTGAAGACAATTTTCCCCACTCTCACTCAGTACTTTTCTACCCCTAGCTTCTCCTCTGCTTTACTCCCCTACCCAACCCAGGCCCGTAAAATGCAGGTGCCTTTTGGGGGGACACTCTCTACAGGTATTTTACATTAAATGCAACACTGGAGAAGCCAGTACATTTACCTATTTATTTAGCCTCTTATTACTATCACAGAAAGTAATTAAAGGTTTGACTATTACTTTAATTTTAGCTTGTTGTCTTAATTGGCTACCCTGAGCTCAGCTCTATCCAGCTGAACTCAGCTCTCAACAAACCCTTGATTTCATGTTTGGTCCCAAGAATTATTTCACTTTGAGAATTTTTGCTAACTGGAGAGACTGGGACTGAGAGTCTGTTTTATATTCTAGCTCAGGAAACCCTGGCCTTGTATATCTTTCTCTAATTATTCTTGCAGACTAAACAACTCTTTCTTCAGCTCATCTCTCTTTTCTTGTACCTTATCGTATTCAACTAAGACAGGCCCCTTGGCACTTTCAAAATTCTGGTAAAGATGTCCTAACTGTAAAATGAAAAATAAGCAACAAGTTTATTACATACATTAACCATCTTTCAAATTACTGCAGGTGACAGTTTTGCAATTGTTCTTTGCTATATACCACATGTCACTCATTCTCCAGCCTCTGAAATTCCCCTTCCGTCTTTCTACCTAACACCAGCTGCTCAGTTTCAAAGCCAGTGCTACGTATTTAAAGTTCTGTAAGACAGTCTCCTACTTCCAGTACAAATTTAGCTCTCAGTTAAATATGGCTGCCTAATACACTGTACCAAAACTTAGCAGCTTAAGTAATTAGAGTTTATTATTTCTTTGGATTCTGTGGGTTGCTGAGTAGTTTCTTTTGTGCTCACTCATGTGACTGCATTTAGCTACAGGTTGATTTCATGGGAAGGTTCAAGATGGCCTTGCTCATTGTATTAGTCTGTTCTCATGCTGCTGATAAAGACATATCAGAGACTGGTAATTTATAGTGGAAAGACGTTTAATTGACTCACAGTTCCACATGGCTAGGGAGGACTCACAATTATGGCAGAAGGCAAGGAAGAGCAAAGTCACTTCTTACATGGTATTGGGCAAGAGAGCTTATTCAGGGGAGCTGCCATTTATAAAACAATCAGATCTCATGAGATTTATTCACTACCACAAGAACAGTATGGGGTAAACAACCCCCATGATTCAATTATTTCCACCTGGCCCCACCCTTGACATATGGGGATTATTACAATTCAAGGTGAGATTTCGGTGGGGACACAGCCAGACTATATCACTCATGTTCAGCAGTTGGGGCTATAAATCTGGGATGCCCCAGTTCTCCTTCATATGGCCTTTTGTCTTCCAGTAGGCTAACCTGACCTCCTTCATGGAAGTTTCAGGGCAATTCCCCAGAAAAAGAAAGTAAAAACTTCAAGAACTCTTGAGGTTGAGCCTTTGAAATTTATACAATGTCTTCATTGTTGTGACTTACTAGGATGCAGTTCACAAGACCAACCCAGATTCAAGTGGCTGGGAAATGAAGCCCACCTTGTTAAGAAGAGCTGCAAAATATTTGTGACCACATTTAACATGCCATATTCATGACCATATTTAACACACAATATTTCTCACAAAAGTAGTGGGATTTTTATCCTGACCAGGTATGTGCCCCGAAGAACTTGCTTCCTATGTGGCAATAGCTACCCTATCAAAAGTTGCTACAGTCTGCTTCTCCTGGTTCAGTTCTTGAAATCCTGCTTCCATCACTGTGTTTTGAACCTTAGCTCTGGTCTTTTTTTGCACAGGATTCCTACTATCTTTTTATTTTGCCTCTCTATGTAGTACCTTCTTGTTGATGGCTTATTATTTTGTCTGTCTCATTGACAGTTTTCTTATGGAATGCTGAATCTTCAACTGCACGCATTGATGTCCACAGACCAGTGAGTTTCTATGCTAGTCTAATATCTTGAAAATCCTGTCTATACATTACAACCCATTCCCAGATTTGTCAGAGTTGAGTCACTCACTGCCTGGTCTTTCAAGAATGTGCCCTGATAACTTATGATTTACAATGTTTTTAGTTCTCGGTTCTGACAACTGAGAAGAAAACAAAGCCTTAATTTTAACAGAGCATAACTTACATTATATTGTAAATGATAACCATTTTTCTGGGCAATAACTTGAAGAAAGATCTATTAAAATATGTATATTTTAATACATTGTGAAAAGAAGATTTCATGTAAAGGGGTGGCATAGACTTTAAAGAAAAACACCAAAATCTAGGAAAATCAGAAAACAAATTTGGCATGAATAGAAACTAATGTTATAAAAGACAATAAATAATACAGTGTGAAGGACACTCATTTTGTAGTTTTCTTTAAACAGTATTTAAATTTTGAAACATAATCTTTCCAAATTCATGCTATCAAAAGGAAACAAACTATCGATATTAATTCATCAATATTTTATGCCTCTACAAAAATTATAATGAATAAACTGAGAGGATTCATGGAGGTGAGAGAACCTAGGTAAAATTAATTGCTTCCATCATAGTATAAATAGAAAAGGGCTCCATATAAGCAGTGAGACTTCTGAGTGAGGAAAAAGTCATTTTATTAGAGCTGAAAACATCTGAAGAAAGAGTTAGCATGGCTTATCCTGGCCTAGATTAAGCCCAAAGCAAATCTTCCAACTGTTGTTGAATTACAAGTTTAAAAATCTTCAGAAAGTTTCCCTTAAGTACATATCTTAAAAAATTTTGAGTTTTTATGAAAAAGTTAGAAGTTAAGAAACTACTTTCCCATAGTATAATTTAAGGACAAATACTAAATTTAATATTTAAATAAACATTGTAGTGTTTTGATGGAGACATACTGATGAATTAAGCCTACTTAACTCACATTTTTAGTTATTCAGCATGAATGTAACATTCTAAGTATTAATATACAGTAGTGTCTATGATGATTATGTTCCTTTCAAAATGCTCACATAATATTATACTAATTACACAAATCCATTTACAGAAAAACTTAGCAAATAAATTATTGATGTGTTATTTGCTTGATATTATATATTTTAGAGCTAATAAAATTCACTTTAATTTTGTTTATTTAAGATATATACTTTCCCCTTGTTTCACATGTGATATTAACTTGAAAATTATTTACATAAGTTTTACTTTCAGATACATATCAATGTCTTCTTCATTTCCCTATCACATACACATTTATTTTATTTTACTTTACATAGAAACATAATCAACCTACCATTATACATTTGGGTTTTTTAGAGGTTTTTCAGCAGATTATGACAGTATTACCTCACACTCAACACATTTGGAGGATTGAATATCAGGCTGGTACTTTTAAATGCTTATTATTACTGTGGTTATCTGATACAACAGTGAATAAGAGTGTCGGATTACTTTTTGCTCCATGTTTATGATCGTCCATTGAACCTGCAATGCTTAGAATTACCACATTCAGCCGAGCATCTCTAAATAGACATATAACTAAATGAAACATAACTATTTGTTAAGCAAAAAAGAAAAAAGAAAAGTCCCACTAACAAGCAATATCCAACTTGAGCATTTTCGTATGGTAATCCCATTCCTTATAATGCAGGTCTCCTCTATGACCTTGAATTGGGGTGTAAAAAGTGGTTAGAGATTCCTTTTGAAATTGCTACCTCCAGAAGGATGGGAAAAACTGAATTTTTTTCCCATTATCTCTCCCTCTCCTTTATATGCATGTCAGTAAAAACTTATAGTAGATTAGGACTACTAGTTTTCATTATTTATGCTACAACTTTATATCTGGAAAGAATTTTTCTATAAACTGTTTTCAGGAATTTGTTGATTATGTTGACAAAATATCATGTAATTTAAAAGTAATTGAAATCTATACATGAGAGAGAGAATGAGGGAGGGTGGGAGGGAGGTAGATCAATTCATAACAAATAGGTAGATCGACAGGTATTTTTCAGGATAGTAGAACATTATAAAGATAAGACTTAGAAATTCAATACTGGAAGTGTCGTAACAAAAAATGTTCAGGAAAAGTTTCACATTCAGTCAGTTTTACCCTTAGTCATTTTTTTTTTCCTTCACAGAGCAGGAAATTATGTTCTTTCTGTAGTTCTAGAAACTATGCATAAAATTGCAGGTCCAAGAAAGTGTCAATTGCTAGCTCCCGTCCCACTAACTCACCTATAAACCCTGGGAACCCTCTTAACCTCATCTGTAAAATGGGGCGAATAACCTTGACCTGTTTTATTAGCTGTTGGGTGGTTTGGCAGTAAATGTTTGAAAAGCACTTTAAAAACACAAATGAAAAATGAAAAAAAAAAAAGAAGAAGATCATTTAGGTGGCAGCAGAAATGCACACAGTTTTTGAAGTGAACCAAGTTAAACAAGTGTGCACCTGAGACCCCTGAGTAAGAGACATGTGGTGGGTGATTCATGTTCTGTCTGTCTTCAGTGGTAACTGCTTGTTGTTGAAGCACTAGATAAGACAACATCAACAGAAAAAGGCTCTTTGAATATTACCAGAGAACTGTAATTTCATTATTAGCAGATCAAAGAAAAAATTTAGCACTGTAAACATTATTGAAAAATATAAATGCAAAGAAAGCTAAGGTGGAAAGGGAGAGATCTCAGAGACAAAAACCCTGTATTTTTCCATGTAAATCAGAGGGTTTGAGAGTTGCTTGAATGTCAGAATGATGAGTATGAGCATGGTTCATTAAGAAGGAAACAATGCAAGAAAAAATACACCTGGCATGGCGACCTTTACTCAAATGAAGAATGCCTAATTGAAGTAAGTGTATTCACTGAGGGTAGAGATAGGCAGATGCCCTTTAGCATGCCTTGTAATTTTCTGTTGAAAGTTGGGCATGGTGTAACAGGAGAAAGGAACGGAGGTGGACAGACCTTTAGTGTAAGGCTGATGGTTATCTGGTTAAAATTTAGGCTGTGTTTACTATTTGCTGTCATCATGGTGTCATAAGCTAAAATTTCCTCTGATGTCCTTGTTTTGTCTCTTTTGTTGTCCTTGGGTTTCCCTAGAGACTCCTTAACTAGAGACTGAGGCTTATAGTTCTTTTAACTTTAACCATTTATAATTCTACAGGAGTTCTATTGATGTGGTGGTAAGGTGTAGGGGAGGGGAATCAGTCTATCATTCTCTGATTAGATATCAGTCTTCGTTTTCACCCAGTACTTAAGATGGGTATTTCATTTGCTTCACATTGAAGGCTAGAAGGAGCTGCAATTGGGTATTTCCTTTTCCTCCAGGGTGCTAGTTATTTTTCGGTATCAGCTTGACTAGATTGAGGGATTCATAGACAGCAAGTAAAACGTTATTTCTGGATGTGTCTGTGAGGGTGTTTCTGGAAGAGATTAGCATTTGATTCAGTAGATGAGTAGAGAAAATCCACTCTCACCAATGTGAATGGCCATACAATCCTTTGAGAGCTCAAATAGAACAAAAAGGCAGAGGAAGGGCAAATTTTCTCTCTCCTAGAGCTGGGACATCCACCTTCTCCTGCTCTTGGACATCAGAACCCACACTGGCAGGCCTTTGGACTTCAGAACTTATACCAGTAGCCCATCTTCCCCAGGTTCTCAGAGTTACAAGTCTGCTTCTCAGGCCTTTGGGCTCAAACTGAATTATACAACCAGTTTCCTTGATGGTGCAGCTTGCAGACAGCATATTGTGGGACTTCTTGACCTCCATAATTGTGTGAACCAATTCTTATAATAAATCCCCTGGAGAACCCTGACTAATACATCAGATCATCTAGTCTTTGGTAAAAAGACTCCAGTTAGTTAGGCTCCGGTAAAATAGTTTCTCTTGAGTGTCAACTTTCTTAAGAAGAACAGGAAGTTCTGAACGTATTTCAAAATGGTTACTTTTCCCCTCTCCCTGCTATAATTAGGAGGGGAATTGTCTCTGATATTTAGACTGTAAGGTCTTGTATTAACTTTCCTCAATTTGTAAACTTACAGTTTGGTAAAGCAGAAATAATTCTATAAACATTTATGATATTTTTAAAGTTTCTTTTTGATAATAATTCTCTTAACTATTAGATGGAAAGTCCAATCTGTGACCCTCTTGAAAGAGAGAGGGTCATATGAGTCACAAATTACACTTTAATGAGAGAGGCGAGGATACTCTAAATAGCTTAGCCATTCTATTCTATAAAAATGCTCCGTGATTTAGGAGAGGGTTACATCCCAATAAATGCATTGCAAGGTAAAAATATTGTAAGTTGAAATGGGCATTTTGTAGACATGATGAGATGCAAAATCACAAAAAAACAGTAACCCAAGAATGTGGCACACAATGGGTGTAGACTATTGCTTGTTTACTCTCATGATGATGTGGCTGGCTGGGAGCTGCACCTTTCTACCACTGCCCAGCATCTTCAGAGAGTGTTGTATTGCATATTGCTATCCCAGGAAAAGATGAAAATTCAAAGTAGGGATCCTACTGAATGCATATCATTTTTGCACCATCATAAAGTCAAAAAATCCTAAATCAAACCATCATTAAGTTCGGGACTGTCTGTAGATCATCTAAATGGTATTCTGATTTAGTTTTGGATAACAAAGGACAATTTTAAATAGTCTTTCTTCAATTAAAAAGTAGAACCATTTCAAGATATTAGAGATTGATATTTTAGTTTTAGAAATTTGAAGAATTATTCTTCCAAGTCTCTGTCTGTAAAAATATAAAATAGAGATCAACTTTAATTAAGCTCTTGTCTATATAATTCCCTTACAGATAAAAAAAATCACAGGAGTTTTTAGTTGTTGGTTGTTGAATACATTATGTAAAGTAGAATCCTTTGCCTTTTTAATTAGATTATTTTATGATATTACACAATTTGGAATTAGTGAAGACCAAAAGTTATTTAAATTATAACTTAGGGAAATCGGTTCTCTGTGTAAGCATTAAAAAAAAGAACTAATAATAAGGTAGAAATCTTGTTTAAAGATAAATGTTAAAGGAAACACATTTGCTTTAAGGCAATAGTGAATCCAATTATAATCTGACAGTTCTTTCATAGTAAGAACAATGTATTAAAATATTTGGACCTCCAAACATCATGTATAATACATTTAAATTAGTTTTTAGTAGGTAATGAAAATATGCAGCTGTTTAAATTATGGAATTTTTCAGGGTCCAGACTATGTGTTTAGCATTTCTTTCTTATTACTGTCTTTTCAGTAGATTATTAGCACAAATAGTTATTACTAAATTTATTCTTCTTTTTCTAACAAAATAAGTAAGTCCCAAATCATCAGATACATACAATATTGCATTATGTAACTTATAACAAGAGGATAAGTGTTAATTTTTTCCAAATTATGCATCAATAAGGCATGCAATATGTGCTCAGCAGTTCTGCAAATAAAAGTATACAACCATGGCAAATTAGACGGCTGTGGCAGCATCGCGGGGGCTAGGGGAAGGATGAGAGATGTGTTCCTAGTGAGGGTGTTTACTCCAATTTAATTCATTTCAATTGTGAATGGCGTATGCAGAAGCAGAGTAGTATCTGACTTCCAAAAATTATAAACTGCATGTTGACAGCTGCCTGCTTTGCATTTGTCACTCGAGCTCTTTTTTCTACCGCTATGAATTAGACATTATAGAGCTATACAAAAAGAGAGCTGATTCTTTAAAAGCACCACAGTTAAGAAAATATCTACATCTTGCTTTTGTAAACATGCATTTTGCCTTTGCTTTTTGCACCATATTTAACAAAGGTCTATGATGTCTCAAAATTTTTTCTCTTAATATTGAAAAGTTAATTAGAAGTGGAGAAATGGGATGAAGCATTTCTAATAACAAGTCAAATTCATTTGAACAGTAAAAATAATTGCTGTAAGAAATTAAGGTGCAAGCACATGCCTGCTGTAATTGGTGAGTACTTATTAGGAGCTCTTCTTTTGCAACTTCTCTCGGTATTTGGGGACCATGATAATGTGAATACTTAAGGGAAAAGTGTGATTAGGGATGGTGTCGTTCATTCAGTAAACATTTCTTAGTGTTTGATGTGACTGAACTGAGCGTCACATATGATTTTACACTTTTATCCTTTCAGGCAACTGACAGGTCTCTAATCTCCATCTCAGAACCTTCACTCAGCTTGAACTTTGGCTCATAAAGGTCATTTTTGAACCACCTGGGACAAAGAGCCACGTCCATGAAATCCCACAGAGTCGATAGATGCAATAATAGCTTTAGGCACATTTTCTTAAGACCCAAGGGGAAAGACAATTTCAATAAATGTAAAACTATGCCATCTTCAATCCACACGCTATCTTAGAAAATCTCTTAGGAATAAATCTTCTCTTTTCCTCCAGGCAAGAACCTCCTTAACAATAATGATGCAAGATCTTATTAAGAGTATAAGATACTAACCATGCCAAAACAAAACGCAACAAACACACACACACACACACACACACACACACACACAAAATTAGCCTCAAACACAAAAAGAACATTCATAATTTGATATATTGTACTTATCTTGCAATAGCTTGTAAATCATGTTCTGACTATTTAGACCTTAAATTGTGAAAAGGGCTACAAATGTATGAAAATGGAGCAAGTTAATAATTGGAAAATGACTTATTATAAGGTAGAAATCCTTATATTATAAGGTATATCATCCAATTATGGAATGATTTAAATGTAGTTTCTTTTTTTCTTTCAAATCTTAGTCTCCAGCTTGTCTTAAAAAAGACGAAAAGCAAAAAACTCACAGGTTAGATATGTCAGGATAATTAACAGAAAGATCCTCAGCAGCAGATGTCTGAGATAAGTAGTAAAGGGCATTCTCTTCCCTTGACAGGCCATCAAAGGGAAAAACAACGACTATTTAAATAAAAGAATTGAAAACTACATGGGTTTATGCTGCAATTTAAATAACAAATATATTTTAAAATCATGCTTTTATCTAGAGGACAATTAAAAGACTTCATGACAATTTTAATATTAATTTTCTTTGCTTGCCACAAATTTTAGCATTGTCTTTGATTTTTCTCTTTCCTTGATAAATTTCATGATGTAAAGGAATGCTTCTTGAAAGTAATGTATCCCCTCCAGCAAAATATTTTACTCAATTTGCCTCAGAGAATTCTGCTGGCAAAAAAAATAAGAAAAAAAATGCTCCAGAGAAACGTCAAATTCAACAGCTTAAAAATATTTCTAAAAATAATCTTTTCAAATAAAATTGTTCAATAGGTCAAAATGAATCTGAAACTCAAATTTTTATTTTAATGTTATTTAAATCTTACCTTAATATTTTAATTGTGTGCCTTTCCCCTCTTTTTCATTTATTTCAAATAGCGTGAATGCAACCAATAATAAATCCATCCTTCAAAACAGATCATGTTAGGAAAGCTTTCCTTATTTCCTTATAAAAGGTCTCCTGAATTGTAACTGGTGCCAACAGAGAAATTCTTCTAAATGTAGTTTACCCTTAACCAGAAAGTGATGGAGGCTAGTGCAAATAACATTCACCTGATTCTGTAAAACTCATAATAAGAAATAATGAAGCATCTGGCAGACAGGGAAAGGTCAAAGAAGAAACATTTTGAAATGGAAAGTATATCAGTCCCTTTGGCAAAGACTTACAGGTTGGCAAAGGCTGTTGTTGCTTGAGGAAACCCTTGTCTCTCATTTTCAGAGTAAGAATATATATTCTTCCATGCATTCACTGTTGCCTTCCGAGTGGAATTAGTTCTTAGGACCAATAGTAAAGCATGTTCTTGGTTCCTTTTCCCTCAGAAGTAGTTTAGAGTAGTGGTTCTCAAACTTTGCTGTTTATTAGACCCAGCAAGTACCTTAGACCATTTGTGCTGCTATAACAAAATATGTAAGAGTGGGTAGTTTATAAAGAACATAAATTTGTTTTCTCATATTTCTGGAGGCTGAGAAGTCCAAGATCAAGGCATTGGCAAGTTTGGTTCTCTGGGGAAAACTACTCTCTGCTTCCAAGATGGCCTCTTCAGGAATTCTGTATCCTCACATGCCTGAAGGTAGGTGGAAAAGTTCACAAAACATGGAATGAAGCCTCTTTTATAAGGACTTTAATCTCATTCACAAGGGGGAGAAGCCCTGATAGCCTAATCACCTCTTAAAATGCCAACTCTTAATACTATAAAATTGGCCATTAAGTTTCAACACCTGAATTTTCGAGGGGACACATTCAAACCATTGCACCAGAACAGCTATTAAAACATCCCCATGCCAATTAAATCAGAATCTCTGGAGCTGAGACCCAGGCACCAATAGCATCTAGAGCACCCCAGATGATTCCACTGTGTAGCCAAATATTAGAACCAATGATTTAGGGCATTTATAAAACACAAGTGAATACAAATCTGTATAGACCTGCAAAAATAAGGCATCCATATTCCTGTACTCGTTTTAATACAAGCATAGGGAATGAAGTAAGGAGAATACAAAATCGTTCTCTGAAAGAATAGAGTGACATGGATTTTATGACGGTAAACATTGGGATTAGAGATGCAAATGCATTTTTTTATTCAGAGCATGTGACTTTATTTCTTATAGCAGGGATTTGGATAGAAATGAAGTTCACATAGTTGTAGTTTCTTGAATATTCACTTTTTGGGAGATTGTCTCCATTCTGGCAAGTTAGAATGTTAGATGCTGGGAAGAGCAAATTTAAATGACGTAGAATCTAATCCCTCAATTTGCTGCTACTGACTCTGGGTTTGTGGCTTTAGGAAGAATACAAGCAGATCTCTGATACATCTAGCATTTTAAAATTAACCTGTGCACTTGTGGGTTTAAGTGTACAAACTTATTTATTATTTATTTATTTATTTATTTATTTATTTTTGCTTTTCTGGAAGTTTTCAACTCCTAGTACCTAATACATTGAGCATGTAAGTACTTTTACACACTCATCAGATATAAGACTGTAAACTTCAAATGAGTGATTCTGATTGGCTTTTACCCACAGTATTAATACCTAAAGAAAGACAATTTTAGAATTTATTAGTAATATGAAATTTACATAAAAGAACGGTAAGATGAAAATTCTGATAGTAGCAGGCATACTGTCTTTTCATGGTTAGTACTTAAATGCTTTAAATTCAAACTACTCACCTCAGTGGTTTTCTTAAAAAGCAGAATAGTTACTATTAACTTACTCTGCATCTATATTCCAACATTGTTTTATGCATTCAGAAATGCGTTAATTTTATGGGGGATTTCTTTGAAATTTTTATTCTATGTTTTATTACTATACTTTAAAATATTCAAAGGACAACTTCAAACTGTACAAAATTACATTGTGATAATTATACTCTATCTCTATATAAATATACTAAGAATAATTGAATTGCACAGTTGAAAGAGGTGAATTTTATCAATTATATCTCAATAAAACTTAATAAAAGCAAAGCGATAAAAAGACAGCTTAGATAATATAGTGAGAAACCATTTAAATATTAAATGATTCCTTTTGTAATCTATATTCTAGCCAAGCTATTTGATAAACACAACTAGTTCTTTACATCTTTGGTCCTTGATCCCATTATAATGAATGCTGTCTACCTCCATTGTACCCTTTGAATTCCTATCCATTCTTGAAGGCTCACCTAATGTCCCACTGTTTAAACAAATAGAGTCTGGAAAGTTTCATAAAAGAGATGAGGCTTTTTTATAAATATTCAATGATTTTTCAAGAAACTGGGGTTGAGGGAGAGGGATAGAGAGAGTGAATATACAAGTTTATATTTGGAATATGTTTGCCAATATTGTAGCAAATAAAATACAAAATTCAATACAGAATTTTTATGCTGCCAAAAAGGGTAATGAATTTGTTTATAAAACCCGGTCCAATACACGTTTGTTGTATGACTGTAATGTTGACTGATATCATTGGGGAATGAATTTTTCAGATACTTGAAATTTGCCTCTAACTAGAGTGTCATTTAAAAATTATTATTAATAGGAAACATGAAGAATATGATTATTTAGTTTCCCCTGGAAACCTTCAGTTTTATTCTTCAGCACTTGAGAGGCAAAAAGCCAATGTTGACAGATTATGACAAAAGTGGAGGGATGTAAAAGTAGAAACAGAAGAAATGGAATCAACGATTGATAAAATAAACAAGAAATAAGGGCATGACCACAAGTTTGGAAATTCTGTATGTGTCACTCCAGACATAGATTTTCTTCTCAATGTTATTCAAGACCAGTGGGTTACAAAAATTTGTATAATAGTCTCAAAGTCTATAATGATCCAGGTCTATATCTTGTCAGGGGTAAATCTACACATATTAATGTCATCTTAGAGCATCACTGAACTACAATATAGTGCAAACAAAGTACTAAAAAGAGCATTGAAAACTGCAAAATGCTGTGCAAATTATGCCATGTGATTTCCATAATAACATTTACCAAGGTTTCATTCTACTCTGAAGAATAAAGTTTATTAAAACCTAAAATGTATAGTATATTTTAGGAACATTGTTATCAAAAATATTTAAAATTTTAACAAAATATCTATGCTCAAGAGACATGAATCAATGAATTTGTACCAGTTTTTCTTGCATATTTTTTTTCTCTAAGAAATCAGAGAAACGAGATTTGGTATAGGCAAGCAATCATCAGTCTTTCTGAAATCACACACTAGATGCTACTAGATATACTAAGTACCACTAGAATTAGAAGGAATAGGACCAGACATAAAGACTGGACATACTTCTTATCAGGCCACAGATAGTATCTTGCCAAATCTTTTCAGGGTATAGTATACCAGATCTAAATCTAGTACTCAAGTAATAGTCTTCAGGTTTCTTGTAAGTGACTAGGAGCAGATCACGAAGTGGGTAAATTGACCCACACATTATTTTGGAAGAATTATCTAAAATTCTTATAATCTATTCTCTCTTTTAATGGGATAATTTATAGCTGCCCATAAGAAGGAAATAGAACCAAATTGGATGTCAGGAAACTAGCATTCTAGACCCATAGCTACCACTATTTAGTTGTGTGATCTTATCACTTAAGAAGTACCATCCCTGCATCAAAAATAGTATTTGTTTAATGTAAGATAGCACATAAGTAAGAGATTCTGAAAGTATAAATTCCTCAAACCAAGATTTAAAGTGCAAGGGAATATAAAGACTATATAATAAAATACATTCATTTCTCTCTCAACATATTTCACCTTAAAAGTTATTTAAAGTAGTTGATAACTTAAAATAATTGAAACAGAAGAAAGTGTAAAGAATTCAGAGCTAAGTGCAGCTCAAAGAAGCATTCATTCATTCAGACCAAGTGGGGGATAAAAGTTAATCATTTATGTATTCATTCAGTGATTATTATTGGATGAAAACTCTGCTCTAGGTACTCTACTGGGCCTTGGGACTAAATAGTGAGCCAAAGTAGAGTCTCTGTCCTTAGAAGGGTTTAAAAACTAGAGGGAGACATAAATACATATTACTCAACAACTCACATGAACAAATGTAAAATGAAACGGGAGCAAGTATTTACAAAATTAACTGTGTGAAATCTTATGGAGCTTAAGCTTTTCAGAGAAATCAAGAAATCAAGAAATTAGGCTTTCAGAGAAATCAAGAAAGCTTTCTCTTTAATAAGTGACATGAGTTTAGGTATGAAGATTAACTGAGTTCAATAAAGAAGGAAGGAAATAGTGTGCCAGTCTGAGAGAACAACGTAGACAAAAACACTGTGACAGAAGAAAACATGGTGCACATACAAAGCAGTGAATGTCAGTATAGTTGAAGGAAAAAGGAGGGAGATGGAAATGGTGCAAATTAAAGCAGGAGAAGGATGGTAAATCCAGAACGTGCAAGTCTTTACATACCATTAGTGTGACTCCCTATGAGCAGTGGGAAACTACTGGGGAGGTTTTTTTGTTTTGTTTTGTTTTGTTTGGTGGTGGTGTTGTTTTTGTTGTTGCTGTTGAGACAGGGTCTCATGTCACCCAGGCTGAATGCAGTAGCACAATCATGGTTCACTGCAGTTTCGACTTCCCAGGCTCAAGAGATCCTCCTGCCTCAGCCTCTCAAGTAGTTAGGACTACAGGTGCATGTCTGGCTAACTTTTGATTTTTTGTAGAAATAGTGTTTCACTATGTTTCCCAGGCTGGTCCTGAACTCCTGAGCTCAAGCAATCATCCCGCCTTGGCTCTCAAAGTGCTGGTATTACAGGTATTGCTGGTATTACACTGAACCTGGCCTGCAACTACTGGAGAATTTTAAGTAGAAAGATGATATGAGTCAATTTGCTTCCAGCATAAATTGTTCTGGGGTTTTTTTCTCTTTTTTTTTTTTGGAGGAAGTGTGGGATTGCTACCAAAATAGATGGAGGTAGACAAGTTACTAGTATATAAAAGAAGGGACAAAAGATGATGACCACTTGACCTAAAGTGGTTATGGGGACCACAGACATAGAAGGATTTAAGAAATATTTAGTATTTGACAGACTGTATTGGTGGACTATACTTAGGGAGTAGAAGGAAAAGGAGGTGTCAGAAAACAGTCTTAGTTTTTTTGGCCGGTATAACTAGACTGTGAGGTCATTAATTGGTTGGAGAAATGAGGCAATGAGAAGATCATGAATTTAGTCTTGGTTTTATTGAATTTGTGGTGCTTTTGATATAGCCAAGAAGAGATGTTGACCTGTCAGAAACATATGAGCCAGAAATTCAGAGGACCTTGGCTTGGAGTTAAAATTTATGAATTATCTCTGTATAGTTCCCACCTGGGAAGAGAGTTATAGAATGAGAGATAAAGATGGTTTAGGTCCTAGGCTCAAGCCATTTAACGTGCAATAGACAAACAAAGACAGGTGAGTCTGGCAAGAAAGGATAGCCGGAGGGCTAAATACATAAGATTATGTCTCAAAAGCCAAGGAAATAGCATATGTTAAGCAGGAGGACATGCTCAACTATGTGGAATGCTGCTGAAAGTTGAAGTGCAAGGAGGGCTAAAAAAAATATGAAGACCACTTACTGCTTCTATAAGATAATTTGAAACCAGAATGAAGTGGGCTAAACATGGAGCTAAAGATTAAAATTTGGAAACAGACCTAGAGTAGCCAGTATTGAAGAGAAGAACAAAGCTGGAGGATTCATACTACCTAATGTCAGTCCTTACCATAAAACTACAGTAATCAAGACAGTGTGGTATTAGCAAAAGAACAGACAAATAGATTGATGGAACAGAATAGGCAGTTAAGAAATAGACCCACACAAATATAGATCTTTGACAAAGGAACAAAGACAATATAATAAATGAAAGATTGTCTTTTCAACATGTTGTATGGGAACAAATTGACCTCCACATACAAATAAAATGAATCTAGATACAGACCCTACACACTTTACGAAAATTAACTTAAAGTGAATCACTGACCTAAATGTCAAATGCAAAACTATACAATTCCTAGAAGATGACATAAAAAAGTCTAGCTGATATTGGGTTTGGTGGTGACTTTTTAGTTGCAGCATCAAATGTAAAGATCTATTAAAGAAAGAATTGGTAAGCTGGACTTTATGGAAATTAAAAAATTTTGTTCTGCAAGAGATACTGTCAAGATAAGGAAATGGAAAACCACAGACTTGGAGAAAATATTTGTAAAAGACACATCTGATAAAGGAGTGTTATCAAAAATATGTAAAGAACTCTGAAAACTTTAAGAACACAAACAACCTAATTGAAAAATAGGCAAATTAACAGAGACTTCATCAAAGATAACATACAGATGGCAAATGAGCATATGAAAAGATGCTCTACTTCATGTGTCATCAGGGGAATGCAAATTTAAAAAAAAATGAGATATCACTACACATCTATTAGAATGGCCAAAATGCAAAACACTGACAACACCAAGTGCAGGCAGGGATGTGGAGCAATGGGAACTCTCATTCATTGCTAGAGGGAATGCAAAGTGATAGAGCCAACTTGGAAGACAGTTTAGCAGTTTCTTACAGAACTAAACATACTTTTACCATATATCCAGCAATTACACCCCCTGATATTTTCTCCAAATGAGTTGAATACTTATTTGCACAACAAAACTTTCACACAGGTATTTATAGCAGCTTTATTCGTAATTTCCAAAACTTGGAAACAAAAAATATATTATTCAGTGAGTGAATGAATGAATAACTTGTGGTATATGCAATGGTATAAATGTAGTGCTAAAAAAAATAGCAACGAAGTCATAGAAACAGATGAAGAGCCTCAAGTGCATATTTTTAAGTAGAATAAGCCAATTTGAAAAGGTTGTATATTATATGTTCTAACTATATGATATTCTGGAAAAGACAAAAACTGGAGACAGGGAAAAGATTAGTGGTTTCTAGGGGTTATGATGGAAAAGGGAGATATAGGAAGAGTCCAGAGAACTTTTAGGGCAGTGAAGCAATTTTATATGATACTATAATTGGAAATACACATCATTACACATCTGTCAAAACCCATAGCATGCACAACATCAACAGTAAACCCTAATGTAAACTATAGATTAGGGGAGATAATGACATGGCAATTTGGTTCAGCAGTGATAACAAACGTACCACTCTGGAGGATGTTAATATAGAGACTGTATTTGGTATCAGAGGGTATATGGGAACTCTCTATACTTCCTGCTCAATTTTGCTGTGAATTTAAAACTGCTCTGAACAATAAAGTCTATTTCATTGCAGCTCAGGACATGGCAGCGGGCTGTGGCTCCCATTTTAAATTTTAGCTCCAGATCGACTGCCAGAACAAATCACCAATTCTGAAAGGACCCACAGACCCTCTGAGGGAAGCAGACTGACCCTGAAGGACCCAGGAGATCCCCCAAAACTGTGAGTGCCCTAACTGTGGGAATAGGAAAGGCAGACCCTCCTCTCCCAAACACCCCCCCCCCCCCCCACTGGAGAAGCTGAAGGTCTGTTTGCAGGAGAAGTTTCTGACTTTACCTGGAGGTGAGTCAATTTGGAGAACTGAGTGAAATACAGGGGTAGGAGAAGCAGCAGACAGGCCCTGTGAGTTTGCCAGGTCCCCTTGCAGCCCATTCCTCCCTGACACCACAGGATCCATCCGGAGAGGAGCAGGGGGTAAAACTACACAGGGAGAAGCAAATCTCTAGCTGAACTTTACAACAATTTGAATGGGGTGAGAAGCCTCCCGGCCAGAACTTGGGGGAGGGCACAAATCTGGTGTGCAGTTTCCAGTGGGGAAGAACCAAGCCCTTTTCTTTCCCAGCTGGGATGCAGATACCCTGGGACAGGTTTTCAAGCCTATATTGCTCCCCACCTGGAAACAGTCTGGGGGCTGTTGGTGGGGGCAAGGTGGGAGTGACACTAGCCCTTCGGTTTTCGTGGAAGCTGGATGAGACCTGTGACTGCTGGCTCTTCCCCACTTCCCTGACAACCTGCATGACTAAGCAGAGGCAGCCATAATCCTCCTAGTGACACAACTCCAGTGACCTGGAATCTCACGCTATCCCCCTCAGAAGGTGCAGCAAGACCCACTCAAGGAGAGTCTGAGCTCAGACACACCTAGCCCCTTCCCAATCTGATGGTCCTTCCCTATCCACCCTGGTAGCAGAAGACAAAGGACATATACTCTTGGGAGTTCTAGGGCCCCTCCTACCACCGGTTCCCATAATACCATAATACCATAATACCCCATAATACCATAGCTGATTTTCTCTGGAAAGCACCACCTCCTGGGAGGAGGCCAACCAGCACAAAAATAGAACGTTAAACCACCAAAACTAAGAACCCTCACAGAGTCCGTTGCACTCCCCCCCAATCCAGCCACCTCCACCAGAACAGGCACTGGTATCCACTGGTATCCAAGGCTGAGAGACCCATAGATGGTTCATATCACAGGACTCTGTGCAGACAACCCCCATTACCAGCCCAGAGCTGGGTAGACTTGCTAGGTGTCTAGACCCAGAAGAGAGACAACAGTCACTATAGTTCCACTCACAGGAAGCCACATCCATAGGACAAGGGGCAGGGTACTGCATCAAGGGACCACCACATGTGACAAAAGAATCTGAACAACCTTCAGCCCTAGACCTTCCCTCTGACAGAGATTACCGAAATGAGAAGGAACCAGAAAACCAACCCTAGTCACATGACAAAACAAGGCTCTTCAGCACCACCCTAAAAATCACACTAGTTCACCAGCAGTGGATCCAAACCAAGAAGAAATCCCTGATATACCTGAAAGAATTCAGGAGGTTAGCTATATAGCTAACCAGGAAGGTATTAGGAAAGGTGAAGTACAAGGCAAGGAAATCCAAAAAATGATACGAGAATAGCCAGCAGGGTAAACAACAACCCACAGAGTGGGAGAAAATCTTCGCAACCTATACCACTGACAAAGGACTAATATCCAGAATCTACATCAAACTCAAATCAGTGAGAAAAAAATGATCCCATCAAAAAGTGGGTTAAGGCCACAAATAGACAATTCTCAAAAGCAGATATACAAATGGCCAACAAACACATGAAAAAATGCTCAACATCACTAATGATCAGGGAAATGCAAATCAAAACTACAACATGATACCACCTCACTCCTGCAAGAATGGCCATAACCCCAGGCGTGGTAGCTCACACCTGTAATCCCACCACTTTGGGAGGCCAAGGCAGGTGGATCACCTAAGCTCAGGAGTTCGAGAGCAGCCTGGCCAACATGGTGAAACCCCATCTCTACTAAAAATACAAAAATTAGCCAGGCATGGTGGCGGGCACCTGTAGTCCCAGCTACTTGGGAGGTTGAGGCAGGAGAATCGCTTGAACCCGGGAGGCAGAGGTTGCAGGGAACCGAGATTGCACCACTGCACTCCAACCTGGGTGATGAGAGTGAAACTCTGTCTCAAAAAAAAAAAATTGCTGTAATAAAAAAATCAAACAACAGTAGATGCTGGCGTGGATGCGGTGAATAGGAAACACTTCTACACTGCTGGTGGGAATGTAAACTAGTACAGCTGCTGTGGAAAACAGTGTGGAGATTCCTTAAAGAACTAAAAGTAGATCTACCACTGTATCCAGCAGTCTTACTACTGGGCATCTCCCAGAGGAGAAGAAGTCATTATTCAAAAAAGATACTTGCACATGCATATTTATAGCAGCACAATTCACAATTGCAAAATTGTGGAACCAACCCAAATGCCCATCAATCAACAAGTGGATAAAGAAACTGTGAGATATATACATATATATACACACACACACATATATATATGTGCCACATATATCTTAAATGGAATATACATATTAAATGTAATATGATATATATTACTTTATATATTAAATGGAATATATATGTGATGGAATACTATGCAGCCATAAAAAAGAATGAATTAACAGCATTTGCATTGACCTGGATGAGATTGGAGACTATTATTCTAAGTGAGGTAACTTAGGAATGGAAAACCAAACATCGTATGTTCTCACTGATATGTGGGAGTTAAGCTATGAAGATGCAAAGGCATAAGAATGATGCAATGGACTTTGCAGAATTGGCAGGGAAGAGTGGGAGGGGGCTGAGGGATAGAAGACTACATGTATGGTGCAGTGTATACTGCTCAGGTGATGAGTGCACCTAAATCTCAGAAATCACCACTGGATAACTTACTCATGTAACCAAATACCACCTGTATCCCAATAATTTATGGAAAATAGTGATAATAATAAAAATAAATAAAAATTATAAAGAGTGAGTAAAGGCAACTCTTTCTAGAAATTCGTCAATGAAAAGGAGATTATAAGGAAAACCATAGATATGGACCAAAAAATATCTTTTGATTTCTAAAAACATTGATTGGTGTAAGGTTTTAAGATCCAGATTGCTTTTAAGGCTTTCCTGGAGATTTCCTATAAATCAGGAAGAAAGTAAAGTAAAGTGATGATTTCAAAGTTATGTAAGGCCACTGGAGAATATTCACAAATATGATAATTTAAGTTTCAAAAATAACTTAATCTTATATTTTGCATGGCCACATCTACTGAATAACTGATGATTAACATCTGTAAGCCAATCCTCTAAAATAGGGGTCCCCAATCCCGAAGCCACAGACGTGGTACCACTCCATGAACTGGGCCACATAGCAGGAGGTGAGCAGTGGGTAACCGAGTGAAGCTTCATCTGTATTTTCAGCTTCTCCCCATCACTCACATTACTGCCTGAGCTCCGGCTCCTGTCAGATCAGCAGTGGCATTGGATTCTTATAGGAGAGGGAACCCTATTGTAAACTGCACATGTGAAGGATCTAGACTGCATGCTCCTTATGAGAATCCAATGCCTGATGAACTGTCACTGTCTCCCGTTACCCCTAGATGAGACTGCCTAGTTGCAGAAAAACAAGGTCAGGGTTCCCACTGATTCTATATTATGGTGAGTTTTGTGATTATTTCATTATATATTATATTTACAATGTAATAATAATAGAAAGAAAGTGCACAATAAATGTGATGCATTTGGATTATCCCCAAACCATCTTCCCCTACCTTCACCACCCTGCCATCCGTGGAAAAATTGTCTTCCACAAAACTGATTCCTGGTGTCAAAAAGGTTGGGGACATCTGCTCTAAAATGAAAGGATTCATTTTGATAAAATTATTTTAGATGTACTGAATATTTTCTTGACTTCTTAAATGGAATGTACCACTGCTTCTATGTTCTATGTCTCCATCTGTTCTGTTTTTTTATATTTTTTAAACTTCATTATTCTTCTTTTAAAATTGTTCCTCCCTCCCTCATTGCTATGAAGAATTATTTTCATTATAAAAAGCGAGTCATTTTTCTAATTTTATTTTACAAGATACTATGCACTTCTAGATGTTAGCATGCTGTGTAACTTAAAGGAAAGATGGTAAGAAAGAGAAAGAGACTGAAACTTTTTCTCATGAATGATATTCATGTGTATTGCTTTTTGGTATCTTCTGTATTCTACTTGAAAATTGGGCATGTGTTCCATTGCGTTTGTATTTTCAATGATTATTATAGTGTCTGGCACATGAAAGATCCTAAAAATACTTGCTGAGGAATTGTCATGAATAAAAGGCTAATTTTTACATGGATGCAGCTGGAAACCATCATTCTCAGCAAACTATCGCAAGAACAGAAAACCAAACACCGCGTGTTCTCACTCATAGGTGGGAACTGAACAATGAGATCACTTGGACTCGGGAAGGGGAACATCATACACCGGGGCCTATCATGGGGAGGGGGGAGAGGGGAGGGATTGCTTTGGGAGTTATACCTGATGTAAATGACGAGCTGATGGGTGCTGACGAGTGGATGGGTGCAGCACACCAACACGGCACAAGTATACATATGTAACAAACCTGCACGTTATGCACATGTACCCTAGAACTTAAAGTATAATAATAAAAAAATATAAATAAATAAATAAATAAAAAGGCTAATTTTTTTGTCTTGGTTAGATAAGGTATTCCTTGTTTTCTCCTATCTATAAAATTAAAGCACAAGTCCTATTTTGTTTCCAAGAAAAAAATTATGCCAATTATACACTTAATTAGATAACATGAGGAAATTTCTTGACACCTATGTCTTAATCCACAGGTAGGGTAGGCTTTAAGAGAATGATAGAACGTAAACTTCACGAGGGCAGAGATGTTTTTCTTTATTGTTTTCCTAGTGTAGCCTTACTCTACCATTTGTTCTTGTTTGCTACACAGTTAGTGAGGCATAAAATGGATGTTGGATAGGCAATTGAAATGCTCACTTACCTTCCTCATAAGGTTGTTGTAAAGATGGAAGGAAATCATGCATACAGAGAGCCTATGTAAGTGTCTTTGTATAACAAGCACTGTATACCTGTTGATGATTATTATTGATATTCCCATCAGCAAATCTATACTTTTATCATTTTTTAAACATATAAACAGTGGAGCAAAAATCAAACCCAAACTGGACTTCATGTTACATGATTTCAACTTGTAATACTTTGTTTTACATCTATCAAGGAGTTTAGTTGAGAGAACTGAAGAAACGGAGACATCTTGAAGACCTTGCTATTACAAGGGGAGTGAATAAAGATAAAGCATCAATGATGGGTGTACAGGAAGGAGAGTTTTGGCTTTATGGAACTCTGATTTTTCTAAACAGATGTCCTCATCATGAAAGTTATTGTAGTCTCCACTTAACCAGATGGGATACCAAACTCCCTGTTGTGTTCAGAACTGGCAGGGCTCATTAAGTTGGCTTTAAACTGGGTATTAAGGGAGGATCTTTTGCTTAGCTCAAATAATCTCAACATGCACAATGGAGAGAAAAGGGAGTTCTACAAGCAGAGATAAAATATAAGATAAGTGATAAGTAATATTAACATACTGGACTTAATTGTCTATAAGTAACTACAAAGTAAATGGGAAATTAAAAAGATTAACTGGAAATGTTTCTAAGTGATGGAGAATATGACCTAATGAGCACAACAAAAATAGAAAGGTAACATTTTCTTATGTGGAATGTCAAAACTTATAGTTGAAATATACTCCATAGAGAAGACTGAAAGGAAATTAAACTTGAGGACAAAGCACTGTAGCATATGAGATCCAAAAAACAGAATAAAAATGCCTTGTCATTCAATAATGGTAATAGCAGGAAACGGCTTTTGATTAGAGATACAAAGATGAGAATAAAAGCCTGTGATTGGTATATGCTTAAATATAAATAATGGGAATGTCAATTCTTTCATGTTTAAAACACCTGGATCAGAGGGTGTTTCAGACATTTTAGTGTGAATATACAGTGGAAGGTCACTACTTATTTAGGTATCAAATGAGGAATGTCAGTTGATAGACACAGAGCAATGAAATATTTATTGAGTTTGGTGTTGGTAATCATGAAGGTTATTTCTTAATTTGGAAACTTAAAAAACTCATAAAGATGCTAGACTTATTTTATGAAAGAAGATCTATTTAGTTTATTGGACTTATTTTACTAAATGAGTTCTACAAGGGCATGTATAGTAAACAAATTTAATGAAGAAACAATGGGTGATTAGATACTACCTACATGATCTCTGATAAGGAATAAACTAATTTATTAGCCTAGGTTTAATTTCTAGATATTGTGAGAAGTAGCAGATATAGTAATATTTATGATTGGTATAAGATATCAAACATTAATAATGGCTATTTAATATAAGTACAGGTTTCAAATTTCTCTATTTGTGATTGTAAATTAAGTAGATTATTAGTCTCCCTAAAACTCATTTTCCTAACCTATATATATAACCTATATGTGTGTGTGTATATATGTAGCACCTATATATATATTTTTTATATATTTTAGAATGTTTCTGAAGAGGAAATTGAATTGATCCTTGGAAGTCTTGAATCATTTGGCTCATCAATATGTAACCAAAGGCTACCATGGTACCTATGGTGTATATATACACATATATATACACACACACACACATATACACACACCATATATGGTATATATGATATATATATATCATACATATGGTGTATATATGATATATATATCATACATATGGTGTATATATGATATATATCATACATATGGTGTATATATGATATATATATCATACATATGGTGTATATATGGTATATATATCATACATGTGGTGTATATATGGTATATATATCATAAATATGGTGTATATGTGGTATATATATCATACCTATGGTGTATATATGGTACATATATCATACATATGGTGTATATATGGTATATATATGGTATATATACACACACACATAATGGGGATAATATTACTTACCTGGTTTTTTGTTGTTGTTTTTGTTGTTATATAAGATAATGCTTTTATAACTTTAGTATAGTTTTTGGCATATTATGGGAATTAAATGAATGATTGCTAAAAAAATGTTTAATATCACAATTACCAAAATTAATTACACCAAACTTTATCTGGAAATTTGCAATTATAAAGAGAAAAATACAATAATAGTAGTTTGCATCTAAGCATACTGTTAGTCTTTGCCAATCTTAATTCATTAAAGAAGCCAGTCATTGGGAATGGTATTGCCTCCACCAAAGAAAAAGGGGAACTGAAGTTGAAGGAAGTTAAACCATTTGTCCCAAACCACAGATTAGTGAGAATTGTTCTGAAACAATATTTGGAAGTTTCTAAAGTAGTAAGTTTGTAAACTTCTATGTCTTTTACAAATATTAAAAAAATCTTCTTTAAAAATATATTTAGGAGTTGAAGACAAAGGAATTATACCCTCTCAAGAGAGAGAAAAAACATTTTAAACACTTAAATATATACGTTCCTTAACTCGTAACTTGAGAATGAAAGATTTGAATTTTCTTTAGCTTTTTCAAGATAAGGGTCTTAACTGATTAACAATAGTTATGGTAATGTGTGCCTGACCATCTTCCTATTTTAACTGTGGGCAACGGTGCCCCAGGAATACAATCTAGGAATGCTGTACACAGCAAAAGTATTAAAATTATAGCTTCTGGCTTTGGCCCCAAAGATAAACTAAATTGACTTGTTTCCTAACTCTTTTCTGTATTCAAGCTATAATTTACTGAGTGCCTGTGATAGCCAGGTACCTTGGTAGCATTTGGGTACATATCGATGAGCCCAGTTGTTCAAGACTTCCAGGGATCAATTCTATTTCCTCTTTAGAAACATTCTAAAATTACTCTCTCAAATGTGGTCCTTTCTCCAATATTCTTCTCCCTTTCTTTTCTACCAGATCTAAACATCCCCAAATCATATCTTCTATATAGGCACAAATATAGGAAAGTTACCTTGCAAAATCCTAGGCATAAAATTGTTCCATTTTATTATTTCTTCAAATGTACCCAAGTTATAATCTAACTTCTTAGCTTGACACACAAGTCTTTCTGGAAACTTTCCCATTGCCTCTCCAATCTAATACTCCTCTCCTCCACACATCACTCTTACATTGTAATGACACTGAACTTCTCACTACTCAATTGACATGTGATGCATGTTCATACAATTAAGCTTTTGCTCTTATTTCCTGCCTTCATAATATGACAGTTTCCTACTGTCTATAATACATTCCTGAAATATTTATAAAATATGAAATTTGAATAACTGGTTTCAATTTGAAATTAAAATTGGCTTCTTTGTCACTCCGAATGATTTCCAACTTTTCTTATCTTAGAATAATTATATGATAATAGGCTTCTTATCCTGGCACTTTTACTTTTTCAATTTTAAAACTTATTTTTATAAGAAACTAACATAATTTACAATTAAATAGCAAAATAATTTATCAAACACTGTTGAACAGATAATAAGATTACCCAAATGGAATGGTTGAGTGGCCTGCTGACCACTGATAGACTTGGTGTTCATTAAGTGGTTCTTTTGGATACTTAATGGCAATCTCAGTTTATCAGAATACAATGAACAAAAAGTCAATTGTTGCAAAAGTTGAATGAATTAAAATCGAGCACAGCCTCCATTGATAAAAACAACACTCATTTATATCATGTATTAGAGATTTTGGCAAGGACATCATACATCTGTGTAGTCTACCCAACAATGAGGTAGTTAACCATAAGGGTACATTTTAAAGAGGAGTAAGCTGATAGTGACCTAAGTCACATAGTTATTTAGTGGCACAGTGAGGATGCAAATCCTGATCTTTTTTGTTCAAAGACAATTTGGAACTATTTCCTTCCTAAGTGGTGGTGGTGGTGTTTTTCTCCTGTGCCTATTTAGCCAGTTATCATAGTTACCATATTATTTAGTTTTTGTTAGTTACTAGAAAAGCACTAGAGTCTAGACTCTTCCAGAGTAGCATCTGAATCTAAAGACATTTGATATCCCCAAAGCCTTGCAGAGTTCATACACTTGGAACTCCAGTAGTGATTGTTGAATATAAAAATGAATGGGTGAAAGAATTAAATACCTATACATATGCATAAAATATGGATTATTATATAGAGAGCCAGAGGGCTGTTTTGGTTCTTCATATACATGTACATATACATATTCATATACATATATTTTATAAATACATATATTTTCCTTTTCTGTATGTATGTATATATGTATGTATTGCTTTTTTGGAGACAAGGTCTCTGTTGCCCAGGCTGAAGACCGGTGGCATGGTCATAGCTCACTGTAAGAACTCCTGGGCTCAAGTGATTCTCTGGCTTCAGCCTCCTGAATCGCTGGGATTACAGGCATGAGCCATTGCACCTGGCATGTTCTGTTTTTTCACTTACAGACATTTCATGTAGAACTAACTTGGAATACTTTTCTATTATCTTTCTGTAAGAAATATAAACCTAATTCTGCAGGTAATATGGGACTTCAATAGGGAAGCATCTGTCCTCTTGTTTCACAAAGAGCAATAATTTAAAAAGGAATGGGATGATGAGAAGATATGGTTAGATTGTCAGACTAAAGGTGCCTCTTATCTCAGCATTCTCTCTGTTACTAATGGTACCAGGGAATATTTTGAGAAAGCAGATATTTTCCTCTCCGAATTGTTGATTTCAAAGGGCTTAGAATAACATTTCCAAATTCCATTTCTAAATCTATTCTATATACCTAACCTTTGAATTTCTAAAGTCCTCTTAAAACCCATGAGTATTTAGCATCTGTAATCACACCACAAAATACAGACTCGCTGTTTACCTCCCAATATTTCATGTACTTGTGTTACGATCACAATAAGCCAAGCCCTTCTAAGGTTCCCCCTTTTCTTGCTATTCAGGAATATGTTACTCAAGTTAGTTTTTATCTTTTTCATTTCCTCCATGTATTTAAAGCCATATGTGAGATTTCTAATTATATGTATTCAATTTCTATCATTTTAATTATCTTTTTTTTTTTTTTTTTTTTTTTTGAGATGAAGTCTTGTTCTGTCACCAGGCTGGAATGCAATGACGTGATCTCCATTCACTGCAACCCTCTCCTCCCTGGTTCAGGTGATTCTCCTGCCTTGGCCTCCCAAGTAGCTGGGACTAAAGGTGCACGCCACCACGCCCAACTAATTTTTGTATTTTTAGTAGTGACGGGGTTTCACCATGTTGGCCAGGATGGTCTTGACCTCGTGATCCGCCCAGTTTGGCCTCCCAAAGTGCTGGGATTACAGGCATGAGCCACTGCGCCTAGCCCGATTATCTCTCTCTCTCTTTTTTTTTTTTTTTTTTAATTCCCTGTGTTCCTTGAGGAGCAGTGGCAAAAGGTTCATAAAGTATTCTAGGCCATTGGTTTTTAAATGTTTCTTATGTTCATTTTGAGGCTTGAATATATCTATCCATATTATGATTTACTTAGTATTGTTCCTTGAATTACAGTAGGGCCTGTGGTATAAAAAGGACAAAATAGGGGTATGGTTTTTTGCTTTGTTTGTATAACAAAGTAGCAACGACTTATAGAATGCACCTGCCTTTCTTGGACAAATTGGGACAGTAGAAGACCCATAGGAAATCTTTCCTACTTGACAGCTACTGTTGCCATGCTCACTAATGTCTCTTTTGGACACATTGCTGCCACAAAATTGTGCTAAAGCAAGCATGACTTTGGATTATTTTTATTTTGGGCATGTCAGTCATCAGACCCTTGTAATCATTTCTGAAGTTTTGGTCAAGCACAACACAAGGATTGCCACTGTTAACAACTTTATGAACATTTTTCTTTAAGTTCTAGCCAAATCTAGATGCAATTATTTTTGTGTCCTTCAAACAATAAAAAGTATTTTATGTAGAGCTATTTTTATAGATAAAAACATACTGGTCAAAGGGACAAAATAGAAAGTCCACAAACATATGTAAAACTGCATGCAATTTTAGAGGGTGATGAAGATGACGCATCAAAATTTGGAAAGACGTATTGACTATTTAATAAATAACAGTGAGACAACAGGCTATTACTTAAAAATAAATTTATAGCCATAATTCTAATAAAAGCCAAATTTAATGTTAATTAGATTAAGATTTAAGTGCATAAAATGCAACCATAGAATATGAGAAGAAAATATACTTCATTACAATGGAAGAAGAGTGGCTAAGCATGGCACGTACAGCCTTAGTCATAAAGAAAAATATTAATAAATTTGCCTAAATAAAATTTAACTATTAATTTTAGTGAGACATAAATATCACGAACTATAAACTAATTATAGCACATGTAATAGAAAAGGGTTAATAATCTTACCCTTAGGGTGCTTTTACCTACTTAATTAGTGGAAAAATAAGCAAAAAACAGAAAAAGGAATATCATAAAAGAAAAAATATAAACAAAATTTTTAAAGTTAAACTTTATTAGTATTCAAAATATGCAAATAGAAGTATCACCAAGACATCATCTTTTAGTATTAAATTCAGATTAATATATTCATAAGAAAAAATCCTTAATCTCCTATTAAATTTTTGTATATGTAAAGTAGAGATCAAGGGATTTTTTCTTATGACTGTCCTACGGCTTCAGCATGATTTATTGAAAAGGCAAAACCAAAAACGTATCCTTTTTCTTTAAATGGTGTTGATGTCTTTGCAACAAATCAAGTGAATATATATGTGCCAGTCTATGTTTTGGTTCTTTGTTCTATTTCCTTGGTCTATTTGTCTGTCTTTATGACAATATCATACTTCCATAATTACTATAGGTTTATGACAACTCTTAAAGTGTTACAGTTTGTTCTTTAAGATTGTCTTGTCTGTTTCAAGTCCTTTGCATTTCCAAATAAATTTTAAAATCAGATTATCTCTTTTAACAAAAATGCCTATTATTTTGATTTTGATTTTATTGAATCTAAATCAATAAATCTAGATTAATTTTGGAAAATAAATATATTAAAATAATAGAACCTTCCAGTCCATGAAAATGGTATAATTCTTCACTTTTTTAAATCATCTTTATCAAAACAGTATTTTCCAATTTTTAGTGTAAAGGCTTCCAAATTCTTCTTTAGATTTACCTGTATTTGATATTTTTGAGACTTTTGCAATTGGTATTGTCTTTTTAATTTCAATTTTAAATTCCTTCTTGTTAGTATATAAAAATTCTATTGATTTTTCTGTATTGACCTTATATCCAGACCTTGCTGAAAAACACATATTATTATAATATGCTTATAAATTATTTCACTCTATATAATTATGTACTTTTAGTTGAAATTAATAAATTTTACCATCAAAAGACAGCACTAAAATAATGAACAGGCAAGCCATAAACTGAGAATATATATATGATATAGGTATGTGATATATATGTAACATATATAACTGAGAATATATAGAATATATATTTGTGCTCTAGGATCACACAGCTAGTAATTGTCAGAGTTAACAACCGAAGCCAGATTTGTCTGAGCTGGAGATTTTAACTGGCATGATATAATTTTGAGATGAAATGATATTCGTATATATATATCACAAAGGTACTATATCTATATTATATAAAGAACTCTTACAAGTCAATAAGAAAATGACAACCCAAACAAAATGGGCAAAAAATTTGACTAAGTAATTCATAAAAAGCTTTTAAAAGTGGATGATAAGCGTATTTTCAAAAGTGCTATAAAATTACTCATCAGAGAAATGCAAATTAGAACCACTATGAGATATAGAACCATGAAAATGGTAAAACAACTAAAGGACTGATGATATCAAATGTCGATGAAGATATAGAACAGCTAAGACTCTCAAACATTGCTGATGAGACTCTCAAACATTGCTCTCATACATTGTTTTAAACATTTGGAAAACTGCATCTATCAAAGTAAAATATATGCCCACCCTAATGAAACAGCAATTTTACTCATAGATGAATTCCCAGAAGAAATGAGGGCATAGATTCACCAAGTGAATATATAAACATTTACATTGTTGACAGCAGCTTTATTCATAACACCCCTATATTGGGAACAACACAAATGTGCAAACATGGGAATATACAAAGAAATTGAGGTATGTTCATACAGTAGAGTATTATGCAACATTAGAAAAGAAGAAACAAGAGGCTACTGATACACAGCTGGCTGGATCTCCAAAACATTGTGTTGAGCAAAAGACAAAATACACAAAAGTGAACATGCTGCATGATTCTATTTATTTTAAGGTTAAGATGAGGCAAAAATTAGTCTCCTAGGTTAGAAGTCAGATAGAATTTAACTCTGATATGGGAGGTTATTAACTAGGAAGAGGCAAGAAACATCCTTCTGGAGGGTTGGAGGTGTTCTCTATATCGATCCAGGTGATGGTTATATAGAGGTATACATACATAAAAATTCATCATGCCATACTGCTAGGATTTTGCAATTTACATTGTATAGATTGCACCTTAATTTAGAAAATTGATAATATGGAAATGGAAATTTTATATAATGCTGATTTAAATGCTTACTATAATGTTGGTATCATTTTTCAAAATATAATAAAACATTTTTAATGCCTCTACTATCTGATCCAGGAAATTTTGTTCCAAGTAACTGATTCTAAGGAAAGAATCTGACAAATGGCAAAAATGCGTGTATAAAATAATGGCATTTCTTATGATAGTGATGAAACCAAGACAGAAAAACCCTAAATGTCTAAGATTTGGAAACCGGAAAATTATGGTTTATGTGCACTAGCCAACAAATGAACCCCTAGCTAGGCATTTACAATGATGACAGAAGGAATTTTTTTAATTAATATTTTTGGAGTCAATATTAATTGCCATGTATTTGTACCACATTTGCCAAGTATTTATATATCAAGATGGCTTATTCTATTTAATGTTTATTAGAAACTGATAGGTAAGCATTATTAATGCTCCCTCTTTTTTTTTTAACAGATGAAAAAAATGGAGGCTTAGTAGCTTGCTCTAGGATCACACAGCTAGTAACTGGCAGAGTTAACAACTGAACCCAGATTTGCGTGAATCCAGAGCTGGAATTTTTAACTAGTGTGATGTAATTTTGACATGAAATGGTGTTCATAATCTGTGGTTAAATGAATAAATAACTAGCCAAACTGTAAGTTTCAGAGTATGATTTTGTATTTGTAAAAAATATGTACACATAGACAGACACGTGTGCTTGTAAAGCAAAAATCCTATGATAAAACTCCTGTGATTGGCAGTTGATTACCAGACCCTCTGCTCCCCTGTTCAGATAACTAGCTATGCAGGATTTATTCCATCTTTTAATTAATCACACAATAAAATTTATGTTTATATAACTGATCATTTTAGATCTCATTTGTAGCATATGGCCAGGTTTTACTCTGTGTGTGTGTGTGTGTGTGTGTGTGTGTGTGTGTGTGTATATATGAACGATATGTAATAAACATGTATATGTTAACATATATATAGCAACAGCTTCTTGTTTCTTCTTTTAAACATATATATGTTAATAAATAAATATATTGTATGCATATATATATGATATGTAATAAATAAATCTGCTTGGCAAAACATATGCCAGCTGCTGACTCTGCTTCTTTCTTGGTGTTGGGATTATTGATAATTTAAAATATACACTTGTTCAGCTGATTTACATTTTTTACTTGTTCCAAACTGGATGTATAAAATTGATGCAATTAACAAAAAAGGCCCACTGGAGAGATGAAAATGTATTTTAATACAAGACTAGCCTCTCTTTTAATTCATGCTCTATCATCACCTGACTGAATGAATTGGGCTTTACACTGAACATTAAATGTTAATGTTTATTGAAAACATAATTTGTACTGGGTACCTTATAAATGCCTCTGAATATATTTTTCCAGTGAATCCTTTCCACAGCCCTATGAGATGAATACTATTATTATCCCTATTGTATGTCTGAGGAAACTGAAGTACAGAGAGGTTAAGTACATTGCACAAGTCTACACAGTATGATCTGAGCTCAGACAGTCTGACTCCAGGGACATGCTCTAGACCCCTAAGCTGAACCTCCCCTGTAAGTGTAACACTAGGGGCCTCATCTCCTCAACTACAAAATGTAGGGCCAAAATAGTTCATTTTAAAGGCACCTACACATTCAAACATTCTGTGATCTTTAATCTTATGAATATTTTTACCAAAAATATATGTTTTTTTGCAATCAGTTATTTTTTCAGCACCTACTATGTGCCAAACTCAGTAGGAGCTTTTTCTTTGTTTTACTCAATATCAATTTTATTTCCACTTGAATGGAGTGACCTGTGTGCCTTGGATATGAAATGAGGACATATCAATCTGTGTATATGTGGCAGTTGAGCCCAAACAAAGTGTTTTGATTATTTAATAAATTATAACTTGAAAAGAGGGTCTGACAGTTATTTTTGTACCTTTCCTGACACATAATCTAATTCGTAAGTCAGTGGTTTAATATAATTTTCTTAGTTGCTAGCTTGATTCGGAATAGGCTTCAAGCATAAAATCACACAAAGCTTTTGTTTTGCAAAGCTCTTTCACAAATCACCCTGGTTTCATGCCCTAATTAATCAGTGTTCATGGGGGAATGAGAGGTTATTTGCTTTTCAGCTTCTGCAGATATACTAATAGCATAGCAGGAGAATTCTGAAATAACATGGGTTATTTCTCGTATTTGAAGCAGTTTCCCATGGATTCTTATATAATTATCTAGAAAATGTGAACCATTGTCTTTAATGGAATTATATCTCATGCTGACAGGAACTCCCAAGATTGCAAAAATCTACCCGTTACTAGGTCTTTTGAGCATAATATTATTCCAATATGTTAAATTGAACGTATCATTGTATTTAGAAATCCCTCAATAGTCCCTGACCCTTATAATTCAGAGAAAAATGTAACCATTTCTTTTTCTCAATTAAATCACTTTTAAAACATGCAATAAAGCATTTCTCATTGACAGAAATAAAAATAGTGTACGATTTTCCAATTTAGTAGAATAGTTTAACCGGATATTGAAATCCAGTAAGGTTTAGCTAACAATCAAGTCTAAAGAGAAACATTACTTATTTCCTTATGTGTTATCATTAGCCCCATAAAATTGGCTTATTGAGCAGAGTTTCAAATCAAAATTTTACAACATCACCCCTGGTACACTAGGGCCTTATGTGTAAAGGATATGTCCATTCATTATCCAGAATTTCTTTTTAAAGGTGGGGCAGTGGTAGGATTGAAGCCGTTGTTTTTTTCTACTGGGAGACAATTTTTATTGCAACAGGTTCTCTGGGTCAAAATAACTGCTATTGCTATGAAATTGCTTTAGAACAGAAAATCTATGACAGATATGATAAAGTAAATATACTTTATATCATTTCATTTTAAAATATGAAAACATAATAGATTTTTTATTTTGGGATCCTGGATGCTTTTGCTTCTAGGTTTTGAGAACAGTTCTGTTTATCAATGTAAAATTATTTACATAATTACAGATCAAACCAATCAGTTACTACCTTGTAAGGCTAAAGGTTATGTCTAGCATAAGCAAGTAGCTCAGATGCTGTTCTGCTGTTAATACCTATTCACTCTAGGGCTGCCGCCCTATTCCCAGGGCTGATTGCCCTCTGTCCTGTGGCTTCAAGTAATGTAAATTGTATCTTGTCCCTGGGTAATCGAGATCAGTGTTGTCTTGTCTGTCCACTCCCTGCCGATGCCCTCTCTGTGCTGCGATAATGGTTTTGGTGGGCAATCAAGGAGGATGCCTTCTTGACTCATCTCTCATAATAGATTGTCCTCCTCAGGCAAAATTGAATAACCCCCGACATGGCCTGGAGGCAAGCAATGAGAATTCAATAAGTCTGCAGGGTCAATGTCCTGTCATTTTTGGCAAGCAAGTAATTATTCTGCACTAACATTCAGTAATAGGAGAAGGAAACTGCTGTAGACACCTTCATCTTGATGCCCAGAAAAGTCACCTTAACAGGATTTTTCCTCTAATCAGCAATAATTCTTTCTCCTCTTCTGATGTGATTTCGTCCACTTTTTCATGTGAGCTGCGTGTGTGGATTTTCTAGACTTTTTTTTTTTTTTTCCAAACCTGCAGTATCTGTGGGAAAGTTTAACAACTTCACTGCCTGTTTAATATTTTCCACTTTTATGGGTTGCACTTGTGCTGTCTATTTGCTTTTACTGATTTGTGAAAGATTTATTATAAACCAAATACAGCTGTTCTTCTCTTTCATAAACTCGAACTAGTTTGGCAAACCTGTTTTCCACTAGGAAAATACATTCAACATTATTTCCCTTACTAGTTTTCCTACCATAAGCATTCAGCTGTGCTTAGTGGTGCAGGGTAGGTGCCAACATGGTTGTGGACTCACTTAAAGAAATGAGAATGCATTCAAAAATAAACAGGCAGAAGAGAAGAAATTACTTTTCTTTTTTTGGCCTTCTGGTGGGATTCGGTGTTATCATGCACAAATCCCAAGAGGGCAGAATTATAATATCCTCCCCCCCCCACAAAAAAAAACCATCTGCAAATGCGAGCCACTGAAGTGTTCCGCTTTTGCATTTACATTTATGACTAACACACATGTAATTTAACTACGTAATCTTTACTTGAAACTAATATTATGATTAACCTTTTAATATTCTTAAAATACGGCTGCCATGTACCATGACTCCCTTCACCATATATATGCACACATATTCTTGTATTTATATTTAAAGAAACATATTCACTTAAATATCAGTTTCTACCATTCAGATTTAGATCTCTGACTTATGACCTTTATTTAAAGAAATGCTGAATTACCAGTTTTGAAGACAGCGAAGTTTAGTACCATTTTAGTTATTTCTATAGCCACCTCTTAAAAAGTGACCTTTTTAAAATGAAAACAACAAAAACAAAAACAATTAGAAAATAAAAGTGATTTCTAAACCCAATCTAAGTTGCTTTTCTCTCCATTGCTCTCGTGTAGAAACTATTGCTTTATTCATTGGAAGGTACCTTTATCTTCCCTCTCCTGAGATCAGTGTGCACAGCAAATAATGAAGAGCCTCGTATAAGAGCAGAATAAGCACTTTCCATGACTGATTGACGATTGATTATTGCTGGGATGTCTCCCCACGGTCACTCATCACTATGCTTTTCTGACAACCAAGCTCTATTTCCGACATGAAAAAGGTGTTTTGATCTGCATCAATTTGGCTTGTTAACTGTGACAAAACTCAAACTGATACCGATCATGTTCGGTTGTCAATGTTGATTTGGATCTCGGATGTAGAAACAGTTCATAATCATATTAATACACTTTATTTTTATTTGAGAATACCATAATATTGAGATATATAATAATACTGTTCTTGAAACATTTCTTATTATCTTCAAACATTTAGGATTTTGTTCACTGTAACAAGCTTTGGGCACTATTTTATCTTATCTTTGCTTCTCTCAATTTATTTTAAACAGTCTGCTTTAGTATTTCTAACCATTTTTTATATGACTATAGCCAAATCTTTCACCATATAACATTGGAGAGAAAACAATAGTAGCTTCTCTTGCAAACTACTGCAAAATAAAATTTATTTAGAAGAATTGTTTTGCATTAAATAGAGTATACGTGTCCTAGAAGTAAAGCACAGCAGAGAGAATATATTTTAAAGACTGTCTTAAGGAAGAGAAAACACTGGGAAATCCCTGTTCTTTTTTTCCTCCTAAGTACTTTGGGTTCAAAGAGTGAAATACATTCTTGCCAATTAATTACTGTCCCCCACATTTTAATACCGAGATTTATTTAAAATTAATAAAATCCTGAACATTTATCAAAATTCTTATTATAAAATAATATTTGCTACTAAGAAGCTAGTCTAATAACTTGTATTTAAGTGTATTTAACTATCATTTGTTTTGCACTGATAAATTATAGTTAGAAAATGGAAATTTTATTTTTCAAATTAAATTTGGTTTCAAACTTAACACTGAAGTAATAATATTTCTTCCTTTTGCATTCTCATTTCCCCTTTCTTCCAAGAGCTTTTAAGACCTGTATTTACCCTCATGCCACGGAGCAAATACAATAAATCCAGTGAGCCATTTTCGTTGTGTTTCTTGATGTAGTCCTTGAAAATGACCACGAGACCTTAGCTACTACTCCTTTCTTAAAGTGAGAATAAAGTTGTCTAGTAAAAACTACAGCATATTTTGAGGCTTGTATCATTAATTCTTTTCTCCCCTTCCCATACTATTTTAAATTTCTTGATTCAAATAATCAAGCATTGAATTGCATTTGCTAAAATATATTGAATTTATTTTTCCTTTAGTTTGTCATACTGAAGCTACTCCAAAAATTAATATTTTAATCTAAGTGATTATACGAATTTCTTTCTGATGTTATGGCTGTTTTTTGAGATTACGAGGTACTAAAATGTATAAATAAAAACTAATACCTAAATATCTCCCTATCACTCAAGAGGAAAAATCTGGGCAAACACAGATATTTTCATTGACATCTGAGAAGTTGCCTAATTAGGAGGTCTCCTCACTCCACCTCTTCACAAGTGTGCTCTTATGTCAGTGAAACCAGTGATCTCAGTGTTGCTCTGGATTCATTCTTGGGATGAGTGCAGAAAAAACACTGCACACTACTATTTCCAAGTTTTGAGAAGACTTTCTTTCTCTCTGTGATGAGCTGCTCTCTGATTTGTCTTTTCTTGGCATGCCTCTAAAACAGCACCCGCAGTTTTAGTGGGCCACACTTCCCAGGGCGCTGGCACTTTGGGCCACATGCTGGCCCAGGCCCTGTTAGCAGAGGTGGACTCGCCCCAGCCTCATCCTTCACCTTTGGCCCCAATGTGTCTGTGAACTGCAAAGAGAAAGAAGCTGGGGAGACTTGATGTGGGGAAAAAGGAGACCAGAGAATTTGAAAGTGAGAAAAAAGGAAGCTGTATATTTAGAATCTCAACCTGCCTTGTCCTGCCTCAAAATGTTTTTCAATGATCGTGTGCTTACTAGCTAGTGAGTAGGTTATGATCATGTCATGATGTGCATATAGCTTTCTTTTTCTCAGACTTTTTGTTTGTTTGTTTTATATTATTTTCTGTTTGTTTCATCTCACTTTCCAAGCTTACCTTATATAAAGTCTCAATAAAGAATGATAGAACTTTTCATCAGAAACACTGCCACAGAGGCAAAGGTAAGGGCCTTCAGGAGACCCTGCTAGAGAGGATGCCATGACCTTACACTGGTTTAAAATAGAGAGGTGGACAACTCAAACACTGGAGCCAGATTGCCTGGGATCAAACCCTGACTCTGTCACTTACTTGTTATGTTTTCTTATATCCCTTGTATAATATCTCTGTGCCTCTATTTGCTCACCTGTGAAGTGAGGATATTAATAAAACTCAACTTGTAAAATTGTTGAGAGGATTGCGTAACTTAAAATAGTTGATACTGTTAGAACAATGTTGCTACTGTCATATGTAAGTCTCACATATGTTATTATTTGGGTAGAAGCTGACACTTTACCAAGTGATTTCACAAATATTTTCCTTTCGACTGTTTTAAGTTCATAGATCTAGTTTGGGAGGTAAAACTAAGAAAGTGAATGACTTGACCAAAAGCACATGATGTACAAACCCTGAAGAACCTAATACAGGTCTGCTTTTAAGCCCGTTTTTTCCCCTTGGACAATATTTGTCTGTTTTTGGAGATTGATTATGTTTGCTATGATGGCATTAGAAGTGAAAGAAATGAAAGGCTAAATGTAGAGTGGATAATGTGAAGAGAGAAGAAATAACATTCACTAGGTGTTGATAAGGGAAAAATGTGAACTTTACAGTTTCAGAATATACTTGTTATGATTAATAAGTATATTAATAAGTGATTAATCAGGAAATATCTATGCGTCTATTGTTAGAGATTGTGGATATGAAAACAGACAATATAATGTAAATTAAATTCAGAGAGTTCAGTGGAGAAGAGGGGCAAGTAAACCTATTGCAGCATAGTGTAACAGAGGTATTATAAAAGCACAAAGTAGTGGCTCCTGACCTAGCCTGGAGGATGTGAGGAAATCAGGGAAGATTACGTAGAGGATTTGTGGCAGAGTAGCTAATAATCTGGTTCGTAGTTTAAAAAGATCATTGTGATTTTGTGTTAAAACTATAGTGTACAGAGCAAGACTGGAAGCAGAAAAACCAAGTTGGGGGTTATTGTAATAGTTCTGGCAAGATATATAATGGAAGGTTGGCTATGTCTATGAATGGAGGAAGAGACCTGGTATAAAAGCCTGAAATAAGTGGGTGAGCATTTTATCATGCGTGTAAATTAAGAATTTGGGCATGCACACAGGTTCTGTATGATGACAGAGAAGGAAAGGGTAGATAAAAAATGCTGAGAAAATTGAAAGAATGATCTCACCAACTGATGTTTCGCTAATTTATAAAACCTAAACATGAGGTTCACGTTGTGATGTCATGACAGCCACTCAGTATATTACCTTTGCAAACGTTAAGGTTCATTGGTGGGAATGATAGCTTTTTGAGAATGTTTTGGTTGTGGTAACAGGCAACTTTGGCAAACAATGATTTATGGCAGCTAAAACCATTGAGATGACTCACACTGAAATAGGACGTCTTAAAATAGAGACCTCATAGAGCAAAAAGCTGCCAGATACTCAAAAGGCCAAAAAAAAAAAAAAAACCCACAAAAAAAATACCAAGTTTGAAATAGAAACTAGACAACTGCGTAGGCTATTTCTTTATATTATAAAGTATGATATAACCCACTCCACATACATATAACGTATGTGAAAAGCACACAAACAACTAATTCAAATATGATACTGATTGGGTGAAGGCCAGTTTACTACCGTCGTCTACTCTTTCATTAAGGCAGTGTATTCAGGAATAATTATATAATAATATAAATTTCTGATTAGTTGGGATGCTGTTTTTGAAAAAGGTCAACTTTAAAAAATGTGTCTCCTTAAGGTCCTAAACATCTTTTATGATCATTCCTAATCTGACATCTGGGTTTTTGTCTGTCTGGTTTTTATTTAATGCTCTGTTTCTCTGTCTATCCATCGTGTATTATCTACCTATTTCTTTGAATAGAGAAAACATTTTTTAAGGAATATAAAATTGGAGACACATTTGATTTGAAAAAAAGTCACACCTTTGGGAACTAGAAGACTAGCCATTTACAAGTACAGTATTGGGAAGCGTTGGAGAACTATCAGCATGCAAAGATAATACAAGTTAGGTAACTGATTGCTTATCAGATTACCAAAGCGGGGAATTCCTAGAATTCTTGGCCATAAAACCCTTTCAGGAAGTGACAGTTTTTCTTTTATTTTCTTCGTGCTAAGCTTTGAAAGCTAGGCATATCACTGCTTCCATTTTTAGAGCAAGAGTCTTGACTGTACTTTTCGTTTTGTTGTTTTGAGAGCCGTTGGCATTTCTTCCTTTGGTGTTCAAAGTAGGTTTACATAGAATGTGGTGGTGTTAGGCCCTCCCTCTGTACCATCGCCCTTTTTCTGTGTAGTAAAGCTTGTGCTGCTGGGTTTGCTGGGTGGTATACAAGTGCAGGGCCAGAAAGAGCCAGTGACTAGATTCGGCTATACTTTCTACCACTCATGTCTGGTTTTCTGCATGCAATAATTGGTTTTTTTACATACTATGAAGTAACATGTAGGACTAACTACTTGGGCATCAGAGAACAGTCCAGGGTGGCTACATCATTTTTTGGCTTATTTGGTATAAGTTTCTATAACAGATTTCTAAATGGAAAACAGAGAGGACATTTTCCCATTCTATGCCCAAGAAGTAGAAAGTCTGACTGAGGAAATCTGTAAGGTGGAGTACAGTTTGTGATGAAAACATACAATAAGATTGTTGAAAAACCATATATTTGCTTTTGCATCTCTGGTAAAGGTTATCAGTTAAATATACACATGGCTAATTGAGATTTCCATGGTATAATGGATGGCCCTGAGCAGCTATCCTGGAAATGCATACTAGATTTGAAACAATAGCAATAAAGATATTTTAATGATAATATTACCTTCCCATATAAAAAGAATATATTATCATTATATTTTGAGTAATGCACTGGATCTGTTGTGCCTCTTCTCCAAGACTGCTCATTCACAATTTCTGCAAGGAGAGGTGAGAAGTTAACTTTTTCACATGAACTGTATAGGAAAGAAAGGAAGGAAAGGAGAATTATAGAGGCAACATTACATTCCAATGTCTAGGGCTGTATTCCCTCTTGTACATTCATTGTAATTATATACTGACCTTTGAGATCAGTGGCTGGTTACTTATGGGATAATATGATTAAAGTATACGTAACAAGTATGTTAAATTATTTTTAATGCAATTCTAGTGGAGAAGATCTGTGTAATTGCTAATTCCATTTCATTCTAGAGGCATCTGAGATAATGTCCCTTGGGTCCAAGCCTATAAACTAGACTAAAGCACTATCCACAAAGAGGCCAGTTTGAATACTGTTACTTTTGTTTTACTGATGACTGGTTTGCATGGAAAAAGGAACTTGTAGCTAGTTAAAAATCCAAAGGGAACACATACACTTTTCAGGGAATAATTTGTGGCATGTATATAATTCTTTTCTTTGTAGTCATGTTTGGAGTAAACGTTGCTTTCCCCTTTCCTCCCTAAAACATGAGTATTAGGGCATTTGAGTTGCCTTCTGTTTGATGCAACACAACGTGTTCTTATTTTGATAGTTGGTTATTTTAATGGGTCCATTTCAAATGCCTTAATGGTATTTCTGGTTGGCTAAAACTTTGTTGCTGATGATCCTTTTAAAGGACATTGGACTTTATCTGCTGATAGAGATGGGGAAAATTGGTTGGGAGGAGGCTGTTGATGATGGAACTTAAACTTCAGAGAAATGCCTCAGAAGGGGTTGGATGAATTGTAGGATCCAGAAAGAAAATGTTTGTCTCAGAAGCAGGGTATATATGTGTAAAAAACTATACTGGAGACACAGACAACAAGGGCTGAAGCAGTGGCCACTCTGATGGTAAAGATTGTAGCAGGGAAAAAGAAACATAAGAGGCTTACCACATCTCACAAAACTCAATGAATTACTAAAATCAAGTTAAATATTTGTTTCTAGATCTTAAGAGAACTTTTAAAGTTCTATATTAATATATCATTATCAATGTCTTAGATGGAATTGATGTTTGTATACTTGAAGCATATTATTAACAGATCATGGTATTTTATTCATTGTTCCTTGTTATATAAAAACAGATTGCAAGTTTATGTTGGAAATAGAATGTAATTTTTATTTTCCTCCATGTCTTGTACTGCTTCAAATTAGCTGCCATGTATTTGTAAAACGTTTTTGGCATTCAGCTTTTTCTAATCATTAATAACCGTGATGTTCTTGAAGCATGTTCTCCATTTCTTAATTTAAGGTAAGAATTCCTGCTTTCCTCTGTAATTGCCTGGACAGGTATCAGTGATTTCCTAAAGAGAATTCTTGGTAAGAGAATTGGCCTTTTATACTACATTTCATTTTAGACATCTTTCTTAAAGAAGAAAGCTATGTGTTAGCTTCAGGAGCCATGGATCTCTAAATGAAGGATCAGATGCCCTGAGTTTAGGCAGAGTGGAAGATCTACTTTTGCGCTCATCCTCAAATATGCTAGGAGGAATATAGAGTGCTGTTAACGGCAAGTACTCTGGAGGCCGACTGGTTTTGGGTTCTGACTCTGACATTTACAAGTATGTAACCTTTGAAAATTGCTTTAGTTATCACTTCCTCAGTTTCCTCATCTGAATATGAATAATGTCAGTAGCTACCCCAAATAGTTGAAAGATTAAGTGAGATGATCTACACAAAGTACTGGCTTAGCACCTAACTCTTGCCATCAAAGAGCAGTTACCAGGCTCAATGGGGCTTTTTGTTTAGTTTATTGCTGTATCAGCACCTAGAACAATGACTGACACATAGTAGGCAGCTGACTCTTTATTTGCCAAATAAATAAATAAATTTGAGGAGGAAATGGTTAATATTTCTACTGATTTTAGAGTATTGTAGCAGAAAAAGACCCCCTAGCAGAGGTTTAAAATTGATCCCTTGATTCCCACTGAAGAGGAAGATTGTTAATGTGGAACACGTTTAAGGAAATAGTTCAGTCAAGGAACTAGAAATGTGAACATTTAGTGGGACAAGAGAACAGGCGTAAGTTTTTTGTTTGTTTATTTTTGTTTTTTCTGTATTGATTGCTCTTTTAATGTCGGTTTCTCTTCTGGTTACCTTCCTTTTTGGAATACCTTTCTCTGTTTACTTCTTTCTCTAGAATTTGTTGGCACCCCCGCCAACTTTGCTTGCTGATGCTTCTCTCTTTCTAAATTCACCTCCCATGCAGCAGGGACAGGAAAAGAAACCATAGGTTTGTACTTAAGAAAGTATCTAACTATAGCCCTTGTTTTCTCCTCAGTATCTGTTGGAATGTGCATCCTCTCCTCACTTCAGTTATGAAAGAATATTTGCATCACAAAAAATGCAGATCCTTTTAGTGTTGAGAGATGACAATTCAATAATACACTTTGATATTAGCACAGACTCCATGTGCCATAACCTCTCTTCACATTGACATTTCTCTTATTAAGGCTCCTATGTGTAAACCAAGGAACAAGTATCATAGTGGTTACTTTTAGAAACTTGAAATCTCTGATTTCAAGAAGCTTATAATTTATGGCTACTGCTCATTAAGATCTTAAGGGAAATTGAATTGCTTTATCTTGAAACTCTCAAAACTAAGGTAATCAAGGGACAAATCTGAGGTGTCAGATTCGTATTTAACAGCGATGACACAGATGGTTATATGGGTTAGTTGATGGGTATAATATTTCACAAACAGAAGAATTCTGAAGTTTTCTTAACTGAAGGCACAGAAAAACCATCAAGGAAAGCTATGCTACTGTTCAAATAAGTTGTTGTGCTCATCTAAACATTGATAGGATTTTAGTGTGAACTCATTATATTTTATGTTGTTTTGTATGGAGCCCCAGTAGAGTTCATACTCTTGTTTTTGTTTTGTGTTTGCTTGCTTGCTTGTTTGTTTTGAGACGGAGTCTCTCTCTGTCGCCCAGGCTGGAGTGCAGTGTCGTGATCTCGCTCACTGCAGATCCTAGTAAATCACATATGCCATTCTCCTGCCTTAGGTGCCTGCCACCACGCCCGGCTAATTTATTTTTGTATTTTTAGTAGAGATGGGGTTTCACCGTGTTAGCCAGGATTGTCTTGATCGCCTGACCTCGTGATCTGCCCGCCTCGGCCTCCCAAAGTGCTGAGATTACAGGCGTGAGACACCGCGCCAGGCCCATATTCTGTTTTTATACTGAAAACATAGTATATACACTCAATAATCATTCATTTGTTCAATCAACACATAATTATTAAGCACCTCCCAATTATTTTCCAGACACTATACAGAAGCAGAGTTTATTGGCAAGAAAGATATCAGACATCTTACCTCATGCAATCATAGGGCAGAAAAAAAGTTGACATTAAGTGAAAAATCACTAAATTACGATTAATGTGAAAATAATTCCTCTACTGGCCAAGCAAAAATGGTAATTTTAATATTCTCTTTGGCACTTAATTTCTTACATTTACTATGATGTTGTTAACATCATTGGTGATGAATCTCAGCTGAGGTGATAGTGATACCAAACTGCTAGTTGAAACAGACCTTTAAAAAATATGGTTTGGAAAAGGAGCCCAGTGGATTTGGCTATGTAAACACTTCGAAGGATTGAAAGAGCCACATTAAATACACTCCGAGGCTGGCCAAGCCACTGAAGACTTCACCAAGTCAGTGGTTGGTCAGAATTTGCGTTTTCTTTACGCAATCTCAGTCTCTCCAGAAAAGTGGCCACCTTTACATCTATGGTCTCTTCTCTGCCTCTCTGTGATTCTGTCTCTGTGTCTCTCTCCTTACTTTAAAAAATGGTTACATTATCGAAAGTTTCTCATATGCCATAACCAACTGTTGAATTTATTTTTAAAATTTTTGTATTGAGTATGAGTTTATTTGAATCATAAAAATATAAGCAAATATTAGCAAATCACATAAACAAGATATTGTTATTTATTCTTTTACTACTGTCAGAGTAAAAAAAAAAAAAAGAATAGCTATTGGCTGCTCTAAAAACATACTTCTAATCGCTAACGTAAAACACATGCTCACTTTCTATTTGAACTCGGAATTGTGGCAATATTATAACTCTAAGGGAAAAGAGTGGCAAGAACATTCTCTTCATTCTTTTCAGTCTGTAAGTCTAAGCTGTCCACAAATGCAGTCGCCTGACCCAGGGCCTGGCCAGACCCCAGCAAAGAATAAGGGAGAAGAACCCAATCCCATTTGACTCTCTCAAAACACATGAATTCTCCCGGGTGCTTTTTCCTATGTCATGCTCATTTTTGGGAAATACATGGCTATGACAAGAAAGAGAAATTATTTTTTTCCCCACATAAAGATGCAAAAGTTATCCTGAATTGTGTCTGTCTGTGCCCAGAGCTATGGAAGGCCAAGATTGCTGGAGGAGACAGGAGCTGTAATTTCATAATTTTAACTATACTTTTGTCAGTCATTTACCATCCCAGATAAAGAGGGAACATTTTCGAGTCAAGTAGGCATGCATTTACATCCTGTAAAGTTTTCAGCTTTTTTATCTGTAAAATAATGATAATATTTGTTCCAATATTAGCGCTACCTCCAACATGTACTTATTGGATAATTGCCATATGCCGAGCACAGTTGTGGGAAATGGGAAGGAAGCAGTGAGCAAGACAGGCTTTCAGCTTTACAAAGCTTACTTTCTACCTGATGTCACTGGAACAAATGAAATATGTGTGCCGAAGTCCTGCTGTATAAAAGGTATTCAATAAATAATTACTTCCTTTTATAGCAAGAAAATAAAACTATATGCACAACATATAACTAGGAACTTTAATCAATATAGAGGCTATAAGGAATGACATTTTAAAGGAAGTTTCATAAAATCTGGATCTGAAGTTTTATTCTTATCAGATGAACTTTGATGTTCTTTCTCTTAATTCTAAAATAAACAGGCATTAAATCTGCTTTAACATTCATTACTCAATTAAAAAGCCTCTATTCCATTGTCTATATCTTACTAAATTATTTGAGCTATGTTTCTAAAAAATTGTCTATACATTTAGCATCATCTCTCATTATTCCAGAATGTGAATCTGTCAGTGGCTGCACTGTTCACATTCAATTCATCCGAAGCTCTGTGCATGTCTACGTTGTTTACTAATTAAGAACATCTTTCTCATACTCATAACCTATTCAAGATCCTGTGCATGAAGATCCTATGCAAGTCCTGCTTCTGTCACGATATTTCCCCAGATTGATCTAGTGCGCTTTGGAGTTCCCCTTTTGTCACCTCTTATAGCTACTGTGACCATATTTTCTGGACCATACCCATATTATAGAGAGTTCTCTTTTATTCTCTAAAGTACATGTTGCTGTGAGTTGCTATTTAATTTTTCCAGAGTGCGTCCCCTGTCTACTCAAATTGTATAAGCTCCAGATGGGAACTCAGTACTGAATGGGTAAATGATAAAATCAATAAATCAATCAAATTGCATGTGATTATTCTCTCATGAGGATAACTCATATGTTGTTAACTTATTTTGGCAAATAAATTGGTGGAAGAGCTATTGGTCTGGAAGGATAATTTCTGACTCTTCTGAAATCACAGCCCATGCCAATGTGTATATTACCTGATCCAGGAATAATAAAAAGGTCTTACAGGGATGTGTGCTAGAAAAGTAGTTCTGGGTGGATCAGGAGAAATATGGACCACGAATGCCACAAAAATTCCTGTAATGTTCCTGAAATGCTTGCTCCACTTTCTCCCTTTGGTGGGTAAAGGAAAAATGAAAACTAGCGGTACACCAAAATCAGTGCAATTATTAATCATTGCCCTCAAATGGGAATCTGGCAACTAGTCAGCCTTATTATGTTTTATTGAAAGCTAATGTCATTTATTGCATCACATTCTAAAGAATAAATGGTTTTTAATGAGCAATGTGTTGATTAAAAGGGACAGTACAAATGAAATCCATTTGAGTGGTAATAATAATAAAACAGTAATGAAAATTACGTAATGAAAGGTAGAATAAAACTTTACTTTTCCTTTTCCTCATGTCTCATTGTGGTTATGTCCTTATGTCTCTTCCACATCTAGCACTAACCTGTATTCTGAACCAAATCAATGTAACTAGTAAAGTGTAAAATGCTGGAGCATTGTAGTGATGATCTTTGTTCTGCCATTGCTGACATCTAAATTTACTGATATTGATATAATAAGCCATTTTGTGCTTTCATTTGTATAAACCAAATGTGTGGCTTAGCTTATTGATTTTATAATCAAGATATAGTTTACTGAAGTGTTTATAAAATGAACTTGTAAACACATATTCTTTATTCACTTCTTAATCCCAAAAGCCCCTCTTATGTGTAGAGATTTAATTTTGGTAGAGTGGTGGATGTGAAAATGGTATGCGAATGAAGATTGGCTCTGTAGGCATTTGACTCTAGGAAAATACTCTATGTGAATGAAGGAAATAAGAAAGAATTTAAAATGTGGTAGCTTTCCATTTTTGTTTTTTTTTTTTTAAATAGGTAGAGAATAAATTAGTGAAAACTGAATGATGGTTACCAGAGGCTGGAAGGGTGGTGTAGGGGAAATGGGGATGGTTAACAGTACAAAATTATACCTGGATAGAATGAATAAGATCTACTATTTGAGAGTACAACAGGGAGACTACAGTCAACAATAATTTATTATACACATAAAAATAAAAGTATAACTGGATTATTTAAATACAAAGAAAGGATACATGCTTGAGTGAGGGATGCCCCCATTAACCTTGATGTGACTATTATGCATTATTTGCCTGTATCAAAATATCTCATGTACCTCAGAAATATATACGCCTGCTATGTGCCCACAGAAGTTGTTTTAAATACTGAAGACAAAAACACCTGTCTGAAGGCAAACCGGAAAATGACAGACTCTTCACAGTCCACTTATTTCCACATACGATACCTAACTTAACCTTCAAACAAGCTTGTTATTAGTGTCATTCTCATTTCACAAATTAGGACATTCAAACTCATTTGGGTGAAGGTATTGTCTCCAGTCATGTGCTTAAATAGGCAATAGAAGCAGGACCACTACTCAGTCTTGTTTACTAGCTGTTTATTCCAAGTTCTTGGGAATGTAGGTTAAGATACAGGTGGAAGAGGTATCTTTTAAAATGAGGCACAAACTCTTCTGCTAAGGAAGGATCAAAAAGTATTTTCTGTTTGACAAAAAATGAAAGAGTTAAGGATGTACAAATTCAGAGGGCAGTGTGGAAATCTTCTAGAGTATTATGGAGAGATAGAAGACAATCCGTAATACCTGCTAGGGGTAATGAGTCCCAAAAAGAAGAGTAGAAAAACTTTCTGAACAATTGTAAACAGGTTACCCAGAAATCATAACTGCAGAGGACAGGTCAAGTTTATTAATGATGCATTTCTATTTAGGAATACTCAGCATTATTCTAATATGCACATATGTGCCTACAGTCTGCTACTAAAAATTGCTATTTGAATTGCACAGTTCAGTTTAAAGGATTGGATGCAATAAATGGTGCTGGGAAAACTGAATATCGATATGCAGAAGAATGAAATTTGACCATGTCTCACCTTACAAAAACTCAAATCAATAATGGATTAAACACTTAAATATAAGACCTCAAACTGTGAGACTACTACAATAAAACATTGGGGAAACTATCCAGGACATGGGTCTGGGCAATTATTTGTTGAGTAATATTCCACAAACACAGTCAACCAAAGCAAAATTGAACAAATGGGATCGCATCAAGTTAAAAAGCTTCTGCACAGCTAAGAAAACACAACAATCAACAAAGTGAAGAGACAACCCACAGAATGGGAGAAACTATTTGCAAGCTATCCATCTGAAAAGGGATTAAAAGCCAGAATATTTATGGCATTTGAACAATTCAATAGGATAAAACCTAATAAACTGATTAAAAAATGGACAAAAGGTCTGCATAGACATTTCTCAAAAGAAGACATACAAATGGCAAAGAGATAGATGAAAAGTTACTCAACATCATTGATCATCAGAGAAATGTAAATTGAAACTACAATGAGATATCAACTTACCTAGTTAATTTTTTTTTTTTTTTTCCTGTGAAGGATAGGCATTAACAAATGTTGACAAAGATGTGGAGAAAAGGGAGCCCTCATACAGTGTTGGTGGGAATATACATTAGTACAGCTACTATGGAGAACAATTTGAAGGTTCCCAAAATAACTAAAAATAAAGCTACCATATTTTCCAGCAATTCCACTCCTAAGTATATGCCCCAAAGAAAGGAAATCAGTATATAGAAGAAATATCTGCACTCACATATTTATCGCAGCACTGTTCACAACAGCTCAGATGGAAGCAAACTAAGTGTCCTTCGGCAGACATATGGATAAAGAAAATGTGGTGCTTACACGCAGTGAAGTAGTAGTCAGCCATGGAAAAGAATGAGAACCTGTCATTTCCAACAACATGGATGGAATTGGAGGTCATTATGTGAAGTGAAATAAGCCAGGCACAGAAAGACAAACATCACATATTTTCACTTATTTGTGGGAGGAAAAATTAAAATAATCATAGAGAGAGAGAGAGTAGAAGAATGGTTACCAGAGGCCAGGAAGGGTAGTCAGGGAGGGTGGGGGGAAGGGGAGATAGTTAATGGGTACAAAAGATAGTTAGAAAGAATAAATAACACCTAGTAATTGCTAGCACAATGGAGTGACTGTAGTAAATAATAATTTAATTGTTCACTTAAAAATAAGTAAAATAATATAACTGGATTGTTTGAAACACAAAGGATAAATGCTTGAGGTGATAGATACCATGTTTACCCTGATGTGATTACTATGCATTGCATGCTGGTATCGAAGTTATCTCATGTAACCCATAAATATAGACATCTACGATGTACCTACACAAATTAAAAATTTAAAAATAAAGACTTCAGTGTTTCTTATTTTTACTCATTAAATTAAAATAAAATTTGTAGACCAATTATTGCCACCCACCTTTTTAAAGAAAATGGAAGTTTTAAGATGTTAATTATAATTGCATATCTCTTTTAGTCCTTCTGCCACAGAAAATGAAACTTGATTTCTTGTACGGTATAAAGGTAGCTTCTCTACCCATATATTAGACCCTATAACCACTAATCTTCCCTCAAACTCCTCTCCTATTTTTAAGCTTTTCTATTGGCCCTGGTCCTTTTCATTAATATAATGGTGATCAGTTTCTTCTCTCACATATTAAAGAAAAATGTCTTGCCTCTATTTGTTGTTTCTCTCTACTTCTAGCTCTAAATTTCTCTGTCTGTTTGTGGGCGTCAGAATAGTGGATGAGAACATCTGACTTATTAACTGTGGGATTTCAGACAAATTACTTAATTTTTAAAGGCTTTTATTACTTTATCAGTTTTATCACTGTAAAGTGATGGTAATATTTATTATATAGATTTGTAATGATTCAATGGCTTAGTTACTACAGAGCACTTAGTCCAGAACCTGGCACATGGTAAGCACTCAAAAGGCTTAACTGTATTATAATTATTATTAGAATACTAACTCACACATAAGCCTCTTGTAAATGAAATCTATACAAGTTATCTCCAATTCTTCATTTTCTATTTATTCTTTAATCATCTTCATCTAAAAACTATACTAAAATTCTTCCTAAGTCAATGGCTTTCTAATTAAAATAATTTATTGAATATTTTTATATTCTCTTACTTGATCTTTCTACAGCATTGAGGTCAGTGACTGCCTCCTCATTTGAAAAATTCTCTTCTGCCTTGGCTTCTAAAATGTGAGTCTTTTTTTATCTTCCTCCTGTTTTTCCAGTCACTTCACCATTCCGAGTCCTCTTTTCTCTACTTTCCCCTAAGAGTTTGAATACCCTAAAAATTCCTTCTTGAACCTTCATTTTCTTAACCTTGTACACTCCCTTCACCTAGATATATTACCTCAACTCCTCCTATGCACTGAGGACTTCCAAAACTTTGGTATCTAAATTCTGTATGCCGTTGGCTACTAAACATTTCCTAGATGTCCTATTGCCATCTCAAATGCAATACAACCATAATTAATTTTAAAATTCCCTTTTTTCCCCTGTTAAACCTTCTTTAAAGTTGTATTTCCTTACTTACTGAGACACCAAGAAATCTGGATAGCATTGTAGACATCTCGCTCATACCTCATTAGCAATCAAGTTCTTAGACTGCACCCCCTGCGTATCCCCTTTTTAATCCATTCTTTTCTTTTCATCCTACTCATTGCCAGTGCCTCAGGCTTCTTTCATTAACCTTTTACAGTTTCTCTCAGCTCCTAGTTTCACTGTCCTTCAGTCTACTTTCCATGCTTCTTACCAAGTGATCTTTTCACTAAATATCTTAAGTTATTTTCATATCACAGAGAAAAATCCTGAACATACTAAGCCTAGTGCACGAGTCCTTTTCTTCTGTAACCTCTCCTGCCACCATTCCCTACCCTGCTTCTCCAGTCTCTCTCTTTTCACTTCAGTTGTCTCTTGTTAAAGTACCCTTAGCCCCTTTACTTTCTACCTAGCTCTTTCTTGTAATTTTTCAATCTTAACTCAAGCATTTTCTTCTCTAAGACGTCCTTCTAGAATCCTTTCAATGTGCAATTTACATGTCTCTCCTCTGTGCTCACGTAGTACCTTGTTCATTCTGCTGTCACCAAACTCAGCAATTATTTTCCAAGTTGAAACACCTATTTGCATCCTCCCATTAGAGTAATTCTTGAGGAAAGGTATCATCTTTAGAACTCCAGCATTAGTTCACAACCTGGCACGTCATAGCTACTCAGTACTCTCTGGAAAGATGATGATTCACAAACAAGTTTGTTGCTTTACCTATAAATCATATTGCCTATATTTGTCATGATTTATCAGAAATATTTATTAGAAATGTTTTGGTATTATGTACACATTAAATAGTTCTAAAAGGCGTTCAAACATTGACTTGGGAGTTCTATCCCTCTATTACTACTAACCTACCATGCCTCCATATCTATCTTACAGAAATTCATTGAACCTTTTTTTTTTTTTTTTTTTTTTTTTTAGACAGAGTCTCACTCTGTTGCCCAGGCAGGAGTGCAGTGGCATGATCTCAGCTCACTGCAACTTCTGCCTCCTGGGTTCAAGTGATTCTCCTGCCTCAGCCTCCCAAGTAGCTTGGGACTACAGGAACCTTATGCTGTTAAATAAGGGGATTTGACTACTTTTTAGTTACTTTATAAATTCTAAACTTTTAAATTTCTGACAGATTTTATCTTATTGTTTGATTAATACCTTTTGGGGGTAATTCTAAATAATATAAAGATATATGAAATAATATAAGGATGCTTTTTGGCATGTTACATTATTTTCACATTTATTTTGTTTTTTTCCATTTACCAGTACATTAGTGTCATTTTCCAATCTGAAAATATAGAACCTTATTTATATGTGATAGCAACATCATAAATAGCTTGATGTATTGAAAACACTAAACTAAACATGTTACAGAAGAAGCTGGTGCCTTTCATTGGTATTATCTCCTTCAAGATGACAGGCAATCTCAGGAGGCCAGAGAATTCTTAGTTGTATGAGTTTGTGACTAATAGGTGGTTTGATATGACAAGAGCTGGCCGTCTTGGGAAATTGAACTATCTTTATGCTCAATACCCTTTGTGTCTCATTCTTTGTAGGTTATTGTTGGAGGCCTTTGGGGACCTCTTTTACAGTTTGCATCCACAGAAAATATGAGATCAGCAAGAACTCTGTAGTTTTACTGTCATTATTGATCTGCTGCCATTCCATTCGGTAGCTAATTTGCTTGTTAGCAGTTATTTTAAAAGCTATTTATATTTTTAGTATAACCTATGCTGCATACTGGGCTTTATATTTTTCTGGATTAAGACAAAATAGTACAAGTTACCACCAAAAGACTGTGCTTTAGGCTAAATATTTTCTGATTTTCCACTTACAAATAAGAGTTTCAAAATCAAAAACATATTATTGTGAATGTGATCTCTTTGATAAATACCACGTAAGTTCAGACAAGTTAAGGGAAAAGCAATGACCATATTCATGAGAAAATATCGCTTGTAAAAAATCTTTTAGTCTATAAATTTATACACAAATTGCAAGAGTGATGTATTAGGAATTCATGAACACTGTTTCTAAAGTTGGGATTTATTTGAAGTTGAACACTCAATAAATGTGTGGGTTGATTGACTGATTCTCTGTTCTGAAGGTAACCATAATACACTGTTGTTATTCATGCCAATTGTTGAAGGAAAAAAGCCTCTTTCTGCCTCTCTGGAACAGGAGGTGTGTGTCCCCTTTCTGAGCTCAATTTATGACACATGTATTCATCCTAAATGAATTTCTAGTGAGCTGGATGTGCATATGTGTGTAGCATCCATGAGCACAACACCTAAATAGGGAAAATCCCTGGGGAAAACTAACACAAAACAAGCAATAAAAAATAAAAACAGCAGGCTTACATAAGATATATTTATCTCAATTTAAACATGTGAAGTGAATGAAATATATATTTGATTTATTTTAATCATATACCTGAGCTATGGAAAGCAAAATATCCTCATTCCGAATTTTGAAGAAACTGCAATCTGAAGTATAAGCACTTGAGCTGATGTTAATGCTGCCCCCTGGTGGTGGGGTAGGGACATGTAGCATTATCAATGAGAAATAAAGAGCCTTGGATTTTCATACTCAGTCAAGGAAAAGAGAGTATGTGGAGTCGCCACAGCATACGAAAATGTAACTGAAACCCCTTCATAAAATTTAGAGCATGAAGCAGCTTCAAAGACACTGAAAAAGAGAGCTAGAAAATATATGGCCAGTGTACTTAACAGGAAAATTATAACAGATTATGGTGGCAGAAAAAGTTCTCCAATGAAAATTTATATCCCCACATTCTTTGATTTTACACTACCACATGGTTCCAAATTAAACCATGTACAAAAATACTCAAGAAATGGTCTCTGGATAGTGATGCCTGGCAGAAGCAAAGTAAAATTGTTCTGGAAATGTCTTACATAATTTAGGATAGATATAAAGGATTTCCTTTAAAAAATGGAGACATTATGAAAAAGATTTGGGTGGAGAGAGGAAACAGAAATTCTATAAATAAAACATGTTACTCAGTGAGATAGAAATGCTAATGAAAAGGTTTAACAAGGGATCAGAACCATCTGAAGAATGAATTAGGAAAATGAATGAGTGATTTGAGAAGACAACTGACATTGTAGCAAAGAGAGATAAAGGGAAAATTTAAAAGGGAGTATAGAAGAAAAGGGGGATAAAATAATACTGATACTAGTGGTACAGAAAAGACAGTACATGTAGTAATGCTAGTATCAGAAAACAGAAAAAATAGCAATAAAAGAGAAGAGACAAAACTTGAAAATGACTGATAACTTTCCAAAATTTATTAAAGACATTGGATTCATCAGTCATCGATTCAAAAAGGACGATAAGACTAATATTGGATAGATACAAGTAAATCTCCATCTATGGTATACATGTTTGCAGAACATTGAAAACAAACAGGTTTTTAAAGGGAACAGAAGACAGAGAGATAAACTACAAACGGATGACTATTAGAATAGTAGCAGAATTCTCAGCAGGAAAACTAAACAATGAAAAATAATAATAATAATCTTTTCCAAGTGCTAAAAAGGGAAACAACTCCTAGCATACTCAGCCAACCTGAACTATTATTCAAGAGTGAGAGCAAAATAAAATTATTTTGAGTCTGGGGAAAAGAGAGCATACTACTCTCCAACATTTATTAGAAGTATAACTAAAGCGTATACCTTAGGAGGGAGAAAATTCCTAGAAAGAAGGAGTAGGATATGAAAAGCCTTCGTGAGTAATAAAACTGATGAAACTCAAGATTTAAATAAATGGATATTGATTATCTAAAGCAATAACAACCAATACCATAAAATATTAAAGTGCAAAATGGGTGGGTTATTGTGAATAAGGCACTTAGGGCCTTTGTGTTATTCAGGAGAAGAGAAATAGCACTGTTCAAACTTGGTTTTCGCTGAGTCAAGTGTTTAATTCCCTACATTAAAAATGTAGGGAAATATCTAAAAATTAAAAATACAAGTAGAGTAAAAGGATGTAAGAATACTTGATTAATTAAATAGAAAGTGGTGATGGAGTAGAAGATTAAAAAAGATTTGTGAATTCATACAAAAGCTTATTAATTAGAAAGCATAAAATCACATGGTGGAATTTTTTCCAAATTTATCAGTAATCATAATTGTGAACATAATAGATATTTTATTTTAAAAAGCGAATGTCAGGTGGAAGGGAAAAAGTCTCATCCAGTTATATAATATACAGTGCTGATGATGATAAGGAGAAAAAATACATTAAGCAAATTTTAACTGACAAAAAGCTGATATAGCTTTATAGAATGATAATATCATTCTACTATTAGGAAGCACTTTCCTTTTTCCCTGTGTATTTATTTATGAGCAGAAAAAACTCTAAAGTGCCTAGGAACAAGTCTTATATTCATATGTACATATACACATATACATATATATGTGTCTGTAAAATATGTATTACAAAAATTATGAAACTTTGTTTTAAGATATTTAAAAAGTCTTCTTATTCCACAAACAAAACTCAATTTTCAATTCCCGGAAGATGAAGGATTTAACTATCAAAAGAAAAACTTTAAAAATTTTAGCAAAAACTATAGGCAATATCTTTATCAATCTACTATAAAACTATAGTAAGATAATATGATATTGGCATATGCATAGACAAAAACTTAGTAAAACAGAGCCTTGACACTAACTCATGTGTATATGTGAACATGATGCATGGCAGAGGTGATATTACAAATAAGGGGAGAATAGATTCAATAAATGATATGTCAGTTAATCACATGAGAAAGATAAAACCACATAACTAAATCACACGCTATTCAGAAAATTAATTTCAAATGGACAAAATACCTAAACTAAAATCAAAATTTTTAAAGTAGTTAGAAGAACCATAGATAAATACGATCAAGACTTCAGAGTGTAAAACAATTTCTTATAAAAAACACAAACTAAGAGGAAAAAGTAATGAAGATTGCTGCTGCCTAATTAAAACCATTCATAAAAAAAGCAGTTAACTTAAACAAAATGAAAATCTGTGGACTGGAATGTGATATTTGCATCTCACATAAAATAAGAAAGAATTAGCATCCAGAATAAACACAGAACTTCTACAGATTGCTAAGGTTGAACAACTCACAGAAAATATGAGGAGAATATAAACAGGAAATACAGAGAGGAGAAAATCAGATTACAGGAAAGTAAAATACATGATCAGCCTTAACAGTAATGAAATCAATTAATATTAAAATAATCACAACGTATAATTTCACTACTCAGATGAAAAATACTAAGTCTGCTAACACCAAGTGTTGACAATGTGGGAAAATGAGAACACTTACAGAGCTTAAATTATTAGAATGACTTTGGAGAGCAATTAGGCAAAATGTGAATAGTCAATAAGTCTTAAACAAACTGTGTGTGTGTGTGTGTGTGTGTGTGTGTGTGTGTGTGTGTGTGTATAGAAGGAAGTATTTTCAATCTGGGTTCAGTGGCTCATGCCAGTAGCTACTCAGGGGGCTGAGGCAGAAGGATTGCTTGAATCTAGGAGTTTGAGGCCAGGCTGGGCAACATAGTGAGACCCCATCTCTGAAAAGAAAAAGAAAGTGTTTTCATGTACACATTTTGCGATATATTCCATTATATATGTAAACTAAGTTGTATGCTTAATAAGGAGCTGCCACTGCGATTATTTTTTAGAAAGTGGAATGTACCTTTAAAAAATGCTTTGGGTTGGCCAGGCGCAGTGGCTCATGCCTGAAATCCCAGGACTTAGGGAGGCGGAGGAGGGTGGATCACGAGGTCAGGAGATCCAGACCATCCTGGCTAACACGGTGAAACCCCGCTTCTATTAAAAAATAGAAAAAATTAGCAGGGTGTGGTGGTGGGCACCTGTAGTCCCAGCTACTGGGGGGCTGAGGCAGGAGAATGGCATGAACCCGGGAGGTGGAGCCTGCAGTAAGCCGAGATGGTGCCACTGCATTCCAGCCTGGGCGACAGAACGAGATTCTGTCTAAAAAAAAAAAAAAATGTTTTGAGTAAGTACTTACAATTGCTTGAAAAAAGCATTTGCATAATTGAGATGATCATTTTATAGGAGACTACACCAAATCAGGCTTAGTTACAAAGCTTAGTAAATTTCAACTGTATGAATAGTTTTTAAAAAGTTGTTACAGATCCAGGAATTGTATAGTTTAACAAATATATCAGTGGGTGTTTTTTTTAAGTCCATGCAATAAAGGTTGCTGACTTTGTATACAGTACCACCCAAAATAATCCACTCACAAATATGCACTCCCACTCGAATACACTTCTGTCTCTGTATCAGTTCTTTCACCTTCTTATATGTAAGAGGAGTACATTTTATTTCTTTTTCCAGATGCTAGCCTTGATCTTTTGACATTTGGATTCCTAGATGGAGAGGGATTATAGAGGGCTCCTAAACCTTGTTTGTTTCAAGAAACTTTCTTTTTCCACTGAGCTTCCAAATATGTTCAGTTCACTGTCTAGAAGGATAAAAAGGAATACAAACCTCACTTATATCTACTTGCCACTTTGAAAACTATTCTATTTCTTTCATTCATTTCTCTTTCAAACTAGAGAGGATCTAATTTTTAAAATGACTAAGAGTTTTAATAAAATACAAGATAAAATTCAGCAAACAATATTTAAAAACATGCTAACGCCGGGCGCCCTGGCTCAAGCTTGTAATCCCAGCACTTTGGGAGGCCGAGACGGGCGGATCACGAGGTCAGGAGATCGAGACCATCCTGGCTAACACGGTGAAACCCCGTCTTTACTAAAAAATACAAAAAACTAGCTGGGCGAGGTGGCAGGCGCCTGTAGTCCCAGCTACTCGGGAGGCTGAGGCAGGAGAATGGCGTGAACCCGGGAGGCGGAGCTTGCAGTGAGCTGAGATCCGACCACTGCACTTCAGCCCGGGCGACAGAGCGAGACTCCGTCTCAAAAAAAAATAAAAAAAATAAAAAATAAAAAAAAAAAAATGCTAACAAGGTTATATTAAATCCAATATAGATTAATTTAAAAATTTTCCTTGCTAGTGCCTGAAAATGCTGAGATATGTTGTACACCGGGTCCCATCTGAAGTCATGTTAAAAGGCCAGAGATCTTATTTGTAAACTGTTTATGTGAGGGTCTGCCAGTGCTCAGCTACTCCGCCGCATTTAAACTGGGTTACTCATATTTATGAAGGTTCAGAAAAATTCCTAAGTGCTATGGGGACGCGGATAGTACTGGCGGAGTCAGTTTTTAGACCCTTCCTTTCCATGGGCACTCCTTTCTTCTAAAATCCACCCGTTGTAGAACAAGCCCGTAATTGAAGCATCTTACAGGTTCCTCTTTCTTACACAGTTTTACACAATTATTCTTTTCACACCCTACAAAGAAAGGTATATTTCTCATCCCTGCTGAATCTTAAGAAGGTACACTGGTAAGAGTTACAAGAAAATATAAATCAATGTATAGGTACCTGGCAGAATCTTCTTTATTCAAGGCATAATTTATATCTTTCTGTATCTTATGCCCATGTCTGTCAAAGCTAAATTGTGACATTAGAAACAAAGTGTCTGGTTTCATGTAGAGCTATGCTGCAATCAGACATATTGTACAGTCATGATGGCAACTTCCACTTAGTGATCTCACCTCTTGCATTCCCCAGCCATAGTAAAAGAATGCAGAGTTCCTGAGAAAGTATCCCAAGAGTCCAAGAGAGATCTTCCATAAAAAAATAATTATTCGTGTCTGTTTATTTATATCTGTCTGTTTGTCTGGCTAGCTATCTATCTTTTTATTTATGTGTCTATAATTCTATCAGTCATCTATGTATCATTTAGAACTAATCTATGTAAAATGTGTAAAAGGATTAAAGGTCAATTTCAGTATTCTATGACATGTGTCCTTTTTCATTTTCAGCATTTCTTCTGGGTTCTGATAAAGAATTTGATGAGACATTTTTCCGTGTCTTGGCCTATGTTGTGATTTTTAGTTGCATAGTTTGTATGATTTCAAGGAAGGTGAGTTGAAAATTTTACATTCATCTCTGACAGATGGGTCTTGTATTTTTAGCTTAATGGAACATATATCAAAGATAAGTGAGTGTTTTAAATTTTCTTGAGCATTTATTTCTGTTCATAGAAAAACATTCTTGATAACTTTTGCCAACTATTTACAGATGCCATCAATCTGTATTCACTGTTTATTTGGTTGCTGCTTACTGTCTTTTACCCTTCAAGTCTCTTATCATTTATAAATATACTCATTAATTTTTAGGTTTAATTTTCCTTAATAGGAAGATGTTTGATGTTTACTGTAAATAATAAACTAATCTATAGTCATTACTTACTAGCAGCAAAACTGCTGCTCTCAGTCTTTCTCTCTCTCTCTCTCCCTGATTTGTTAATTTCAGGGAAGTGTATTAAACTCCACTTTTAAGAGCAAGAATCTGCTTATTTATAGCCATAGGATAATATGTCCCCAAAATGCAATCTAACATGTCTTAAAATTTGTATAATCAGTTTTACTGAATTAAGATCAATTCCTTTTTCTCGTATGTACTTATACTGCTCTAATTCTGTTGAATATAGCTATAAACTTAAAATTTTCAAAGTGATATTACTAATATTTTTCTATAACATTTCTCAAGTGTCTATTTCTTACATCGTGTCTTTTAAAGGCACTTTGAAATGATTATGAATTTGAAATATGAAATTAATCTACAAATGGTCCTGGATTTACAATGGTTTGACTTACAATTTTTTTGACTTTATAGTGGTGCAAAAGTGGTATACATTCAATAGAAACTAAACTTTTTTGAATTTTGATATTTTTCCGAGTTGGCGATGTAAGGTAAGATACCCTCTTGTGATGCTTGCAGCTCCCATTCAGCCATGTGATCACAAGGGTAAACACCGGAGATTCTGCAGTGTGCTGTGCTGCCAGATGCTCTTGCCCAATTGTAGGATAAGGTAAGTATTCTGAGCGTGTTTAAGGTAGGCTGGACAGAGCTATGATGTTTGCTGGTTAAGCATATTACGTGCATTTTTGACATGACATTTTCAATTTATGATAGATTTATGTGCATACAATCCTATTGTAAGAGGAACATCTGCATAGATATTTATTCACAACCAATGGGGAAAGTCATAATACCAAAATTCCAAAAATATTTTTTTCTTACCCTAGATTCATATTTTTTTTAGTTAAAAACTAAGGTGTCCTGTAGTGAACTACTGAGAGGAGTAATTAATGGTTTTTTGACAAGTCTCAGTAAAACTCTTTGGTGGACTTTCTTGAAATAGTGAAAGTGAGGGACTTAAATGACTGAGAAGCAAATGTGTCTGCAAGTAAGGTTTGCAATGCTTTGCATTCTATGAGATTAAAGGAGGATGTTAGCATTGTCAATTGATGGAGAGGCTTAAAATATCTTTAATTATAGATTGTTATGTATATTTTTACACATATTTCCTTGTAGAAGTTCAAACAATATAGTGACATTGGTAATACATTTCTGATATTTCTATATACTGAATAATATGCTTTAGATTTCTCAGCATTTGCATCCATAAATGTGAAAGTGAATAAGTTGGATGCTGAATTCTGTCTCAGTCTTGCACAAAGTAGTATTTAAAAACAAACATTTAAAACATAATAGATGTTGGCAAGGTTGTGGAGAAAAAGCAACTCATACACTGTTGGTGAGAATGTAAATTAGTTCAGCCACTGTGGAAAACAGTTTGGTGATTTCCTGAAGAACAAAAAATTAGATCTACAATTCCACAGGTATTACTAGATTACTAATATCCCATTACTAGATATATACCCAAAGAAAAATAAATAATTCTACCAAAAATACACATGTACTCATATGTTCCTTGCAGCAGTATTCACAATAGCAAAGACATGGAATCAACCTAGATGGCTATCAGTGGTGGACAGGATAAAGAAAATGTGAGACATATATACAGTAGAATACTACACAGCCATAAGAAAAAACAAAATCAGATCCTTTGCAGCAATATCAATGCAGCAGGAGGTCATTATCCTAAGCAAATTAATGCAGAAAGAGAAGACCAAATAATGGATGTTCTGACTTATAAGTGGGAGCTAAACGTTGGGTACACATGGACATAAAGATGGTAACAACAGACACTGGGTAATACAAGAAGAGGAAAGGTGGGAAGGTAGCAGGGGTTGAAAAAACTACGTATTGGATACTACGCACACTACCTGGGTGATGGATTCAGTCATACCCCAAACCTTAGCATCACACACATGTACCCACTGAATATAAAATAAAACTTGAAAAAGTAAACAAAATAAAACAGCATTAACTCTAAAAAATAAATATATACATAAACATACATATTAAATATATAAATAAATATGTAAAACATAGAAATATAAATAAAATATATTAAATAAATATATCAAAAAGCAGAGATTTTAACTAATTGGGAGGTGCTCCATTCATTTTAATAAAAATAAATGTTAATATAATTTGACTTTTGTTTAGTATTTATTAATATGTTTAATCTATATTTTGTTTTGGCTGTCAGTTGTTAACTAATGATAATTGTAATAAGTCTATGCTGAAATATTTGTTAATACTTAGAGTTTAATAATACAATATTTTAATAAGTTAATATTTCTATACATATATATATATACACACACACCTAATTGTATCAGCAAAGCATGATAAAGTGATTATTAGAAGCCTTTTATAAGAATAAAATGTTCATATTCTTTGCAGGGACATGGATGCAGCTGGAAACCATCATTCTCAGCAAACTATCGCAAGAACAGAAAACCAAATACTGCATGTTCTCACTCATAGGTGGGAATTGAACAGTGAGATCACTTGGACACAGGAAGGGGATCATCACACACTGGGGCCTATTGTGGGGAGGGCAGGGGGGAGGGATAGCATTAGGAGATACACCTAGTGTAAATGACGAGTTAATGGGTGGAGCACACCAACATGGCACATGTATACATATGTAACAAACCTGCACGTTGTGCATATGTACCCTAGAACTTAAAGTATAATAAATTTAAAAAAAAAAAGAATAAAATGTTGTTGCAAAGTGGAACAGAAACACGAGTTCAAGGAGAAAAAAGGAAATGATTTAATATTTCTGTTAAATGTGAGCTCAGCCATGTATTTTTAAAATTGATAATGGTTAGTATCACATGTCTATAGGATTTTGATTCCACGAGAAATTTTTTTTTCTTTTTTTTTAATGCTTGCAGGCTACATGTTTTTATTATTATTATTATTATTATACTTTAAGTTCTAGGGTACATATGCACAATGTGCAAGTTTGATACACAGGTATACACGTGCCATGTTGGTTTAATATACCCATCAACTCATCATTTACATTAGATATTTTTCCTAATGCTATCCCTCCCCCATCCCCCCACCTCCTGACAGGCCCCAGTGTGTGATGTTCCCTGCGCTGTGTCCACATGATCTCATTGTTCAGTTCCCACCTATGAGTGAGAACATGCGGTGTTTGGTTTCTGTCCTTGTGATAGTTTGCTGAGAATGATGGTTTCCAGCTTCAACCATGTCCCTGCAAAGAATATGAACTCATCCTTTTTTATGGCTGCACAGTAGTCCATGGTGTATGTGTGCCACATTTTCTTATGCCTGTCTATCACTGATGGACATTTGGGTTGGTTCGAAGTCTTTGATATTGTGAAGAGTGCCACAATAAACATACATATGCATGTGTCTTTATACTAGCATGATTTAGAATCCTTTGGGTATATACCCAGTAATGGGATGGCTGGGTCAAATGGTAATTCTAGTTCTAGATCCTTGAGGAATTGCCACACTGTCTTCCACAACAGTTGAATTAATCTACACTCCCACCAATAGTGTAAAAGTGTACCTATTTCTCCACACACATCCTCTCCAACATCTGTTGTTTCCTGACTTTTTAATGATTGCCATTCTAACTGGCATGAGATGGTTAGTCATTGTGGTTTTGATTTGCATTTCTCTGATGACCAGTGATGACGAGTATTTTTTCATGTGTCTGTTGGCTGCATAGAATTAATAGCCTACTGAGATTGATCGGGGGACCCGGAGCAAAATGACCAAATAGGAACAGCTCCAGTCTCTAGCTCCCAGTGCGAGTGACACAGAAGACGGGAGATTTCTGCATTTTCAACTGAGGTACCGGGTTCATCTGACTAAGGAGTGCCAGACAATCAGTGCTGGTCAGCTGGTGCAGCCCGACCAGTGAGAACTGAAGCAGGGCAAGGCATCGCCTCACCTGGGAAGCACAAGGGGGAAAGGAATCCCTTTTCCTAGCCAGGGAAACTGAGACACACAACACCTGGAAAATCGAGTAACTCCCACCCTAATACTGCACTTTACCAAGGGTCTTAGCAAATGGCACACCAGGAGATTATATCCTACACCTGGCTGGGAGGGTCCCACGCCCACGGAGCCTCCCTCATTGCTAGGACAGCAGTCTGTGATCTAACTGCAAGGCAGCAGCGAGGCTGGGGGAGGGGTGCCCGCCATTGTTGAGGCTTAAGTAGGTAAACAAAGCTGTCGGGAAGCTGGAACTGGGTGGAGCCAATAGCAGCTCAAGGAGGCCTGCCTGTCTCTGTAGACTCCACCTCTGGGGACAGGGCATAGCTAAACAAAAAGTAGCAGAAACCTCTTCAGATGCAAATGACCCTGTCTGACAGCTTTGAAGAGAGCAGTGGATCTCCCAACAGAGAGGTTGAGATTTGAGAACAGACAGACTGCCTCCTCAAGTGGGTCCCTGACCCCTGAGTAGCCTAACTGGGAGACACCTCCCACTAGGTGCAGACTGACATCCCACACCTCACACGGTGGGGTACACCCCTGAGATGAAGCTTCCAGAACAAGAATCAGACAGGAACACTCGCTGTTCAGCAATATTGTATCTTCTGCAGCCTCCGCTGCTGATACCTGGGCAAACAGGGTCTGGAGTGGACCTCAAGCAATCTCCAACAGACCTACAGCTGAGGGTCCTGACTGTTAGAAGGAAAACTAACAAACGGGAAGGACACCTACACCAAAACCCCATCAGTACATCACCAGCATCAAAGACCAAAGGCAGATAAAACCACAAAGATGGGGAAAAAGCAGGGCAGAAAAGCTGGAAATTCAAAAAATAAGAGCGCATCTCCCCCTCCAATGGAACGCACTCATCACCAGCAACGGATCAAAGTTGGACGGAGAATGACTTTGAGAATTTGAGAGAAGATGGCTTCAGTCCATCAAACTTCTCAGAGCTAAAGGAGGAATTACGTACCCAGTGCAAAGAAACTAAAAAGCTTGAAAAAAGAGTGGAAGAATAGATAACTAGAATAATCAACGCAGAGAAGGCCATAAACGAACTGACGGAGATAAAAACCATGACATGAGAAATACGTGACAAATGCACATGCTTCAGTAACCGACTCAATCAACTGGAAGAAAGAGTATCAACGATTGAGGATCAAATGAATGAAATGAAGCGAGAAGAGAAACCTAAAGAAAAAAGAGGAAAAAGAAATGAACAAAGCTTTCAAGAAGTATGGGATTATGTGAAAAGACCAAATCTACGTCCAGTTGGAGTGCCTGAAAGTGAGGGGGAAAATGGAACCAAGCTGGAAAACACTCTTCAGGATATCATCCAGGAGAACTTCCCCAACCTAGTAAGACAGGCTAACATTCAAATTCAGGAAATACAGAGAACCCCACAAAGATACTCCTCGAGAAGAGCAACTCCAAGACACATAATTGTCAGATTCACCAAAGTTGAAATGAAGG
>NW_012099877.1:15426-16185 GCF_000951045.1 Mandrillus leucophaeus | reverse complement strand
TAAAAAAGGATGAGTTTGTGTCCTTTGTAGGGACATGGATGCAGCTAGAAACCGTCATTCTCAGCAAACTATCACAAGAACAGAAAACCAAACACCGCATGTTCTCACTCATAGGTGGGAATTGAGCAATGAGATCACTTGGACTCAGGAAGAGGAACATCACACACCGGGGCCTATTATGGGGAAGGAGGTTGGAGGAGGGATGGCATTGGGAATTATACCTGTTGTAAATGACGAGTTGATGGGTGCTGACGAGTTGATGGGTGCAGCACACCAACATGGCACAGGTATACATATGTAACAAACCTGCATGTTGTGCACACATACCCTAGAACTTAAAGTATAATAATAATAATAATAATAAAAGAAAAAAATATTAATAGCCTACCAACCAAAAAAAGTTCAAGACCAGATGGATTCACAGACAAATTCTACCAGAGGTACAAAGAGGAGCTGATACCGTTCCTTCTGAAACTATTCCAATCAATAGAAAAAGGGATTCCTCCCTAACTCGTTTTATGAGGTCATCATCATCCTGATACCAAAGCCTGGCAGAGACACAACAAAAAAAGAGAATTTTAGACCAATATCCCTGATAAACTTCGGTGTGAAAATCCTCAATAAAATACTGGTGAACTGAATCCAGCAGCACATCAAAAAGCTCATCCACCATGATCAAGTCGGCTTCATCCCTGGGATGCAAGGCTGGTTCAACATATGCAAATCAATAAACGTAATCCATCACATAAACAGAACCAA
>NW_012099877.1:14829-15376 GCF_000951045.1 Mandrillus leucophaeus | reverse complement strand
ACCCAGAATTTCATATCCAGCCAAACTAAGTTTCATAAGTGAAGGAGAAATAAAATCCTTTACAGATAAGCAAATGCTTAGAGATTTTGTCAACATCAAGCCTGCCTTACAAGAGACCATGAAGGAAGCACTAAACATGGAAAGGAACAACTGGTACCAGCCATTGCAAAAACATGCCAAAATGTAAAGTCCATCGATGCTAGGAAGAAACCACATCAACTAACGAGCAAAATAACCAGCTAATATCACAATGACAGGATCAAATTCACACAAAACAATATTAACCTTAAATGTAAATGGACTAAATGCTCCAGTTAAAAGACACAGACTGGCAAATTGGATAAAGAGTCAAAACACTTCAGTTTCCTGTATTCAGGAGACCCATCTCACACGCAGAGACACACATAGGCTCAAAATAAAGGGATGGAGGAAGATCTACCAAGCAAATAGAGAACAAAAAAAAAGCAGGAGTTGCAATCCTAGTCTCTGATAAAACAGACTTTAAACCATCAAAGATCAAAAGAGACAAAGAAGGCCATTACATAAT
>NW_012099877.1:0-14779 GCF_000951045.1 Mandrillus leucophaeus | reverse complement strand
CCTCAGAAATAACACCACACATCTACAACCATCTGATCTTTGACAAACCTGACAGAAACAAGAAATGAGGAAAGGATTCCCTATTTAATAAATGGTGCTGAGAAAACTAGCTAGCCATATGTAGGAAGCTGAAACTGGATGTCTTCCTTACCCCTCATACAAAAATTAATTCAAGATGGATTAAAGACTTAAGTGTTAGACCTAAAACCATAAAAACCCCAGAAGAAAACCTAGGCAATACCATTCAGGACATAGGCATGGGCAAGCTCTTCATGACTAAAGGACCAAAAGCAATGGCAACAGAAGCCAAAATAAACAAATCTGATCTAATTAAACTAAAGAGCTTCTGCACAGCATAAGAAAGTACCATCAGAGTGAACAGGCAATTTTTTGCAATCTACCCATCTGACAAAGGGCTAATATCCAGAATCTACAAAGAACTCAAACAAATTTACAGGAAAAAAACAAACAACCCCATCAAAAAGTGGGCAAAGGATATGAATAGACACTTCTCAAAAGATTCCACCAGAAAAATCTAAAGGATAAAGTAGTATAGCTTTATGTTACTTTAGTATACTTTTTATTGAATTGTACTATATGAAAAGAAGATGACACAAATATGTATATTTTGATAAATTTTCACAAACTGAATGTAGTCATAAAAGCAGCACCCAGAGCGGAAGACCGTATTACCAGGACTTCGTTTCTCCTACTACCAATGGTAACTACTCTCCTGACGACATGGATGCATTTGCCTGGTTTTATACTTAATATACATGAAGAGAGAGTTCCAGTTGTTTTACATCCTCAACAACACTTGGTATTTTTCATCTAAACCTGAACATACCTTAATGCGCATTAAAAAGAGAAGGCCATAAGGCTAGAGAATCTACATTTTTTATAAGAAGCAGCAAGCAGGCTTGCTTTTGGCACCAGAAAATGACAGTAACTTGGTTATATTGGATAGTATGCAAACATGCCCTTTGCTCAGGAGGGTGATACTATTTTCTAAGGCTATACATTATAGTTCTCCTTAAAAAGATAGTCTGAAATAGGGTTGATTTATTAGTTGATGTTAGTACCTCTGCTTGCAAAATGTGCAGACATGAGAGACTCAGAATCATTTCCCAACAATTTTGAATTGCACATACTAATTTTTAAATGTTAAACTATCCCTAAATACCTGGAATAAAGACACTGTGGGGGTTATCGTGTTTAAATCATTGGATTTAACTTGTTAGCATTTTATTAAGGATTTTTTTGCATCACATTTATGAGCAAAGTTTATAAATTTTACTTTCCTGAGATATCCTTATTAGGTTTTAAAATCAATATTGTGTTGGCTTTATAAAATATGTTAAGTATTATTCCTTCTTTTTTATTTTCTGAATGATTTTGTATACGAGTTATTAATTGTTTGCAAGAATTACCTAGTAAGGGTGTTTGGAGGCTTTTTCTTAGTGGAAAGCGTTTTAATTACTTTTAGTAACAAAACCACAGATTAATATATTTCCCATTTTTCTTCAGTTAATTTAGTTAAGTTGTATTTTTGAAGAATTTGTCCGTCTGTTTATATTACCAAATTTGTCAATGCAGTTTTTCAAAGTATTTATATCTGTAGGAATTGTTTCTCTCTTAATCATTCTTAATATTCATTATTTTCTTTTAAACTTCTTTATCACCTTTGATAGCAGTTTATCAATTATTACTCTTTTTAAATAATCAACTCTATATTTCTCCTGTTGCATCTCTATCTCCTATTTCATTAATTCCTGTCCTTAATTCTTATTTCTTTTTCTATTTTCTTTAGGTTTAATTTGCCGATTTTTTCTTAGCTTACTGAGAGGATATTTTAAGATACCACCTTTCAGCCTTGTTTTCTGTAAATGCAGTTAAATTTATGCAGTTCTCTGCAAGCACTGCTGTAACTATATACTACAAATTTTGACATGTATCTTACATGCTTCTGTTCTAGATAGAATATAATTTAAACTCCAAAATATTATGGTTCTAAAGTCAAACTTTATTTATACTTATCTATGCGGGTTTTTTTTTTTTGTTTTTTGTTTTTTTTTGTGGTGTTTTTCATTTCTTCCTGCATTTCCATTTTTCCACATGGGAGCACTTGCTTTTTCTGCCATAAGACTTCCTTTAGTTTTTATTTACTGGAAATATACTGGTGACGAATGTTTTCTCTGTTTTTGGTTTGTCATTTTTTTTGTCCGAAAACATTTTAAAATTTTTGTCTTCACTTTTGAAAACTATTTTTGCTGTATTAATAGTAGGTATGAAGTTATATTCATTCAACACTATTAAGACAACATGCCATTGACTTCTGGTTTTTATTGTTTTAAATTAACACTCAATATCAGTTATTTTATTTTCTTTTAAGGTAAAATATCTTCTTTCTTTTAAAATTTTTTTTCTACCTATCAGTGTTTAGCATCTGTGGTTTTAGCAAGTGCTTAATTATGACTTTTTTGTATTTATTGTATCTTTTTGTATTGTGAAACTTCATAGTATTGGGTAATTATTGGTTTTATCTATTTTAATATTGTTCTGCGTAATTCTATCTCTTCTTGCCTTCTGAGATTTATTGAGTGTGCTTTATGTGTTTCCTTTTTAAAAGTGTTCTTACCATGATAAATAACATTTTAAAAAGTAAAAAAAAAATTAGGAAGAAAACACCAATGAAACCTCTGGGTTTTTTTGGAGAAAATTCCTTTTTATTATTATTATACTTTAAGTTCTAGGGTACATGTGCACAACGTGCAGGTTTGTTACATATGTATACATGTGCAGTGTTGGTTTGCTGCACCCATTAACTCGTCATTTACATTAGATATTTCTCCTAATGCTATCCCTCCCCCATCCCCCCACCCCATGACAGGCCCCAGTGTGTGATGTTCCCCGCGCTGCGTCCAAGCATTCTCATTATTCAATTCCCCTCTATGAGTGAGAACATGCAGTGTTTGGTTTTCTGTCTTTGTGATAGTTTGCTCAGAATGACGGTTTCCAGCTTCATTCATGTTGCTGCAAAGGACGTGAACTCATTCTTTTTTATGGCTGCATAGTATTCCATTTTATGGCTCCATAGTATGCCACATTTTCTTAATATTGATGGACATTTGGGTTGGTTCCAAGTCTCAGCTGTTGTGAATAGTACTGCAATAAACATACCTGTGCATGTGTCTTTATAGCAGCATGATTTATAACCCTTTGGGTATATACCCAGTAATGGGATGGCTGGGTCAAATGGTATTTCTAGTTCTAGATCCTTGAGGAATCGCCACATTGTCTTCCACAATAGTTGAACTAGTTTACAGTCCCACCAACAGTGTAAAAGCATTCCTATTTCTTCACATCCTCTTTTTGGAGAAAATTCTTAAGAATTTTTACAATAGGTACTGGACTATAGTAATTTTCACTTTCTTCTTGTGTTAATTTTGACAATTTGTGTTTTTCAAGGAGTCTGAGAATTTTTATTGAAGTTTCCAAATGTATTAGCAAAATGATTTTGTTTTGTTCTCTTATCTTATTATTTTTTTCAGAGAATCTTAGGCCTGATACAGTAGTTTGCATTTTTCTCTATTATTCCTGATTAGTCTTGCTGATAGTTCAACTTTATTTGTAGTTTAGAAGAGTTAACTTTTGGTCTTTAAAATGTCTCTCTCAGAATCTGTGTTATTGTGGGAGGGAGAACACAGGGATTATGGGACTTTGCATTGGAACTCAGTGCTGCCCTAGTGCATTGGAAAGCAATGCAGGACAAAATTCAGCCATTGCTCATAGAGAGAATATTTATACCAGCCCTAGACATAAGAGATGGTATAAAAAGTCATATTCATCCCAGCAGTTAGAACCTGAGCTCTGGCTAGCCTAAGTACCACCAGCTAATGGGCTCTGGGGTCCTCAATAAAGTTGAAATACAGGCTAGTCCACAAAGACTGCAATTCCTGGACAAGTCCTTATGCTGTGCTGGGCTTGAAGCCAGTGGACTTGTGGTGCATGTGACCCACTGAGACACCAGTTGTGGTGGCCAAGGGAGTGCTTATGTCACCCTTGCCTTAACCCCAGGCAGTGCAGCTTGCAGCTCCCAGAGAGACTCCAGAGGAAACGAGAGGGGAGACTATAAAGGACTTTGTCTTACAATTTTAGCCACAGTAAAATAAAGCATTAACTAGAGTCCTAAAGCCCCCATTCCAGGGCCTCACACCTGGATGGCATTTCTAAACACACCCTGGGCCAGTAGAGAACCTGCTGTCCTGAAGGGGAGGACCCAGTCCTAGCAGGATTCATTTCCTCCTGACTAAAGTGTCCTTGGTCCATGAATAAACATCTGCAGTAGCCAGGAAATAGTTGTCACAGGCCATGAGTGAGACCCAATGCTGTGCTAGTTTCAGGTCTGACCCAGCACACTCCCAGTCATGGTGGCCACAAGGCTACTTGTGTCACTACTCCCCTAATCCTAGGCAACTCAACAAGGAGAAACAGACTTTATTTGTTTGGTAGAAAGTAAAGGAAGAGGACATGAGACTCTGTCTGGTAATCCAGAGAATTCTCTCAGATCTCACCCAAGACCACCAAGGCAATACCTCTACAAGTCTGCAAAGTCATAGAATACTAAGCATCGAGCACTCAGTAAAGTAGATACATCTACAGTGACCAAAGACTAAGATCACAACACCTGACTCACTTTGAATACTTGGAAAGCCTTCTCAAGAAGGATGGGTACAAACTAGACCAGAATGCAAATATTACAACAAATATTTAACACTTTAATTCCTGGATATCAGCAAATATTCGCGACCACCGAGACCATACAGAAAAACAGGACCTCACCAAATGAACTAAATAATGCACCAGTGACCAACACGAGTGACAGAGATATGTAAACTTTCAGACAAATAACTCAGCATAATTGTCTCGAGAAAACTTAAACAAATTCAAGATAACATAGAGAAAGAATTCAAAATTTAACAAAGATATTAAAATAGTTAAAATAATCAAGTAGAAATTCTGGAGCTGAAAAATACAATTGACGTACTGAAGAATATCACAGTCCTTAAGCAATAGAATTGATCAAGCAGAAGAAAGAATTACTGATCTTGGAGACGGGCTATTTGAAAATACATAGTCAGAAGAGAGAAAAGAAAAAAGAATAAAAAACAATGAAGCATGCCTACAGGATCTAGAAATTGCCTCAAAGCACAAATTAAATAGTTACTGGCCTTAAATCGGAGGTAGAGGAAGAAACAGGGATAGAAAGTTTATTCAAAGGGATAAAAACAGAGAGCTTCTTAAACCAAGAGAACAATATCGACATCAAAGTACGAGAAGGTTACATAACACCAAGCAGATTCAACCCAAATGAAACTATCTCAAAACATTCTATAGTTAGATTCCCAAAAGTCAAGGATAAAGAAAGGATCCTAAAAGCAGCAAGAGAAAAGAAACAACATACAAAGATGCTACAATATGATTGGCAGCAGGCTTCTGAGTGGAATTCTTACAGACCAGAAGAGCATGCCATGATATATTTAAAGTGCTAAAGAAGGAAAACATCCCACTGTTATTCTAGAATAATATATCCAGCAAAAATACCCTTAAAACATGAAGGATAAATAATGACTTTCCCAGACAAAAGCTGAGAGATTTCATCAATCTCAGACCTGTCCTTAAATAAAGGCTAAAGGGAGTTCTTGAATCTTAAATAAAATGATGTTAATGAGAAATAAATTATCTGAAGGTACAACTAACTGGTTATAGTAAGTACGCAACAAATGCAGAATATTATAATTGTGTAATTGTGGTGTGTAAACTATTCATACCTTGAGTAGGAAGACTAAAATATAAGCCTATCAAAAATAGTAGCTAAACAATTTTTTAAGACATGGTATAGTAAGACACAAATAGAAATAACAAAGTTAGAAAGTCAGGGAGATGAAGCTAAAATGTAGAGTTTTTATTGGTTTTCTTTTTGCTTGTTTGTTAGTTTCTGCAACCACTGTTAAGTTTTTATCAGCTTAAAATAATGGATTATTAGATGTTACTTGCAAGTCTCATGGTAATCTCAAATCTAAAAACCTACAGCGGATACTTAAAAAATAAAAAGGAAGAGATTGAAACACACTGCCAGAGAAAATCACCTTGACTAAAAGGAAGACAGGAAGGAAAGAAGAAAGAGAAAACAAGTAAACAGCCAAAAACAAGTAACAAGATAGCAGTAATAAGTTCTTACTTATCAATAATAACATTGAATGTAAATGGACTGAACTCTCCAATCAAAAGACTTAGCATGGTCAAATGGATTAAAACACGAACCCCAACTATCTGCTGCTTACAAGTAACATACTCCATCCATAAAGACACATATAAATTGAAAATAAAGGCATGAAAATAAATATTCCACACAAATGGAAACTAAAAAAAGGGCAAGAGTAGCTATAATTTATTACATAAAATGTATTTCAAGAAAAAAATAAAAAGAGACAAGATTATTATATATTGAAAAAGGTGTCTATTCAGCAAGAAGATATAACAATCATAAACATATATGTGGCCAACACTGGAGCACCCAGATATAAGAAACTAATATTATCAGAACTGAAAAACCAGTCAGACTCTAACACGATAATAGCTGGAAACTTCATCACCCCAGGTTCAGCATTGGACACATCATCCAGATAGTAAATGAACAAAGAAACAAATCTGCAGTATAAACCAAATGGACCTAATAGATATTTACAGAAAATTTTATCCAACAGCTATAGAATACATATTCTTTTTTCTCAACACATGGAACATTCTCAGGGATAGACCACATGTTAGTCCATAAACAAATCTTTAAAATCTCAGGCTGGGCACAGTGGTTTATACCTGTAATCCCAGTACTCTGAGAGGTTGAGGTTGGAGGATAACAGGAGCTCAAGAGTTTGAGACCAGCATGGATAACATAGTGAGACACCATCTCTAAAAGTTTAAAAATTAGTGAGGTTTGGTGACATGTGCCTGCAGTCCCAGCTACTCAGGAGGCTGAGGCAGGAGCATCTCCTGAGCCTAGGAAGTCGAGACTGCTGAGAGCCATGATTGTGCCACTGCACTCCATCCTGGACAACAGAGTGAGAACATCTCCCAATAAATTAATACACAAATAAGCAATAAACAAATAAACTGAAACTATATAAAATGTCTTCTTTAACCACAATAGAATAAAACTAGAAATCAACAAGAAGAGGAACTTTGGAAACTTTATAAATGCATGGAAATTAAACAATATGCTCGCAAATGACCAGGGGTCAATGAAGAAATGAAGAAGGAAAATTTAAAATTTATTGAAACAAATGAAAAGGAAAATCCCAAATACCGAAACCTATGGAATACAGCAAAAGCACCACAAAGAGGAAAGTTTATGGGAATAAGCACCTACATCAAAAGAAAGTAGAAAAATATCAAATAAACAAGGATGAATGTTAAATAACTATAAAAGCAAGAGTGTATCAAATCCAAGTTTAGTAGAAGAAAAGAAATAATAAAGATCAGAGTAGATAAATAAATTGAAACCAAATAAACAATACAAAAGATCAACAAAAGGAGTAGTAGGTTTTTGTGAAAGCTAAAATTGACAAGACTTTAGCCAGACTAAGTAAAAAAGAGAGAAAACCCAAATAAATAAAATCAGAGGTGAAAATGGAAACATTATTACTGATACTGCAGAAATTACAAGGGTCGTTAGATAATACTACAAGCAACTATATGCCAATACATTGGAATACCTAGAAGAGATAGATAAATTCCTTGATACATTTTACCTACCAAGATTGAACCATGAAGAGATCCAAAACCTGGATAGACTGGTAACAAGTAAAGAGATAAAGGCCATAATAGAAATTCTTTCAGTAAAGGGAAATCCAACACTTGATGGCTTCACTGCTGAATTCTGCCAGACATGTAAAGAATTAATGCAAATCATTTTTAAACTATTCCAAAAAACAGAGGATGAAGGAATACTTCCAAACTCATTCTATGAAGCAGGCATTACCCTGATACCAAAACCAAACACCCATCAAAAAAGAAAACTACAGGTAAATATCTCTGATGAAGATTGGTGCAAAAATCCTCAAAAAATTCTAGCATAACAAATTCAGCAATACATTAAAAAGATCATTTATCATGACCAAGTGGAGTTTAACCCATGGATGCAAGGATGGTTCAACATATGCTAACCAATCAATGTGATAAATCGTATCAACAGAATTAAGGACAAAAACCATGTGCTCATTATAATGAATGCTTAGAAAGCATTTGATAAAATTCAACATCCCTTTATGACAAATTTAAAAAAACCCTCAAAATCTGGGTATAAAAGGAACATACCACAACATAACAAAAACCATATATCACAGATCCACAGCTGAAAACCTTTCCTCTAAGATCTGGAACAAGACAAGGATGCCCACTTTCTCCATTTCTATTCAACATAGTACTGGAAGTTGTAGCTAGAACAATCAGACAGGAGGAAAAAATAAAGGGCATCCAAACTGGAATGGAATAATTGAAATTATTCTTATTTGCAGATGATATGATATTATATTTGGAAAAACCGAAGGATTCCACCAAAAAACTATTAGAATAAATAAATAATTTTGGTAAAGTTGCAGGATATGAAATCAATATGCAAAAATCAGTAGCATTTGTATATGCCAATAGTGAACAATCTAAAAAAAATCAAGAAAGTAATCCCATTTACAATAGCTACAAATAAAATAAAATAAAATACCTGGAATAGACTTAATCAAACAAGTGAAAGAACTATACAAACAAAACTATAAAACACTGATGCAAGAAACAGAAGAGGACAAAGAAGGGAAAGATATTCCATGTTAATGGAATAGAAAAATCAATATTGTTAAAATGTCCATACTACCCAAAACAATCTAGAAATTCAATGCAATCTCTACCAAAATATCAATATAATTCTTCATAGAAATAGAAAAAATAATCCTAAAATCTATATGGAACCACAAAAAACCTAGAATAGTCAAAGCCATCCTGAGCACAAGGAACAAAACTGGAAGACTCTCATTACCTGACTTCAAATTATGTTACAGAGCTATAGTAACCCAAATAGCAGGGTATTGGCATAAAATCAGACACACAGACCAATGAAATAGATTTGAGAACTCAGAAATAAATTAATACATCTATAGGAAACTTATTTTTAACACAGTTGCCAAGAATATACACCGGGGAAACTCAGTTCAATAACCTCAGTTATTGAACACACCCTCTCTTCAATAAATGGTGCTCTGAAAACTGGATATCCATATGCAGAGGAATAAAACTAGGACCCTTTCTATTGCTTTATACAAAAATCAAATCAAAATGGATTGTAGACATAAATCTAAGACCTTGAACTATAAAACTACTAAAAGAAAACATTGAGGAAACTCTCCAGACATGGGTCTTGGCAAAAAATTATTGAGTAATACCCCATAAGCACAGGCAACAAAAGCAAAAATGGACAGATGGCATGGGATCACACTGAGTTAAAATGCTTCTGCATAGAAAAAGAGACAATGAAAAAGTGAAGAGACAACCCAGAGAATGGGAGAAAATATTTGCAAACAACCTATCTGAAAAGAGATTAATACTCAGAATATTTAAGGAGCCAGAACAACGTGATAGAGACAAATCTAATAATTTAGTTTAAAATGGGCAAAATATTTGAATGGGTATTTCTTAAAAAGAAGACAAGCAAATGGCATACAGATATATGAAAAGAAACTCAATGTCATTGATCATCAGAGAAATGCAAATCAAAACTAAAATAAAATATCATCTCACACTAGATAAAGTGACGCACATCCAAAAGACAAGCAATAACAAATGCTGATGAGGATGTGGAGAAAAGGGAATCCTTGTACGCTGTTGGTGGGAATATAAATTAGTATAACCACTATGGAGAACAGTGTAAAGGTTCCTCAAAAAACTAAAAATAGAACTACCATATTATCGAGCAATTCCTACTGCTGGGTATGTACCCAAAAGAAAGTAAATCAGTATATCAAAGATTTGGAAGCAATCTAAGTGTCCATCAACAGACTAATGGATAGAGAAAACATGACACATATACACAATGGAATACTATTCATCTGTAAAAAAGAATGAGATTCTGTCATTTGCAACATCATGGATGGAACTGGAGAACATTATGTCAAGTTAAATACGGCAGGCACAGAAAGACAAACTTTACATGTTATCACTTATTTGTGGGAGTTAAAAATTAAAGCAATTGAAATCATGGAGAGAGAAAGTAAAATAATGGTTACCAGAGGCTGGGAAGGGTAATACAGAGAAGCAGGGGAAGTAGGGACTGTTAGTGGGTTTAAAAATATAGTTAGATTGAACAAATGAGATCTAGCATTGGCTAGCACAATAGGGTGACTATAATCAACAATAATATTTTGTGCATTTAAAAATAACTAAAAGAGTATAATTGCAATGTTTTTAATACAAAGAAGTGATCAATGTTTGAGATGATGGATACTCTATTTACTCTGGTGTGATTATTACACATTGTATGCCTGTATCAAAATATTTCATGTACCTCATAAATATATACACCTCCTAGGTACCCACACAAATTTAAAAATTTAAATAAAATAAAAAATAAATATTCCTCTATTGTACATATTGTTTTTAGTCAATTGGTTCTGCTCATATATTTGTCTTTTATCTTTTTTGCAACTTTATTCGGGTTTAATTGGCTAATATTTTTTTCTTGCTTCTTCCAATCAGATCTCAGACGGATGATTTTCAACATTTCTTCTTGTCCTATACATTTATTTAAAGCTGTAATTTTCCCCCAAGCACTACTTTAGTTGTATCTTATAAGTCTTGAAATAACATTTTCAATATCTTGTAAGTATTTCAATAGTGTTAATTACAATATGATTTTTTGTTTCCATGTGTTAAGATGCTAAAAAGATAAATAACCTGTGAGACCCTTGTTGACAATACATGTAAAATTTTTCTTATTTGAAATAAGTGGACTTCTTTAGCAAACATATAGGCTCTCTACACACACAATTCTGTGTGTAGAGAGCATTTCCTTATTTTTAGAGTAAAACATGCGATACCAAGACTGTGAGTTGCTATGAGAATTATTATTTTGAAACATAAGCCATTTCTCAAAATGATTAAAATCATTTATCAGTGGTTGATGACAGAAGGATCAATTAAACGATGCTACACCTTAATTTTCTAAAGAAAACCAGTGGATTTAATGACATTACTTTAAAGGCACAGAGTCAGAGAAGCTTGTGAAAGGCCAAGAGTGAAGATGTTATTTCTAGTTTAGCTGTGAAACTGTCATTTAGGAAAGTTGTCTATCATGCTGTTTATAGCACACAGTAGCCCAGAGAGGTTTACATATCACCCAACACTTCACTATTATAAACCCTGCTTGCACAGAGAAAAATGCTAACAGAGAAGAAATACAGATTTGATCACTAGAAGACCTAAAGACACGTATAGTTAATTAAGGAGAGCCAGCAATGAAGGCCTAAATCTCAGAGCTGAAACATAATGCATTTAAACGTCACACTTGCACATTATATCATGAGGGCAAATTATCCTGTCTTGTAGAGAACACGAGAGAAAAATATCAGCTCAGGGCTCTAGATAATCACTCAGTTGGACAAAATAAATTATAACTTTATTCTACCATTAAAGCCTCTAACTTACCTAGGACTTAACCCTTTCTATCATGTACCACTATGAGATTCTTCTTCAAGAAGAATCATTACCTTGTTCAAACCATTTGTCTTTCCATTACTTATAATTACGCAGAGGTGCCCTTTCTCTGCCCTTTTTTTCCCAGTAAGTCAGCTATAATTACCAGAAAGTTTCCTGTCTGCAACATCGCTGCAACACTAAAAGCAATAGACCTTTATCAGGCTATCTAGTTAATCTTAGCCATAATGACAGAACTTGTAATATTATAAAATTAAATCCATTTTATAGCTCATTTTATAGCTCCAGGGTTAGTTGTAACAGTGATAGCTCCTGTGTGATTACATTAATACATCTTTTACTAAACATGTAAAACATTTGTTCAGCTATGTTTTGTTAGTGATTTTAATATTCTTCACCACTTCAATCAATCAGTAAGTCACCTACAATAACTCAAATGGAAATAACAAGAAATGCTAGTTATATTTGAACTATGTCTGCTCTGAATTCTGCTGGATACACATGCATATATACACTCACATAATAAAGTCTTCATTTAGTTTTAATTCATTTCACATTAGTCTGCCAAAAGATATCTTCATATGGATTTATTGATACTTAGTGACTAAGGCTTTACTTTTTCCCTTTTTATTGGCCATTCAGTAAAAGGAAACAGCTAGCAGAAACACTAACCCAAAGGAAAATGATTATTAATGACAGCTGAAGAACAAGCACTATCTTTATTTAATATCATTTCACTTATAAAAGCATTTGAAATCCTGTAAGTATCCATTTACAAATGCTATTTCAGTTTGCATATGCAACTTCAATTCAGTTCAATAAGTTGGTCTGTTTTCTTTACGGTAAGATTCAGAAAACGTAAGACGTGAAGTTGGGTCTTATTTAATGTTATATATATGGCAATTTGAAGTTAGGAATGAAACATGTTTCCCATGCAGTGCAGTTAGAGAAATCAATAGAAAATAAACAATTTTTAATAACTATGATATATCCCAGTTTAATTTACAGTTCCTGTGTATGACTTGACTTTGTACTCTAGCACTGACATCTGGACAAAATAACACAAAGACAATAGATATGTGTTTGGGGTCCTTTCTGGGCTTCAATGAATTAACTGAAATAATTAGTGAATTAATTATATGTCAACAAATCAGTAATTTATAAAATCTGGGTTTTAGCCATTCTCTGTTAATTGGTGATATCACTTGCCCAACTCAACTACTTATGAAAATAAGATGATCTACCATTATGAAAGGGCTTTATCAAGGAAAGGCCTTTAAATATGAGATATTATTAAATAAAGATTCTCTCCCCATGATTACTAAAATGAGCCCATCCAGCCCTTTGCTTTCAACCCTATCCCTGCGATGAAAATAAATTTTCCATTTCTTTGCATTTCTTGACACCACTTTGTCAGAGAGGCCTTTCTCTTCCTCAAAATCCAAATTCCCCTTATCTTTCAAGATTTGTTCTAACTTCCCCTGCAGGGACAGTTCCCCTATTTTTCTCCATGTGTACTGATCTCTTTTATTGTATACTCACTGTCTGAACAACAAAAAAGTCACTTGCATTTTCTGAGTAACATTAAATAATTTCTATAGATAATTTTTTTCTTAGAATATCAAAATGGATCATCAACCAAAGTATAAAACTTCACCAAAGCTAAGAATGTCTATTTTTAAGTAGATATCATTAAACAAATAAAAGCTAAAGCCATGAACTAGAATAAAATATTTGTAGATTCTAACAAATGATATATCCCCAGAATTTAAAAAGGAGTCTCAAAATTCAATACTAAGAAAACAAACAACCCAATAAGAAGTGAGGAAAAGATTTACACAAACACTTTATCGAAGATTATATATGAATGACAAGTAAGCACATGATAAGATAGTCAAGATTATCAGTCATTAGAGAAATAAAAATTGAAGCCATCAGTACCTGGCCTAAAGTTAGGCTTGAGAGATGAATATGTTTTGTAAATCAATCAAATGTCCAATAAATATATTGAAAGTTAAGGTGTTTCCCAACCCCTATTCTGAACAATCCCAACGTATCTTGGGTTATTCAAAGATGTGAAAATATCAACTCTAAAATTTAAATTATTTTCTGTTTAACTTGGTATAATAAATAAATGCCAAAAGGCATTCTTATAAATAGGAGAATGTTGAAAATTTTATAATAGAGAAGTAGTGAACCATTGTGATAAGTAAAGGGGTCAGATTATATAAAAATGTTTTCCATTGACACCTAATTGCTTTGCATGGTTTGATGTGGAATATTATAGTATTTCAGCTATCATCTACTCAAGGGAATCACTTTATGTGAATATAGCACCATCCATCATCTTGTTAGTTTAGTCCAGTTGTTATTGTCTCTTATGAATATTCATGGCCTTTTCCCAAACAAATGATGCCAGGGGAAAGCAATACCTCCAATACATAGGACCTTAAGAGCACTATGATATTAAATTGTTGATTTTCTGACTTGGTCTTGAGTGAAAGGTATCTCTATCTCTAATTTAGTTTAATCAGACTGGCATGGTTCTTTAAGAGTTGAGAAAGAGGAAATGTCTGCTCTATAAAATGGAATTTCTAATCTGGCAAGTAACTGTTTTAAAATGTTACTCTGCCTTTTTGGTCATCTGTTTTTGACTGAAAATGCTTTTGATCAGTGAGATGAACATTGAAGAGAAATCAAAAAGCAGATATAAAAGAGAAAATAGGAAATTAAGAGAGATAAGTACATGGAAAAATAAGGGGTTAAATATTATAATGTATTCATTTTAAACAAGATTATTATAAAGCTATGTAATCAAAGGTATAGTACATGAAAGAGGAAATGTTTTATTATTATTATTATTATACTTTAAGTTCTAGGGTACATGTGCATAATGTGCAGGTTTGTTACATATGTATACTTGTACCATGTTGGTGTGCTGCAACCATCAACTCGTCAGCACCCATCAACTCGTCATTTACATCAGGTATAACTCCCAATGCAATCCCTCCCCGCTCCCCCC
>NW_012099876.1:7657459-7657823 GCF_000951045.1 Mandrillus leucophaeus | reverse complement strand
TATTTCTTGGAGGCTTTGTTCATTTCTTTTTAGTCTTTTTTCTCTACACTTCTCTTCTCGCTTCATTTCATTCATTTGATCTTCAGTCGCTGATATTCTTTCTTCCAGTTGATCGAGTCGGTTACTGAAGCTTGTGCATTTGTCGTATAGTTCTCATGTTATGGTTTTCATCTCTATCAGTTTTCTCAAGGACTTCTCTACGTTGGTTATTCTAGTTAGCCATTTGTCAAATCTTTTTTCAAGTTTTTTCGTTTCTTTGTGCTGGTTATATAGTTCCTCCTTTAGCTCTTAGAAGTTTGATCGACTGAAGCCTTCCTCTCTCAGCTTGTCAAAGTCATTCTCCATCCAGCTTTGTTCCATTGCT
>NW_012099876.1:7657095-7657409 GCF_000951045.1 Mandrillus leucophaeus | reverse complement strand
TCTCTTCTCGCTTCATTTCATTCATTTGATCTTCAGTCGCTGATACTCTTTCTTCCAGTTGATCGAGTCGGTTACTGAAGCTTGTGCATTTGTCATATAGTTCTCATGTTATGGTTTTCATCTCTATCAGTTTTCTCAAGGACTTCTCTGCGTTGGTTATTCTAGTTAGCCATTTGTCAAATCTTTTTTCAAGTTTTTTCGTTTCTTTGTGCTGGTTACATAGTTCCTCCTTTAGCTCTTAGAAGTTTGATCGACTGAAGCCTTCCTCTCTCAGCTTGTCAAAGTCATTCTCCATCCAGCTTTGTTCCATTGCT
>NW_012099876.1:7656714-7657045 GCF_000951045.1 Mandrillus leucophaeus | reverse complement strand
GCAGGTCTGTTGGAGTTTGCTTGAGGTCCACTCCAGACCCTGTTTGCCTGGGTATCAGCAGCGGAGGCTGCAGAATATAGAATATTGCTGAACAGTAAGTGTTGCTGTTTGATTCTTGCTCTGGAAGCTTTGTCTCAGGGGTGTAGCCAGCCGTGTGAGGTGTGAGGTGTCGGTCTGCACCTAGTGGGGGATGTCTCCCAGTTAGACTACTCAGGGGTCAGGGACCCACTTGAGCAGGCAGTCTGTCTGTTCTCAGATCTCAAGCTCCGTGCTGGGAGATCAACTCACCTCTTCAAAGCTGTCATACAGGGGCATTTACCTCTGCCGAGGT
>NW_012099876.1:7651336-7653194 GCF_000951045.1 Mandrillus leucophaeus | reverse complement strand
TAAAGATATCAAAATGACCCCAATAAATTACTTCTAAATTTTAAGTCATTAAGAAAATTATTAATTAAATATTTAATATATATGGCTGGCCTAGTAGTTATAGGTTAGATTTATGATGTATTATAACTATCTTGCTTATGTTCTTTCTGTTTGTGGGCTTTATACCATGTATATAATCAATATGTATAGTGGAATCTTTATTTTACATGACATCTACATATTTGTAGACGTTTATAACTGCATTTTGGCTTTATTTATTTTTGGCTCATGAAATAAATGCACACCATGCACACCATGGCTTAGAGGCAAAATAATATCTTTAATTCTATTTCTTTGGGATGTGCTTGGTGACTTACTATTTATAGGACTTTGTGGTTAAAATTGGGGGCTATCTACAGTCCTAAGTGTTAGTATCAGAACCTGTTGTGCTCCTTATTTGCAGATAATTATTACTATGTTCTTGTCCATGTTCTCAGATTTTTGGGGCTTTGGATTTTCTTTGTTTGTATCTCCTTTATTCATGTGATGATATTAGCCTGGTTTCTGCAGTGACTGTTATGGAATGAACATGTTACTAGGAGTCACAATACTTGGATCTTAGACTCTCAGTTCTTCCAAATCACTTTTCCTGTTTGTCAGATGAGGGGATGACAGTACTTTCCTTGCAAGATAATTGTAAAACCCCAGATATACAGTAGTTAATTATTTAATAGGGAATCAGTGAGGCAGTGACCCTTTTTCCCTAAAAAAAATTAAGTTTTCTATAGTTGAATTCAATCTAAGTATACTTTTTCATTAATTAACAGCTTTTTAAAAAAGGTTTTTTAAGTCATCTGGCTATTGCAAGCCTCTTAACTAAATTTCAACCAGCAAGTTATTAAAGTTCTAAAACTACATTCAGGTATAAATATTTTGTCTTGTGAGGAATATAAAACTATTAAAGCTAAGCCATTTAGGTTTTCAAATGAGGAAACTAAAGCATGGATGTCGTAAGTGACTCATTTCAGGTTCTACAGCCAGAGCTGGTTCTCCTCGTATGTGATCCTTCTCTCTGATGGAGCAGGAATTCAGATAGAAGATTGACAAGAGCATCAACTGAACATTACAAACAGTGTTGCTTCTTTTATGGCTACTTTCCTAATGAAGTTCTCAGGTGTGGATAAGTCTAATGCTTATACTTATACTCTGTTTCCCGGATAAATACAATATAGTGATACAATCTTAGCGCACCACCATAGATAAGAGTACTACTTTTACTGGTGATGGTTGCCTCTGATTTTTTTCCCTCCTTCCCTGGGTTCATTTGTCCCTGATGCTCTAAGTAGAGTGTTATAATTTAGATAACTAAATTTAAATCATTTAGAACAGAAAGCAAGGTTCTGTTTTATCATCTGTATTCACACTCAAAATGAATATTGGGTAAATTTCTACATTGAGATGTGTATTAGTCAGGGTTCTCCAGAGGGACATAACTTATAGGATATTGATGTATGTGGAAGGGAGTTTATTAGGGAGAACTGGCTCATGTGATTACAAGGTGAAGTCCCATGACAGGCCATCTGCAAGCTGGGGAAGAAAGAATCCAGTAGTGGCTCAGTCTGAATCTGAAAGCCGCAAAACCAGGGAAGCTGACACTTCAGCCTTCAGTCTGTGGCAATAGACCCAAGAGCCTCCAGGAAACCACTGGTGTAAGTGCAAGGATCCAAGGCTGAAGAACCTGGAGTTTGATGTCCAAGGGCAGGAGGAGCAGGAGGAAGCATCCGGTATGGGAAAGGGAAAAGCCAGAAGACCCAGCAAGCAAAGTTATCCCACCTTCATCCACCTGCTTTGTTTTTGCTTTGCTGGCAACCAATTGGAT
>NW_012099876.1:7640127-7651286 GCF_000951045.1 Mandrillus leucophaeus | reverse complement strand
TCCAGCCTGGGCAACAGAGCAAGGCTTCGTTTCAAGGAAAAAAAAAATCAAAATCAAATTGAAACCTTAGCCTACAGGTTTAAAGTCATATGCTTATAGATTTTGAAATAAAATTACAGCCTTGTGGTTTCTTAATTTGGGATTTGTAGACCCTATGGAATCGACATACGGGTTTTTATGGAGCATTCTGTGAATTTCCTGAGACGATATGAAAAATTTTAGTCAAAGATATGTCTTTTTCTCATGACCTGAAAGAGATTAGGAAGCACAGTCTTAGGTAATTTTGAATAAAATTGTAAATTAACTTGCTGGCTAAAATAAATTAAATAAATACATTTAACAAGTAATACAAGTTGATGTATTTCCTCCTTTTCCTGGTATTATTTCTTAATAATAGTGTCAAATTAAAACCTTGAAGAGTCCCAAATTTTTTATTGTCTGTTTGTCTTTTGTTACGTGACTCATTTGAAGTGGCCTTCCTGTATTTTGACCCTTTCTTCTTTTATCTGTTTCTTTCATCAGATACTTTTTCTAGTTAGTGGTAAGGACAACTTTTGGACAATTTCTGTATTGATATGCCTTAAATTCTACCCAGATTTAGAGAATAAAATATGATTACCATTTTCTCCTTCCTCCTTCAGAACAGTTGTGTCTTTCCCCACGCTCAAAACTTCCCTTGATACTGTATTGGATAGAGAAAGGGATAAGCAATGAGTGGTGAGCAAATTTAACACTTTTTTCTGTGGTACTTTATTTGGCCTCTAAACACTGAATGTCGTTTTTAAACTTTGGGTACAGCTTTAAAACTGATGAAATGATTTATATTGCCTCTCCTTTGTACAGAGGAATTTATTGAGAAATAACATCGGCTCAAACTTCCTTTTCAGCTTATAAAGATATCAAAATGACCCCAATAAATTACTTCTAAATTTTAAGTCATTAAGAAAATTATTAATTAAATATTTAATATATATGGCTGGCCTAGTAGTTATAGGTTAGATTTATGATGTATTATAACTATCTTGCTTATGTTCTTTCTGTTTGTGGGCTTTATACCATGTATATAATCAATATGTATAGTGGAATCTTTATTTTACATGACATCTACATATTTGTAGACGTTTATAACTGCATTTTGGCTTTATTTATTTTTGGCTCATGAAATAAATGCACACCATGCACACCATGGCTTAGAGGCAAAATAATATCTTTAATTCTATTTCTTTGGGATGTGCTTGGTGACTTACTATTTATAGGACTTTGTGGTTAAAATTGGGGGCTATCTACAGTCCTAAGTGTTAGTATCAGAACCTGTTGTGCTCCTTATTTGCAGATAATTATTACTATGTTCTTGTCCATGTTCTCAGATTTTTGAGGCTTTGGATTTTCTTTGTTTGTATCTCCTTTATTCATGTGATGATATTAGCCTGGTTTCTGCAGTGACTGTTATGGAATGAGCATGTTACTAGGAGTCACAATACTTGGATCTTAGACTCTCAGTTCTTCCAAATCACTTTTCCTGTTTGTCAGATGAGGAGATGACAGTACTTTCCTTGCAAGATAATTGTAAAACCCCAGATATACAGTAGTTAATTATTTAATAGGGAATCAGTGAGGCAGTGACCCTTTTTCCCTAAAAAAAATTAAGTTTTCTATAGTTGAATTCAATCTAAGTATACTTTTTCATTAATTAACAGCTTTTTAAAAAAGGTTTTTTAAGTCATCTGGCTATTGCAAGCCTCTTAACTAAATTTCAACCAGCAAGTTATTAAAGTTCTAAAACTACATTCAGGTATAAATATTTTGTCTTGTGAGGAATATAAAACTATTAAAGCTAAACCATTTAGGTTTTCAAATGAGGAAACTAAAGCATGGATGTCGTAAGTGACTCATTTCAGGTTCTACAGCCAGAGCTGGTTCTCCTCGTATGTGATCCTTCTCTCTGATGGAGCAGGAATTCAGATAGAAGATTGACAAGAGCATCAACTGAACATTACAGTGTTGCTTCTTTTATGGCTACTTTCCTAATGAAGTTCTCAGGTGTGGATAAGTCTAATGCTTATACTTATACTCTGTTTCCCAGATAAATACAATATAGTGATACAATCTTAGCGCACCACCATAGATAAGAGTACTACTTTTACTGGTGATGGTTGCCTCTGATTTTTTTCCCTCCTTCCCTGGGTTCATTTGTCCCTGATGCTCTAAGTAGAGTGTTATAATTTAGATAACTAAATTTAAATCATTTAGAACAGAAAGCAAGGTTCTGCTTTATCATCTGTATTCACACTCAAAATGAATATTGGGTAAATTTCTACATTGAGATGTGTATTAGTCAGGGCTCTCCAGAGGGACATAACTTATAGGATATTGATGTATGTGGAAGGGAGTTTATTAGGGAGAACTGGCTCATGTGATTACAAGGTGAAGTCCCATGACAGGCCATCTGCAAGCTGGGGAAGAAAGAATCCAGTAGTGGCTCAGTCTGAATCTGAAAGCCGCAAAACCAGGGAAGCTGACACTTCAGCCTTCAGTCTGTGGCAATAGACCCAAGAGCCTCCAGGAAACCACTGGTGTAAGTGCAAGGATCCAAGGCTGAAGAACCTGGAGTTTGATGTCCAAGGGCAGGAGGAGCAGGAGGAAGCATCCGGTATGGGAAAGGGAAAAGCCAGAAGACCCAGCAAGCAAAGTTATCCCACCTTCATCCACCTGCTTTGTTTTTGCTTTGCTGGCAACCAATTGGATAGCACCTACCCACATTGAGGGTGGGTCTTTCTCTCCTAATCCAGTGACTCAAATGTCAGCCTCCTCTGGCAGCACCCTCATAGACACACCTAGAAGAGCAAAGAAAAGAGAATGGCTGAAGCCTTGTCAACTGCAGACGTCCTCTGACATGGTAGATTTGATGAAGGGTTTTCACTACTCATGTTTGTTGAAGGTTTTTTGTTTGTTTGTTTGGTATGTTTTAGTTTTTTTCAAAAAGGTTTTTATCTATGAAAGTAGTTGCATTCATAAAACTGGAACCTTTCCTATTTATGGAGCTACTTATTTAGACAGCTGGGATTTTTTTGTATGTGTGTGTGATTTGGTTATATTCTCTCAATAAAATTGGCAATAGTGATAAAAGCTAATATATGTATAAAGCACTTAGTGTATGTACTATATGTCTAGCACCATGCTCTAGATATCTGTGTTTAATCATAACTGTGATAATGTATTTCTCAATATTAAAAATAATTATGAAATGCTAATACATTTATCAGTCACATCCTTTGTAAGAGATGATATCTCTAGGAGATAATTATAAAATTGGTGTTTCTTTTGGTTATTATTTATCACAGAAAAAATTGAAAAGCCTGAGTTGTTTTTGATAGATTACAATAAATATCCAAAGCATGAGACAAGTTATGGATTACAGAGAAGTCTGAATATTTGGGAAACACTAAATATATGTTGGTGAGCTGTAACCTTAAGATGTGACTGGATTAGACATCTTCACTACTTATTCCATCTCTTTATGAAGTTCCTTATGTTTTCCCCTTGTATATAATAGGTTCCAGATTTGATAACCATAGGGACACTGTGAAGACCGAAATTATGTGTGTCCTATCACTTTTAAGGTAGCTCTCTCTTTAATTTCACAAGACAGGCTTGAAAACCAGAAGTAACCCAATTCCAAAATTGGCAGTAAATCCTTTAACAGGGAAAAGGTGACGTACTGTGTAATAAATTCCTTTGTTGAAAAAGAGATGTTGCAATACTGGAAACTGAAGTACCAAATGTTTCCTTTTAAATTTGGAAAGGCCCTTTCTTATTACTTACCTGTCCCTGTGGACTTCTAACAGGGGATGTGTTGAAAGATTTTTCAGATGCCCACTAGCCACAGTGAGAGTGAATGGCAGCATTTATAAGATGACATAAATACTTCAAAATCATCAGTAATCCTTGGAGACGTGTGGTGTGCCAGGGGTACTGAATGTGAGCTTTTGTTGCTGTCGAGCCTGTGCTTTTGTAGGAGGCTGCCTAGGAATGTGGGTTGTGTCTCTCCTGTGAATGCAACTTCACTTTTTCCCCTCTGGAGGCTCTTCGTATTAGAATTGAGGTGGGAGTGGGTTAGAAGACAAAAAGTCTGCAAGAATAAGAAAGATCTGTGAGATTATGAGTTACACTTTAAAATCCTAATCTTATTTTGAGGTCCTGTGGAGAAATTATATTATCATCCTCAACCATTAGAACACTACATTAATAACTGGACACATAAAGGTCTTTTAATTTTTATTTTGTAATAATGGGGCTCATCCCACCACTGCTGCTACTACTACATGAGATGAAGACAAAAAAGATAGAAAATAATCTAGAAATGCAGTGAAGCTATATCTTATATGTTAGCCAAGAGTTGGTAAATTTTGATGTTTCTCTATTCTTATTGCAAAAGCTTTTTAGTTTGTTACTTTTACCTTTTGGAACTAAAACTTAATTTGACAATATGATTTTGTTGGGCTCTCACAATCCCTATATTTAATTATCTTGTTTTGAAGGATGCATCGATCACTAGAGCTGAAGTTAAAAAAATTTATAAATGTGTGATGAAGGTCAGGCAACGTAAAACACCTATGGCATCAGTTCATGTTCACTCTGATCAACTCGTGTACTCAAAATACAGGGAAGTGAAGTGAATGGGGCCAAATCCCATTATGGAAAACTTTGCTTTCCCCTTTACTAACTGGCCTTAAGAGAAAGTATTGTGAATGCAGGAGTGTAATCTTAAGTTGGGCAATAAACCTGTTGGAGAAAAAAGTAGGTATTTGTTTTAGATACTGGGGAAAATAAAAGGAATAAATAAGAAAAATCAAGCATGATCCACAATCTCTAGATAACCACAGTTAAAATGCTTCCTGCCAGACTAAGAGAAATCTTTATCATACTATTCGTTTTGTTTTGATAATGGGAGGTTTACCTAGGTGGTCATTTGTACCCTATGTGAAGGCTTAGCTTGATTTGAAGCAGTAGCCTTCATTTAGAATTACAAGGCAAAGGATACACTTTTAAATTCTATTTTAGGCTCTCTCAGTGATGATTGTCAAGCTAGCTGGGAATCACTTTAATAGAAGGAACATACAGAGAATAGGATGAGAGGCAGGAAAGTAGTAGAAAATTTTTCTTAAGATGGTTGTTTTCCTCATTGTAGTATTTATTAAGTGCTTACTCTATGGTCAACTCCATGCTAAATGCTTTATGTGATTTTTTTCATTTTGTCCTCAAAACAACCTGTGAGATAGTTGGTATCCCATTCCCCATTTTACAGCTATGGAAACTGAGCCCTAAATAACCCAGAGTCATCCTGCTGGATTCAAACATGAGTCTGACTGCAGAACAGATAATATTAACCCTTACCCTATAGGCCTTAAGGTAGGGGTGTGTGTGTAAGAGGGTGGGAGGGGTGAAGGAGGGAAGGAGGAGAGAAAATGAGAATGAATGAATCGAGTAAATAAAATGTACAAGCTGTCCTCTTCTTTAAAAAGACCCTGCTTCTTGACACAGAAATCTTAGATTTCTCCTGACGTAAAGATACAGAAGCTTTTTGTAATGTAAGCTAATGTATCCACTAGAGAAATAATGGCATTGTTGGAAGGATTTAGATGACAGGAAAATAAAGATACTTTATTAATTAACTCTTCTAGTTTCCTTGGGGTTTTGCCAGCCTTTTCTGGATTCCAGACAAATCCAAAAACAGATGATTTAAAGGTGGTTTCACTGAAGTGGTGTCACATGATTGGGCGAGTGGTCATTCTTTAGAGGGATAAAAGGTGGTTTTAAAATATGCAGGACTCCATTGTTCAGACAATATAAAACATTTAATCAAAGTACTCTTTTTTTATCCAAATGAACTAAAAAGAAATTCTGTAGCTGGATGCAATTAAATATATCCTGGGTTTCCCTCCTAAAATGGTCAGTTAAATATTCTTTTTTGTGTATCGCTGCTAATGGCATCTGATAAATATATGTATATGAGCTTATCAGAAATTATGTTTGAATCCACACAAAGTTGCATGTTTGAATTGGAAAAAGTAGCTAGAGGTTATCTTCTTTCAGTGTAAAGTTTTCTGAGCCATTTTCAATCACCAGCAAAGAGCCACGTATATAGGTTAAGAATGTGTTTGGCCCCATATATTCATTGACAGATGAATGAATAAAGAACATATGGCATATACCTACATAGAGTTTCTATTTGGGAATACGAAAGAGTTCTGGAGCTAGATGGTGCTGATGGTTGTACAACAGTGTGAATGTACTTAATGCCACTGAATTGCGTATTTTACAGATGGTTAAATGGTAATTTTATATTATTTATGATAGGAATGGATGTAGCCTTAAAAAAGAGAACTGAATTGCAGTTGCTAAAGAGGCAAGTTTTTAAATTTAAAAAATCTCATGTAACAGATGCCTAGGAAGAGACTGGGTCTCGTCAGGCTACCCAGCAGTACCCTTTGGTTTTCAGGTCTGTCCTTTCTCTCCTGCTGTCCTCAGTGGATGGTGTTTTCTTTCTTTCTTTCTTTCTTTTTTTAATTTATCGCACTCAGTGACCATGGATGGGCCTTGATGCTCATGCATGTCACCCCTCATGCTGCTGGGCCTCACGCTTAGCTATGCAAGTGCAGACATGGAAAGTTGGATTTAGTCAGATATGGCAGAGACATTCAACTTAATGCTCTCTGAAGATGCATATATTCCCCTATATCTCACAGACCCCTTGTAGTTGCCTAAGAACATGTAGCTCTTTCTGGCCAGGGACTGGAATGGTAATGGTATTTGTCACTTTCAGGCTAGGGTGGTAAAACAGCCTTCTGGAACAGCAGGGTGGCCTCATTCTGGAGGCCTCATTGTGGAGGGGAAGTATGTGATTCAGGTAGTGCATTTACAGGTAATGGAGTCTCCATCTGCCTAGGTTTGTTCCTTTCACCTAGGTTTGAGTGAGTGTGTGAAGCAGATCTTCAGGTGATCCAGGTATGACCTATAACATTAATAAGAAATATATTTTAAGTAACTGAGATTTGGGCATTGTTTTTGCAGCCCAGTATAGCTATTCTGACTGTTACTCCAGGGTGGGCTTTTGCCAGACATGTTTGATGAAGTGAGAGAAACAGGGAGGCTTTTGGGAGTAAGGGAATGGCTATAAGTTGATGAAGCATGGCATTTTAGTTGGATGAGAATAGAGGTGAGGACCTCAGTGGGGTGAGGAATAGTTAAAAGGCAGCAGAATTAATGGATGGTGGCTTTTGGTGAGATGGAGGGAATGTTGGAGTTGGAGTGCCCAAGGGAGGGAGCCGGAAAGATAGGAGTGAGATGGTTCCAATTGAGATGACTGAGTTGTTCATGTTACTGCTGAAGATGGGTGTGAGTTTATTAGGTAGTGTGGATAACTGGAGGAGAGGATATCAGAATACCAAAAGCCGAGATATTGGGAGAATCATCTGGATAAATATTAAATTCAGCAAGAATGATGACAAGGAGTAGTGTTGGGCAGAGTAAAAGTGAGCTGAGAGTTAAAATCTCTAAGAAATGAATTTGTCTCATTTGTTACATGTCTGAAATGGTCTCTATTCACCCTCACTCTAGAATGGTAGTTTAACTGATTCCAGGTTGGCAGTGTTTTTTTCTGTTTGCTTGTTTTTTTGCGGTAGCATCTTTAAGATACTAGTCTTGTGGCTTCTTTTGTTGCTTGGAGATATTTAGTTAGTTTAATTTAAACATTTTTGAATTTTTTTGTAGGTGAAATTTTTCCCTTTTCTTTTTGGTTAGTTTTTAATATTTTCTTGTTGTCTTTGGTCCAGAGCTTCAAAATGATACAACTAAGGATGGATTTTTATTTTTATTCTTCTTTTTTGGAACTCTATGTGGGTCTTTAGTTTAATAACTTAAATTCTGGAAAATTCTTATTCATTATACAAATATTAGTGCTTTCTTCTCCCTTCTTTCCTCTCTTTCAAAATGCCTGTTAATGCATTGGACATTATCATTTTACACTTTGGGACTCTTAACGCCTCATTTTCTTTCTCTGTATCAGTCTAGGCTCCGTTTTTTCTCTTATTGTACTACAGTTTGCTGTTTCAAGGATAGGCAAACTATGATCTGTGGGCCAAATCTGGTTCATGGCCTGTTTTTGTATAGCTCATGAGCTAAGAATGATTTTTTAGTTTTTAAGACTTGTCGCAAAAAAAAAAATAAGAATATTTGATAGAGAGAAATTACATGTAGCATTCAAAGCCTAAAATACTTACTATTTGGCCTTTTACAAATTTGTTTTCATCCGGTGTCCAATTATTTTCATTTCTTGAAATAGTTTTTTTTTTGTTTCTTGCTATTGCTCATTCTTCCTTATGGTTGTACGTATATGTGTGTTGAAGTTGGGGGTTGGAATTTTTTATTGAGAATTCATCTTCAGTGTAAGTTTTGAAAGTTTAGGGATACCCACAAGAGAAGACCTGTATTATCTTTGAGCATGGGACATGCTGAATTCTCAGCAACAGGAAACATACTGGGAAAGAGTGAGATGGGTCTGGATTGTAAGGGTTAGGATTAATGTGAGACGACCTGGCCATAGAGACTGGCACTCCTAGGGCCGTGGGAATGTCCAGGATTCCTGCTGAATCCAGGGTTTTTACATGAATCCTTGAATTGGTGTACAGAATACACAGTCAGGGCATTGACATCTGGACTGGCCAGAATGACAGTTAAGTGAATACTAAGTAACCAAGCAGGGGTCTGACACTTTAGGGGAGGTCTGACAATATGTAGTAGCACCCCTGCCAACTGCTATGTACTCCGGGCCTACCACAGAGTAGGGACTCAGTAACAGCCTGGCAAGTGAATGAATGGGGAAAGAAATGAAGGTCAGGTCCATATTTTGAGGACTAGTAAGTACCAGGCAGATATCTTCTGCCGGCCTTTGTCCTAGACTAACCAGACAGGAAGAATATGGAGAGATACCTCTAATAGCTGTTTTGTAGATCCTTTGGGATTTTCTACTTAGAAAATTATATCATCTGTGAATAGAGGCAATTTTACTTCTTCCTTTCTGTTTTTTTTGCCTTTTTCCCCCTTGCCTTATTACAACGGCTGAAATCTCCAGTACATTATTGAAGAGAAGTGATGAAAGCAGACATCATTGCCCTGTTTCTGATCCTAGAGAGAAACAATTCAGTGTTTCATCATTAAGTATGATGTAACTGTAGGTGTTCTTGCAGATGTTCTTTATTTCTGGAAATTGATAACTGAACTTAGAGGCCTAATCAGATTCAAGTATAGTTTTTTTGGGCAGTGGGCAAGACTACATAGGTATGATTTTGTCAAGAGATACATAGTGTCTGGTATCTTTCTGTGGTATTAGCAGCCACTGATGATTGCCTCTATCACTTATTACATTATGGGTTACAAATGGTTATATTCTAATTCTATTAATTTCTTTTTCGTTTATTATCTAGGATACTTCTACAGAGAAAATATTCCTTCATAAATTGTTTGGTTACTCTGGCATATAGTTCCTATTGGAAGGACAGAAACATGCTTGCTTGTTTTCTTGTTACCAGTTTTCAGAATAGTGAGTTGGTTTCATAGCATCCTCCAAAGGTGATCAGTGCTTTTAAAAACATAAGTTATGAATTTATTATGTGTTTTAATCTGTTCATTTGTCGTACTTATTGATGCTAAAATTTTTCTTTTTTAAGAACTCAGTATGTTTTACTTCTAGGCGTCTTGCCAGGTCTTTTACAATCCATGTTTTCTGCTAAGATGTAAGAACATACACATACTCTTACTTGGAAAAGTAAGGACAAAAAGAGGATATAATGAAAGGCTTATTTCTAATATTGGTGAATAAAGAGTGGAACTGTTTGCCGTTGAATCACACTTCAGCTGTATGGCAGCATATTCTAAGAAACCTTGGAATTTTGTAGGTAAAACCACAGAAGTCAAACTTTCTTTGATTGGAACCTACAGGAGAATAAACTTGGGTTTCGTGGCTCTTTGTTAAAGATGATCAATGTCACATAATATAAGTCATAATTTTTAAAGTTTCTTGGTAAAAAGATCAATCATTAGAAAGCCCTATATGTATATTCCTGTATAACAACAGAGCAAGGTCTTTCTGACATACATTATGTATTTTTGATGTAATGTTAACTTCATGTGGTTTAGCTTTTTGACTTCAGGCATGTGTATATAAGCTTCTGAACATTCATTTAGTTTATGAAATGCCAATTTCCTAGCAGTTATTATTGTCCTAAAGTGTAACATTTCACTGCCCAATGTCAAGTATGTGCACAAAGGGAATTAAACTTTACGGCGTTTTATAAGCTAAGCACGATGTTTGTGCATAGTAAGTGTCCAGCATGGTTTCTGTTAGCTTTATTGTCATCTTTTTCCCAATTATAAAAACAATATTGCAAAAATTTACTGAATAGGGAATGCCACAAAGTTATACACTGAATTGTGAATGTAGATCTTCCTCGAAGTGTAGATATTCATTCACAAAGAGATTTAGATCCTGAAGGATGTTTGCATTTACACTTTACCAAAAATACAGGGAAGCCATTTCTGGCAAATATCTGGCAATTTCTTAAAAAAAAAAAAAAATCATACTTTTTTTTTTCTCTTTTAGAAGGCCTTTATTTATTCTTTTTACTGAATAGGTGAACAACTACTTCAGAATTCCCATTCTTCTATTGATTCTTTTTCTTTCCTCTCACTTTCCAGTCTTGCTGAATAATTTTCTTAAAACATCCACTTCCAACACTGGAGAGGAATGTAATCTTATTTCTAATTGACTTTATAATATGACATATTTCTAATCTACTATGACTGATGTAATAGTCAAAGGCAGTGTTTTACCTATTCAGCACATTTGTTTCTGGTTGAAGATGGCATTTTTTTCCTTGAAGGTCCTAGTGGCTCCTGTTCTTTTTTATTTTATTATTTTTTTATTATACTTTAAGTTTTGGGGTATATGTGCAGAACGTGCAGTTTTGTTACATAGATATGCACGTGCCATGGTCGTTTGCTCCACCCATCAACCCGTCACCTACATTAGGTATTTCTCCTAACTCTATCCTCCCCTAGCCCCCCACCTCTTGACAGGCCCTGGTGTGTGATTGTCCCCTCCC
>NW_012099876.1:7633474-7638732 GCF_000951045.1 Mandrillus leucophaeus | reverse complement strand
CATTTCATCCCTCACTGAATTATTTTCCCAGCTAACTACTCTCTTAAATGATGCATAAGGATGTTCTAATGCTATTGAAATAAGCAGGGTGTTCAGTGCTGCTTTTCCTCAACTGTTGGTTTCTTTGGATTTCTAGGATGTGGAGAGCATCTTGTGCGCACCATACTGGCTAGAGAATGTTCACATGCTTTACAAGCTGAAGATGCTCACCAAGCCCTGTTGGAGACTATGCAAAACAAGTTTATCAGTAAGTATAATGTTAAGAAGATTACATTCTTCCAAATATAGGTTATTTCACTGCTATAAGCACTATGAGTTAGGTACTCCATTTGTATTTCTAGACCTACGTCTAGAACCTAGCAAAGAGAAAGACCCACAGTTAATACTGATTGTGAAAAGAAATTCCACAACAATAATACAGCATGAAATCTTTCCTATAACTAAGCTAATCCCCAAGTTGTAAGACACTGACAAGGCTCATGGTGATATATAGTAAAATAAATACATAACCATATGTTAATATGTTAATAATAATTGCCCAGTGGCAAAATATGAGCTGAGAAATGAGTCATGAATAGGCATTTAAGGTCTATCTCTAGTGATTTTTCAGAAAAAGGTTGATTATATTCGTGTACTGTCTCCTCAAATATATTAGAATCAGACTTAGGTTTTATTGTTATTTTGTTTTAACAATTACTGTTGTTGAATGCTGTTTTAAAAGAAAACCAAATTCTTCGGCTTAATAGCATATGCAATTTACATAATTGTTATGAGTTAGTAGATGCATTCTCAGAATGTTGATGAGAAGGAATAGTAAGAGTAGAAAACTAGATGCTCATCAGAAGTTCACTACCTAGAAAGATCTCTGTAACTAAAACTATAAAACACTGATGAAACGAAATTGAAGAGAACACCAAAAAATGGAAAAATACTTCATGTTTATGGATTGGAAGAATCAATATTGTTAAAATGTCCATACTACCAAAAGCAATCTAAAGATTCAGGGCAATTCCTATCAAAATACAAATGACGTTCTTCTGAAATAGAAAAAACAACCCTAAAATGTATGTGGACTCGGGCAAAAGACCCAGAATAGCCAAAGCTATCCTAAGCAAAAAGAACAAAATGGGAGGAATCACATTATATAACTTCAGATTATATTATAGTAACCAAAATGGCATGGGACTGGCATAAAAACACACATAGACCAATAGAACAGAGTATAGAACCCAGAAACAAATCCACACAGCTGCTGTGAACTCATGTTCCACAAAGGTGTCAAGAACATACACTCTGGAAAACTCTCTTCAACAAATGGCGCTGGGAAAACTGGATATCCATATGCAGAAGAATGAAACTAGACTCCTGTCTCTCACCATATACAAAAATCAAATCAAAACGGTCTAAAGACTTAAATCTAAGACCCCAAACTATGAATCTGCTACAAGAAAACATTGGGGAAAATCTCTAGGACATTGGTCTTGGCAAAATTTCTTGACTAATACCCTACAAGCGCAGGCAACCAAAGCAAAAATGGACAGAAGAGATTATATCAAGTTAAAAAGCTTCTCCATAGCAAAGGAAACATCAACAAAGTGAAGCAACAACCCACAGAATGGGAGAAGATATTTGCAAACTATCCACCTGACAAGGGATTAATAACCAGAATATATGAGGAGCTCAAACAACCCTATAGGAAAACATCTAATAATCTGATCAATAAATGGGCAAAAGATTTGAATAGACATTTCTCAAATGAAGACATAAAAATTGCAAACAGGCCTATGAAAAAGCGCTCAACATTATTGCTCATCAGAGAAATGCAAATCAAAACTAAATGAGATGTTAATTACAAACAGGCATATGAAAATGCTCAAATTATTGCTCATCAGAGAAATGCAAATCACAAGTACAATGAGATGTTATCTCACCCCAGTTAAAATGGCTTGTATCCAAAAGGCAGGCAATAACAAACTCTGGTGAAGATGCAGAGAAAAGAGAACCCTGGTACACTGTCGGTGGGTGTGTAAATTAGTACAACCACTATGGAGAACAGTTTGGAGGTTCCTCAAAAAACTGAAAATAGAGCTACCATGTGATCCAGCAATCCCACTGCTATGTATATCCCCAGAAGAAGGGAAGCAGTATATTGAAGAGATATTTGCCCTCCCATGTTTGTTGCAACAGTGTTCACAATAGCCAAAATTTGGAGGCAACCTAAGTGTCCAGCAGATGAATGAATAAAGAAAATGTGGCGCATATACACAATGGAGTACTACGCAGCCATAAAAAAGAATGAGATCTTGTCATTTGCAACAACATGGATGGAACTGGGGGAGATCATTATGTTAAGTGAAGTAATCCAGGCACAGAAGGACAAACATCACATGTTCTCACTTATTTGTAGGATCTAAAAATCAAAACAATTGAACTCATGGACATAGAAAGTAGAAGGATGGTTACTAGAGGCTGGGGAAGGTAGTGGAGAACTTGGTGGGAGGTGGGGATGCTTAACAGGTAAAAAAAAATAAAAAGAAAGAATGAAAAAGGAAAGAAAGAATGAATAAGACCTACTATTTGATAGCACAGCAGGGTGACTATAGCCAATAATAACTTAATTATACATTTAAAAATAACTAAAAGAGTGTAATTGGATCATCTGAAACACAAAGGACAAATGCTTGAGGGGGTGGATACCCTGTAGTCAATGGTGTGATTATTTCACATTGCATTCCTGTATCAAAACATCTCATGTACCTCATAAATATATATACCTACTATGTACCCACAAATATTAAAAATTAAAAAATAAAAACATTCAGTTCCTAGAAACCCTGTGATGGATGTATAATTATGGCACATGGTAACTTTATGGTTGTTGAGAATGATCCCAAGTACTTTACTGAGTCTAAAACTACAGATTAGCTAGTTCTACTTCTCCAAGTTTGGGTTTATGCTAAGGAGTTCCTGAACTCTGCTCTTTTCTGTTGCTTTGTATAACTCCATAAAACTGTTCATGGAGTTGACCTGCAGTATTTCATCTTGCCACTGGGATCCATTACCTAATACATATTGAGCCATATCTTAGAAATTCCAGACTCATGGAAAGGAGCAAGAAATGTCAGAGCTTACCTAATTGACCCTGTTCCTTTAATAGCTGAAACTTAGTTTGCAAGAGTTCAGTGACTTCCCAAAGTCATCTTGTTAGCCAGTGGGTGTTTGTTGTGCAAGAACACTTCCTTTTTATTTAAAAAATAAAACATGTAAAATGGTATGAAATACAGAAGAACAGTGTTCTGGGAGTCAAGACATTTGTTTCCACTCTCAACTTTGTGTTTGTCTCATTGGTTAAACAAGTTGCTTCAGCAGTTTTATTAAGAATAAAAGCAAAAATGTTAGATAAGAGGCAGTTTCTAAATGCTTTTGCCATGCTAAGCTCTATATTGTCTCTTCTGGATTCAGCACATAAATGTGAAATTCTTTTCAGGCAGATAATTTGGAAATGCGATTGAAAAAGGAAAATTTTCAGGAACTATTTAGGAAGCACAGATGATATTTACAAGGTGAATGGAAGGAAATAAATTGAATTTACCAGAGGACTAGACTAGAAGCAAGGAGGTTGAGTTTTGTTCTCTTTTTAACACACTGATGGTGTAATTAGTTGTCTATTTTAGGACAAATCTCTTTTTTCTTAATTTCCTCGTATGTAAAGGGAGGGGGCAGATACAGATGGTTCCTAAAATTCCTTCCAGCTCCCAAATTGTATTTGATCCTTGGTTTAGTTCACAAGCTAAACTAAACTACTTGTATGAAGAATAGTTGTAGGCTGGGTGCCATGGCCTGTAATCCTAGCACTTTGGGAGACTGAGACAGGCAGGTGGATCACATGAGGTCAAGGAGTTTGAGACCAGCCTGGCCAACATGGTGAAACGTTGTCTTTACTAAAAATACAAATATTAGCCAGGTGTGGTGGCCAGCACCTGTAATCCCAGCTACTTGGGAGGCTGAGGCAGGAGAATCTCTTGAACCTGGGAGGCGGAGATTGCAGTGAGCCAAGATCGTGCCACTGCACTTCAGGCTGGGCAACAGAGCAAAAACTATGTCTCAAAAAAAAAAAAAAAAAGAGTAGTTGTAAATCAAATTAGCCATTAAATGAAGTTGTAAATTAAAACTATTAATGATGGATCTCAAGTTTTTATTTGAAATGATTTGGTTGAAATCCTTTCAGCCAATGATGGAGGTAAGCTAGCAACCACTTTGTTAGTTTTGTGGAAACCATAATATTCTTCCCTTTTGCTTCCTTTGCTTTTTCTTTTTGAAAAAAGATTTGTATAAATAATATATCTAGGGATTCTCATTACAATGCATATGTAGAAAAATTGTATATGATAATTAAGTTCAATAACCCCTTTTCATTCATTCTGAGTCTCATTTCTCCTGCCAGAAAGAACCACTGCTAACAGATTGGTATGTATATTTATGGCTTTCCCTCACTCCTTTCCTGCCATCCTCCCTTTTCTTTTTGTCTTCCATCATTTTAAACAATTATATAGAAGAGATTTTTAATGTATTGTTTTGCAGTATGCTTTCCACTTAACATAGCTTAATGCTCTTAATATATAAGTATATATAGCTTCATAGTCAAATATTTCATGGTTCTGTAATTTATTCGTTCCTCTACTGAAAGAGATTTGTCTGTAATTTTTGTCTATATCATTTTACTGCATATGAATGCTTCTCTATATTTTAACTAAATTTTTTATATGATTTCATTTTCTCTCTCTTTTTTAGCATATCAGTTACGTATTTGTAGTGGTTGCTCTAGAGTTTGGAATATATATTTACAATTAACCTAAGTTCACTTTTTTTTGGTAAACATTTAAGGGGTACAAGTGCAGTTTTGCTACATGAATGTATTGTGTAGTGGTGAAGTCTTGGCTTTCAGTGTAACCGTCACCTGAATAATGTACATTGTACCCATTACATAATTTTTCATCCCTCATTGCTCCCCAACTCTCCCACCCTTTTGAGTCTCCAGTGTCTACTATTCCACACTCTATGTCCATGTGTACACATTATTTAGCTCCCACTTATAAGTGAGAACATTTGGTATTTGACTTCCTGTTTGTGAGTTATTTCAGTTAAGATAATGGCCTCTAGCTCCATCCATGTTGCTTCAGAAGACATGATTTCATTCTTTTTTATGGCTCAATAGTATTCCTGTGTGTATGTGTGTGTGTGTGTGTGTGTGTGTGTGT
>NW_012099876.1:7612189-7631634 GCF_000951045.1 Mandrillus leucophaeus | reverse complement strand
GAAGGAAATAAATTGAATTTACCAGAGGACTAGACTAGAAGCAAGGAGGTTGAGTTTTGTTCTCTTTTTAACACACTGATGGTGTAATTAGTTGTCTATTTTAGGACAAATCTCTTTTTTCTTAATTTCCTCGTATGTAAAGGGAGGGGGCAGATACAGATGGTTCCTAAAATTCCTTCCAGCTCCCAAATTGTATTTGATCCTTGGTTTAGTTCACAAGCTAAACTAAACTACTTGTATGAAGAATAGTTGTAGGCTGGGTGCCATGGCCTGTAATCCTAGCACTTTGGGAGACTGAGACAGGCAGGTGGATCACATGAGGTCAAGGAGTTTGAGACCAGCCTGGCCAACATGGTGAAACGTTGTCTTTACTAAAAATACAAATATTAGCCAGGTGTGGTGGCCAGCACCTGTAATCCCAGCTACTTGGGAGGCTGAGGCAGGAGAATCTCTTGAACCTGGGAGGCGGAGATTGCAGTGAGCCAAGATCGTGCCACTGCACTTCAGGCTGGGCAACAGAGCAAAAACTATGTCTCAAAAAAAAAAAAAAAAAGAGTAGTTGTAAATCAAATTAGCCATTAAATGAAGTTGTAAATTAAAACTATTAATGATGGATCTCAAGTTTTTATTTGAAATGATTTGGTTGAAATCCTTTCAGCCAATGATGGAGGTAAGCTAGCAACCACTTTGTTAGTTTTGTGGAAACCATAATATTCTTCCCTTTTGCTTCCTTTGCTTTTTCTTTTTGAAAAAAGATTTGTATAAATAATATATCTAGGGATTCTCATTACAATGCATATGTAGAAAAATTGTATATGATAATTAAGTTCAATAACCCCTTTTCATTCATTCTGAGTCTCATTTCTCCTGCCAGAAAGAACCACTGCTAACAGATTGGTATGTATATTTATGGCTTTCCCTCACTCCTTTCCTGCCATCCTCCCTTTTCTTTTTGTCTTCCATCATTTTAAACAATTATATAGAAGAGATTTTTAATGTATTGTTTTGCAGTATGCTTTCCACTTAACATAGCTTAATGCTCTTAATATATAAGTATATATAGCTTCATAGTCAAATATTTCATGGTTCTGTAATTTATTCGTTCCTCTACTGAAAGAGATTTGTCTGTAATTTTTGTCTATATCATTTTACTGCATATGAATGCTTCTCTATATTTTAACTAAATTTTTTATATGATTTCATTTTCTCTCTCTTTTTTAGCATATCAGTTACGTATTTGTAGTGGTTGCTCTAGAGTTTGGAATATATATTTACAATTAACCTAAGTTCACTTTTTTTTGGTAAACATTTAAGGGGTACAAGTGCAGTTTTGCTACATGAATGTATTGTGTAGTGGTGAAGTCTTGGCTTTCAGTGTAACCGTCACCTGAATAATGTACATTGTACCCATTACATAATTTTTCATCCCTCATTGCTCCCCAACTCTCCCACCCTTTTGAGTCTCCAGTGTCTACTATTCCACACTCTATGTCCATGTGTACACATTATTTAGCTCCCACTTATAAGTGAGAACATTTGGTATTTGACTTCCTGTTTGTGAGTTATTTCAGTTAAGATAATGGCCTCTAGCTCCATCCATGTTGCTTCAGAAGACATGATTTCATTCTTTTTTATGGCTCAATAGTATTCCTGTGTGTATGTGTGTGTGTGTGTGTGTGTGTGTGTGTCTGTGTGTGTGTAGGTATGTATATCATATTTTCTTTAGTCTTCTGTTGATGGACACTTCAGTTGATTCCATATCTTTGCTATTGTAAATAGTGCTGTGGTAAACATGCGAGTGCAGTTTTTTGTATAATGATTTTCCTTGAGTGGACACCTATTAGGTTGGTGCAAAAATAATTGCAGTTCCAGACTGAATTTTAAATCATTATAACTAGGCTCAACCATTATTACTTGTGGGTCTAATAATTTGTCTTTATGTATTTTTCCTAAAGTAGCAGTAACTTACTAAAATAAAGATTTTTTTCTCTTATTGCAATTTGAAACAAACTCTGCAACCATCTTAAATGTAGGGTTTGTTCAAATCTATTTTTGATAAACAAGACTTTAATGTCATAGACTGAATGGAGGAAAATTGAAAGGCATTTCAGAGACTGAAATGTTTTTGTTTCCACTTGCATTACCTTATGCCAAGATCAGCGCTTTGGTTTGACTTAATATTGGAAGCATAAAAGAGAATAACCAATCTGTACATTTCTTTAAAAACCACTCTTCATGTAACATACAAAACTCATAAAAATGGGTACTGTAAAAATAGTGCCTTAATAATACTTCATGCTAACCAGCTGATTATAGACGGAATGCTTAGTTAAGTGGGGGAAGAAATAAGTAGTTTCCTTTTTAGTTGTTCTTTTTAAAAGATTACACATATATACATATATCAAACCTCTTTCAATGATTCAGATGTGACTTTTCCTCTTCATGGTTATTTTTAAACCAACTTGGTTTTGTGAATTATTCTTTTTGATGCAAACCTTGGCTGCACGTATGGTATGTGAACTGTGGGGCAGCATTATAGATTCCTGCTCACTACTTAACGACTAATATCACAGTACTTTTTTTTTTAGTTGGCTTCTGTTTATTACTAAATATAATGATTGATAAAATGTTATCTGTGAAAATGACTTCTTTTTTTTTCTTTGAATTTCTGAACTAAGTTCCTAGTCTTATAAACCTACAATCTTTGTGACTATTTTTGGAAAATTCCATGCGGAGTATAGTATTATGATTTTGAAAAGTGATTTTTGCTCTATATTTTACTTCATTCTTTTGGGGAGATGTTCTTATACTGTCATTGACATCAGAGGTTCACTGTCAGTTGTAGAGTGCTGTTGAAAGTTGAGATGGAGTCCCCTCTTATGCTTTTCTGCCAAATAGAGAAGTTATATTCAATTCATGTTTTCTTTTATGCGAACATTAGCTCTCATAGGAAGAACAAAAGTACATTGTCATTACACATTTAGCCTCTGAGATCATCATTTCATAAATTTCTTAGTAATTTAGAATATTTAAAAAATATAATGTTCTCTTTTCCAGGGCATTTTGTTTTGTAAGACTTTGCCTTGTATTTGATATGCATATTTCTTTTTTTCAAACACTAAAATCTTTTTTCTTTGTAGCTATCTGGGGCTTGAGGGACTCCTAAGAAAATTTATTCTTTTTTGTCTATTAGAAAAATCAAAGGTGTTTCTCCTTCACTGTTACAAATGCTGTGATATTTGGCTGGTTATACTCACATGTCCAAACTGCAAAATAAGGAAAATATGAATTAAGCATCCCTCTTTGGGCATTATTTGCCACTAATTCTTGGGCCCTAGGCTTTATATTTTCAGAATTTTATTTGTCTTTTTATTTAACAATTATTCATTGATAGCTATGCATGTATAAGATACTTTGCTGGTTACTATGAGAGATTCACAGATACATGAAACAGCCTTGCTGTCAAAAAAAAAAACTTGCATTCTAGGGGAAGAGAAAAAAACAAATGCACGTAAATAAAATATAAGGTGAATAAGCACTGTACTATTTTATTTAAGCATGTACTATTTATGTTTCTATTTAACCCCTCTTGATTTATTCTATATTTACTTATTATTGTCTGTCTCCCTTAAGCAGGGCATAAACGCTAGGAGAGCAGAGATATTGACTATTATTTTTTACCCCATTGCTAGGAAAAGAGTATCCTTTGAAGGGGATAGAAAAGAGAGGAAGAATGAGGGAAGAGAAAGGGACACTTGTGGTTTGGAAGCCAGAGATAGAAGGAATTTTTTTTTTCCATAACTGAAAGGATGCCAATATATTTAGAGATGTAAATAAATATGCAGAAAAAACTTTTGGGGTTAGGCATTAAGAGGGTGCAAGTCAACTCTGAAGTTTGTGTAGTGGCAGGGTAAGAAAAGAACTCTGCTGAGCAGCTGGGAAAGAGAGAGGATCAGAAATGATGAAGAAGGGGACAAGTTAGATGGTTTAGACTCCAAATCCTCTTGTCAACAGGTGACCGACATCCACCAACTTTGCTTCTAATATGTGTACAAGTTAGTACACAGATGTATACCTTGCATTTTATCTTATTTTTTGTTTAACTAGAGTACAGATTACAGAGGGTCACAAAGTTGCAAAATAAATCATTTTTCTTTCCTTGTGATGTAAGATGCATATGTATAACTCCAGAACGTTTTTAAGTGTATAGAAGTTTTATGAAATGTATAGAATGCATTAAGTGAGTAGGTGGATTGGGAATAAAAGGACAAAGAAAAGATGGGAAATGTCTATAAGGATATCAGTCACTTAGAAAATGAATGTGGTTTTGTAAAAGCCTTCAAGAATATTTATTAGGAAGCTCTTGGTAGAACTGAATGCCTTTTGCTTGCCCCTTTCTAGGGTGTTGTTATGGTAAGCTCTGAAATACCTCTCAGAGTGTCCCCCCTACCCCCTTTTAAATTGAGGCATAAGAAATAATTCATTTAAAGGAAGATGCAGAAAGCTTGTGTAGGAATGTCAGAAGGTTGAAGAATAGGAAGAGTGATTAGAGAGATAATACTCAGTGGAATTATTGAAGGTAATAGATATTTGAGGCGTTTTTCATTTGGACAGAATGAATGATTAAAAATCTCGTTTAGAAACCAAGGCAGGCAGATCATTTGAGATCAGGAGTTCAAGACCAGCCTGGCCAACATGGCAAAACCCTGTCTCTACTAAAACTACAAAAAAATTAGCCAGGCATGGTGTCAGGTGCCTGTAGTCCCAGCTACTTGGGAGGCTGAGGCAGGAGAACGGCTTGAACCTAGGAAGCAGAGGCTGCAGTGAGCCAAGATCATGCCACTACTTTCTAGCCTTGGCAACAGAGCAAGACACCGTCTCAAAAATAAATAAATAAATAAATAAATAAATAAATAAATAAATAAATAAATAAATAAATAAAAATAAAAAGAGACATGTATTGACCTGGACAACTGTCATTTGAAAATAAATAGTTCATCTGCATGTTATATTGAGTTAACACCTAAATTTGATTTTTTCAGTACATGTTGATTCTGAGAAACAAGCATCACAATTCCCAAAGAACCCAGAAATTACCTTCTTTGACGTGGTGGATGCATTTTTATCTTGAGATGATACTGAGTCGGTGTGTGTGGGAAGTTCAATTATTTTTCTCTTCTTCCTTTCTTCTTACAAATATGAAAAAGAAAAAAAAATTACTGCATTAAATTACTAACAGTATTGATCAGCGGCAGAGTAATAAGATGGACTTATTGGAATCAGTGGAAGTGGGTAGCTGGCAGCAAGAGAATAACTTCTCTAATTTTGGGCTTTCAAAATGGAAGTTGGTTTTCTCCCTGTGGCTGAGGTTTCCTGTTTGCAAGAAAGCCTTCTAGAGCCTGGAAGTTTTGTACATTTTGTATATTTGGAGCTTTTTAAGTAGCAGAGATGATTGTATCAACCACAGATGTGTTTTTCACCCAGGCCTTTGGGGAACCAAACCAAAAAGCCATTTAAAATAGCTACTAAATTTTGATAACTGCAAATAATTTGGTAACATTATTTGGTTGGAAAACAAATAATAAGCATAGTACTAACAAGGGCAAAACAAAAAACCAAACTTCCAAACTCTGTAAACAATCTCATGTTACGTTAAAAAGGACTATTGTTTTATTACTGGTTTATTTGATTTTAAAAGTGGCCAGTTTGGGGGACCAAGGACGTGATTATAAAGGTTGGTGCCATCCCACCATTGGGAGCTGCTGAACTATTCACAATTGGTACTTTATTGAGTTTTATGTTAAAAGATGTTTATGAAGTATTAGGATGTAATTAAAACCATACAGGGAATTTGTTTCATCTCATGCAAAAAACAAACAAACAAACAAACAAACAAAAAACCACCACACACACACAAAAAACAAAAATTCTTGTTTCCATATTAGCAAATTTTTTTTCTCCTAAGGGTACTTATTAGGTGATCAAAAAGCTTTTTGTCTGTTCCTTTAGTCTGTGAGCATGTGGGGAAAACCACTAATATTAGTTACAGTAAACTCAAAGCACATAATTACAATGTTGCAAGAAGCAAAGGGAAATTAAATCATATGATGCTGAAGGTTGAGTTGTACAGTCTATTGACTAATTAGTCTGAATAGGGCCTAAGCTACATTTGGTAGATTAGGTGAATAAATCATAGTTATTGTAATGCCTATAACATAATTTAGGATTATTTTTATAGTTGAGAAGTTGCTTCCCCTCATTATAATCTCACTTTTTCAAACCTATCAGATATTTGAAAATAACTCTGACTTTTGAGCCTGTGAAAATCACACATTCATGAGGGAAGAATGAAGTGTTTTAAACAATGTTATTCTTAACCTTTTATGAATGTGGTAAAACTCAGTCCATTCATTAGCATCAACGGGGCAGCTTATGCAGAGTACTTCTCAAATAGTCTACCTGAGGCATAATGACATTGGTGATTTTCTGGTATTTTACCACACTTCTGAGTTGATTTTTAGTTTCAAATTGGATAAGCTCAGAGTATCTTTATTTGTTTGTTTTAAGTAGCAAGATTTCTAGTCATTTAAACGACTTAAACAAAATCAAGTAGCAGGCTTCATTTGAATTTGTGATTAGGAATTCTGTAATTGTATTTGTTGGGAAAATTTTCAGTGTGTTTGCTGTAAATGTGTGTATGTGGTTTTGTTTTGTTTTGTTTTTGTTTTTTTTGTTTTTTGAGATGGAGTTTTGCTTTTCTTGCTAGACTGGAGTGCAGTGGTGCAACTTCGCCTCACTGCAACCTCCGCCTTTTGGTTCGAATGATTCTCCTGCCTCTGCCTCTGGAGTAGCTCGAATTACAGGTGCCTACCACCACGTCTGGCTTACTTTTTGTATTTTTAGTAGAGACGAGGTTTCACCATGTTGGCCAGACTGGTCTCGAACTCCTGACCTCAGGTGATCCACCCATCTCGGCCTCCCCAAAGTGCTAGGATTACAGTCATGAGCCACTGCGCCTGGCCATGTGTATGTGTTTTTAGGGCACCTTTTTTAAAAAGGTCAAGAATAATCCTGTTTGTCTTCCTTCCCTTCCTTTTCTTTTTTTCTTGTAAAATATGTACAATGTTCCAAAGAACTTCTTATATTCCGTAATATTTAGAGACAAATGTGCAAAATAAATGACTCTGCTATTAATATAGAAGCCAATATTTAAAGAATCCAACCAGAGTACCAATTGACTGACCACCAGTGCTATAGGTAAAAATTAGCTCCTTTGGTCAAATAATTATGAAACAGTGACACTTTAAACAAAATAATTTGGGAGTAATTCGCTTTTTTTTTTTTTTTTTTTTTTTTAAGGAAGACATTTTAAAGATAGTTGAAGAAATTTTAATAGATAGTCGTTTGAATTACTATTTATAGTCTTAGGCATGATAATATTATTGTGGTTTAGGTAGGAGAATGTCCTTGTTCAGGTGATGTCTTCATTTAGGATGAAGGGTTACAATGTTTGACAGTTACTTGCAAGTGCCTCAGAGCAAAAAAGTGTTTGTGTGTCCTATGTGTGTGTGTGTATTGTATGTGTGTTAATTTCAATCTCTATATCTATGAGAAAACTCAAATGTAGCAAAATGTTAATATGAGAATCTAGGTGAAGAGTATATAAATCTTCATTGTATTACTTTTTTCAGCTTCCCTGATGATTTGAAACCTTAAAAAGCCACAGGAAAATTGACTTGAAAAAGTAGTATTAATGTTTCTTGAACATGTTTTAGTTTTCTTTTGAAGTCATTTCTGTGGCTTAGAAAAGCACAGACAAGTCTGCTTTGCCTACCTCACAAAGTTACTATTGATACAATGAGATTAGGTTTATAAAAGCTGAGAAAATTCTGTACACATGTGAACTGTCACTGCTGTTCTTCATGAGATGGTCATGTCCACATTTTAGTAGTATGATGTCCTGATTTCAGTCTCTGATGAAGAATAAGGAAGTGGGTTTTTTTTTTTTTTTAAGCTGGAGTCTTGCTTTGTTGCCCAGGCTGGAGTGCAGTGGCACCATCTTAGCTCAGTGCAACTTCCACCTCTAGAGTTCAAGCTGTTCTCCTGCCTCAGCCTCCCAAGTGGCTGGGATTACAGGCGCATGCCACCATGCCCAGCTAATTTTTGTATTTTTAGTAGTGATGGGGTTTCACTGTGTTGGCCATCCTGGTCTTGAACTCCTGACCTTGTGATCTGTCTGCCTTGGCCTCCCAAAGTGCTGGGATTACAGGCATGAGCCACTGCGCCCAGCCAGAAGTGGCTTTTTGATTTTAAAGATGGCTTATATAACTGGATTTCTGTAAGGTGATCAAAACTGGAGTTGACTGATTATTTGCATGTTTGCTGTCATCAGTGTCAAAATAAAGGCGCACAAGTCTTATTTTGTGATAATAGCTGCTCAAAATAAGATTTCACAGGTTTTTATGAGTTTTTAATATACATTTTATTAGCTTATTTTTCTTCCTTATATTAACTTGAAGAATATTCAGTGCAGGTTTCCAATTTGAAGGTTTTTTTTTAAATTAAACTTTTAATTTTGACTTAGTTATGGATTCACATGCAGTTGGAAGAAATAATACAGAGAAATCTATTTACCAGTTACCCAGTTTCTCCCAATGTTAGTATCTTGCAGAATTATAATAGAATGTCACAACTGGGCTATATGATATTGATACAGCTCTCCAACGTTACTCATTTTTCCCCAATTTTACTTGTAGTTTGTACGTGTGTATGTGTATTTAGTTCTGTGCAATTTTATCATGTGTGAGTTCATGTATTCACCAAAAAGTTACGATACAGAACCCATTAATCATCACAAGGATCCCTCATGTTCCCCCTTCATAACCACATCACCTCGCTATCACTCACCCACGACCCTGACTTTAATCCCTGTCTACCAATAGTCTCCTGTCTCTATAATTTTGTCATTTCAAAAATGTTATATAGATGGAATTATTCAGTATGTGACATTTTAGGATTGCCTCTTTATACTCAGCAAAATTCTCTGGAGAGTCATCCATGTTTTGGTGTATATCAACAGTTCATTTCTTTTTATTACTGAGTAGTATTTCCTGGTGTGGACACACCATAATTTGTTGAACCTTTTACTCGCTGAAGTACATCTGGGTTGTTTCTAGTTTTTTAGTATTATAAGTAAATTAATTTTGAGTATTATAAATTAATTACTGTGAGTAATAGTGTACAGATTATTGTGTTCGTGTGAGTTTTCATTTCTTTAGAATAAATGCCCAACAGTATGTTTGCTGGGTGTTTGGGTATTTAAGGAACCACAGAGTTGTTTTCCAGAGTCGCTGTAACATATCACATTCCCAGTAGCAAGGTATGAATGATTCAGTTTCTCCACATCTTTGCTAGGTTTGTCACTATTTCTTATTTAACTATCCTGATAGATCTGTAATGATACAGTTTTTGTTCCTAGTCATCTGCTTTTTTAAAAAAATTGTGGTAAAATACACATGGCATGAAATTTACCATTTTAACCTTTTTTTTTTTTTTTTTTTGAGACAGAGAGAGGGTCTTGCTCTGTCACCTAGGTTGGAATGCAGTGGCACCATCATGGCTCACTGCAGCCTTGACCTCCTGGGCTCAAGCGATCCTTCCACCTCAGCCTCCCAAGTAACTTGGACTACAGGCATGAGAAACCTTGCCTGGCTAATTTTTTATTTATTATTATTATTTATTTTCTAGAGATGGAATCTCACTATGTTGCCCAGGCTGGTCTTAAACTCCTGGGCTCAAGCGATCCTTCCACCTCAGCCTCCCAAGTAACTTGGACTACAGGCATGAGAAACCTTGCCTGGCTAATTTTTTATTTATTATTATTATTTATTTTCTAGAGATGGAATCTCTCTATATTGCCCAGGCTGGTCTTGAATTCCTGGCCTCAAGCAATCTTCCTGTCTTGGCTTTCCCAAGTGTTGGGATTACAGGCATGAGTCACCGTGTGTGCCTGGCTTTAACCATAAGTGTACAGTTCTGTAGTGTTAAGCATGTTCACATTCTTGTGCAACCAATCTTCAGACTCTTTTCATGTTGCAAAACTGAACCTCTGTATCCATTAAACAACTCCCCTTTCCCTCCTCTTCTGCAGCTCCTGGCAACTATCATTCTACTTTTTATCCTAATGAATTTGACTACTCTGGGTACCTCTTGTAAGTGGAATCATGTAGTATTTGACCTTTTGCAACTGGCTTATTTCACTTAGAATAATGTCCTTAAGGTTCATCCAAGTTGTAGCATGTGTCAGAATTTCATTCCTTTTTATTTCTGAATATCTTATTGCATCTGTATTTTGTTTATCACATTTTGTTTATCCATTCATCCATCAATGGACATTTGGGTTGTTCCTTATATTAGTGTGCTAGGGCTCCCATAACAAAGTACCATAGACTGGGTGGCTCAAACAACAGAAGTTTATTTCCTCACAGTCAAGGAGGCTAGAAGTCCAAGTTCAAGATGTCAGCATGATTGGTTTCTAATGAGATCTCTTTCTCCTTCCTCTGTGAGTTTCTGTGTCCTAATTTCCTCTTGTAATGACACAAGCCATATTGGATTAGAGCTTACCCTAATGACCTCATTTAACCTTATTTAAGCCTTTAAAGACCCTGTCTCCAATACAGCTATATTCTGAGGTACTGGGGATTAGGACTTCAAAATATGCATTTGGGGAGCAGGAGATACAATTTAGCCTGTGGCTGTTGTGAATAATACCTTTAGCTACTGTGAATAATGCTGCGATTAACGTGGGTATACAAATCTCTCTTTGAGACTTTGCTTTCAGTTCTTCTGGGTAAATATCCAGAAGTGGCATTCCTGGATTGTATGGTAATTCTGCTTTTAGTTTTTTGAGGAACTGCTATACTGTTTTCCTTAGGAGCCGCACATTTTACATTCCCACCAACAGTGCCTTCCCATTTCTTTGCAGCCTCACCGACACTTGTTATTTTCTGGGTTTTGTCTTTTTTTGATAGTAGCCATCCTAATGGGTATGTGTTGGTATCTCTTTGTGGGTTTGGTTTGCTTTTTGCTATTAATTCGTGAATTCTGTCTTTTCGTGTGCTTATTGGCCGTTTGTGTATCTTTGAAGAAGATGCGTATGCAGTCCTTTGCCCATTTTTTGATTGGTTGTTTGATTTGTTATTGAGTTGTAAAAGTTCTTTGTATATTGTGGGTATTAACCCCTTATTAGATATATGATTTACAGATATTCTCTGTTATTCCATAAAGCATGTCCTTTGATGCATGGAAGAATTTTTTAATTTTAATTTTGATGTAGCCTATTTTTATATTTGTTGCCTGTGCTTGTGGTGTCATATACAAAAAGTGATGCCAAATCCAATGTCAAGAAGCTTGCTCCCTGTATTTTCTTATAGGAATTTTATAGTTTTTACTCTTATGTTTAGATCTTTGATTCATTATGAGTTTATTTTTACATATGTTATAAAGCAAGGGTCCAGCTTAATTCCTGTGCATGTGGATATCCAGTTTTCCTAGCGTCATTATTGAAAAAGACTGTCCCTTCCTCATTGAATGGTCTTGACACCCCTCTTGAAAAATCATTTGACCATGCATATCAGTGTTTATTTCTGGGCTCTCAATTCTATTCCATTGATCTATATGTCTGTCTTTATGCCATTACCATACTCTTTTGGTTACTGTAGCATCATAGTAAGTTTTGAAATCAGGAAGTGTGAAGACTCCAATTTTGTTCTTTTTTAGGATTGTTTTCACTATTTGGGGTCTCCTGAGATTCCATGTAAATTTTTAGATGGGTGTTTTTATTTCTGCCAAAAATGCCATTGGGAATTTGATAGAGATGGCATTAAATCTGTAGATCATTCTGCGTAGTATTGACATCTTAACAATATTGATTGTAGTCCATAAACACAGGATGCCTTTCCATTTTTTTTTGTATCTTTATTTTTAAAAAGATTTTATAGTTTTCAGTGTACAAGTCTTTTGCCTTTTTGGTTAAGTTTATTTATAAGTATTTCATTGTTTTTAATGCTATTGTAAATGGATTTTTCCCCTTAATGTCCTTTTCAACTTGTTCGTTATTAGTGTACAGAAATCGAGTTCAAAGTTTTAAGAACAAGCATGCATTAATTTCCATTTCAGATTGTTCATTGTTGGTATGTAGAAATCTAGTTTAAAGTTTTGAGAACAGGAATGTATAAGCTCAGCCTCTCTTGTGATGCCTAGAAAATCTTTAAATCAAAAACACTGCTCACTGCTGGGTGTGGAGCAAGAACTTGGCAGGTATGTGGGAAAGGCAGCTCTTCCCTTTTTACCATGCTTAGGAAAATAGGGTTCATGCCCTTCAAACTACTATCAAAATCAATGTCCATGCCTTATTATACTTTGCTTTTCCTTAACAAACAGTCAAAAGCCATGCTGTCCCATATAGTAGTCATTAGTCCCATCTGGCTATTTAAATTTAAATTAACTAAAATTAAATACAATTAGAAATTCAGTTTCTCAGTTGTACTGGCCACATTTCAAATGCTCAGTAGCTGCATGTGACTACAGGATAATGAAATGGACAAGTGCAGTGGCTTTTAAAATCTTGAATGATTCATTTCTCTCTTTAAAAGCTACTTATGTGGCTTAATCAAAGATGTATTTTCTGTTTTTAAAAACCTCTTTGGCAGCCACATATCATGGATTAACAAGAGAGGTTTATTTATTTTTTTCTCATAATAAGATGTCCCGAGGTCCTGTGTGCCAGCTCCACAATATCTCTGATGGTCCTGCCTCCTCGTGTCTTATTGGCCGGAACTGTGTCCTACGATCACCTCTAGTTACAGAGAGACTGAGAAACAATTTCTTAGCTGGACACATGACTGTCTCCTCCACAAAATGGGGCTTCTTTTAGATGGAAAGAAGGAGAAAATGAATATTGTGTAAACATCTGCTGGCTGCCACAGGGGTTAGACTAGATGATCCTTGATCTAGACGACTCTTCCTAGCTCTGGAAGTTGTGAACTTTGTTTAATAAACTCTGGGAGAATTGGTGATTAAGGCTTTAATGCTCATGTAGTGGAATAACCTACCCTGGGGGTTGGCAAACTATGACCTGCAGGTTAAATCCCACCTACCAACTGATTTTTTAAACAAAATTTTAATAAAACATAGCTATACTCATTTGTTTACATACTGTCCATAACTGCTTTCATGCTATGTTGGCAGAGTTGAGTAGTTGTGACATAGACCATATGGCCTACAAAGCTGAACATTTTACTGCCTGGCCCTTTATGGAAAAAGCTTGCCAATTCCTGGCCTAGATAACCCTGGAGAGCCCTTCCTTCGGGGTAGCTCCAAAGCACACATTTTATTATTATTCAGTAAGAATTTGTGCATACACTGTGTTTCAGGCATCAGACCAGGTACTAGAAATACAACAGTGAATAATAAAACAAAGTCTATATTCTTATGGAATTTATATTTTATCAAGTTAGGCAGACAATAAATAAATAGGTAAAACTTAGTCTATCATATGGTAATAAAAGCTATGGAGAAAAATGAAGTACAAAAGGTGGATAGAAAATGCAGGAGAGAAGCTTGCAGTTTTTGAGCATGGTCAGGGTGAGTTTCCTTTAGAAGGTGACATTTGAGCAGAAATCCAAAGGTGATGGAGAGAACCTTGTGGCCAGTGGAGGGAAGAACGTACCAGACAGAGGGAACAGCATGTGCAAAGGAGTTAGCAATGTGTCTAGAGTGGCTGAGGGATGGCAGGAAGGCCCGTGTGGCTGGAGCAGTGTGAGCAAGGGGAAGATGGTTATGGATGAGCTGGAAGAGGTAGTAAGGGTCATGCAAGGCCTTACAAGCCATCATAAGGTGGGGGGAGCTTTGAAGAGTTTTGAGAAGAGAAATAATGTGGCCTGACTTACATTTTAGTGCAGCCATTCTGGCTTGGGTGCTGACAATAGATTTTGGAAGGCAAGAGTAGAACCTGACAGACTAGATAGGAGGCTATTGGGCTAATTCAGTTAAGAGATAGTAGTGGCTTGGACCAGGGTAATGGAGGTAGACGGGAAAGTGATTGGATTCTGGATAGTTTTTGAAGGTAAAGCTAACATGATTTGCTAATTAATTAATATAGGGTGAAAGATAAAGAGAGGAGTCAAGATGACTTGAGGATTTTGGGCCTGGGCAAAGAAGAGAAATGAGGTTTCTGTTTACTGATCTAGGAAGGCCTCCAGGAAGAGTAAGTCTTGTGGAGAAAGATCAGGAGTTCCAAGAGATGCTTGTAAAATGAACAAGTAGAAATGTTAATTAGGCAATCGCATATACGAGTGTCAAGTTCAGGGATAAGGCCTGAGCTAAAATAAATTTGAGAATCAGTGGTGTGCAGATGATATTTTAAAGTGATAAATGATATGAGATCAGGGAAATTGATGCAGATAAAAGAAGACCTTGAAGAGCTCTGGAACATTCCAAAGTTAAGGTCAAGAGATGAAGATGAACCAGCAGTGAGATTGAGGAGGAGTGGCTGGTGCTCCTCCTGGAGAAAATCCAGGAGTTTGTGAAGTCCTGAAAGTCAAATAAAGTAAGTGCTAGAAAGTAGCAAAGCATGATCAGCAGGTCAAACTCTGCCGATGAGCAGTAAGAAGAGGACTGGGGAACTGATCACTGACTAGCACCCTGTAGTGGTGATGGATGACCTTTCACAGTGGGTTTGGATGGAGTGGAGGGGATAAAAATTCCAATTTGAGTGGGTAAGGGAAGAGACTGAGGATATAAATAGGAGATAGTGAGCACAGACACATCTTTTAGGGAATTTTTCCTTTCTTGAAGAAGATAATGGGGTGGTAGCTAAAGAGGAAAGTGTTTTTTCTTGTTGTTGCTGTTGTCTATATAGAAGACAAATGTGTATGTTTTTCTGTAGATGAGAAATTAGAGCAGGTAATCCAGGACAATGATTCATAAAAGAGACAAATTAATGATGTATGTGTTCAGGCAGAAGTGAAGGTCCCTAAGGAGGCAAGAAGCAGTAGACCTAGTCAACAGGTGAAGCTATTGACCTTGGAGGAGCATGAGCAATTCATCTGTAGTAACAGGAGGCAAGTCTTGAATCAAAATGTGGTGGGGGCTTATGAAAGTTCTTTCTGCTTCTGTCTCTCTCAGGGAAAGACAGCAGCAGATTTCCAATGGAGGAGGAAATATTGGAAATTTGAGGAAAACAAGGAAGTATAGGTCAGTACTTGGGGAATGTATTGCCAGGCAGCTTGAAGCGTCCACACTGAAGTTAGTGACCATGAATTTAAAGAAGGCATGGTCAGCATGGTAGTGTAGCTCTCTTCGCAAAATTTGGTTTATGGGTGCAGGCATAGAGTAAGATTTAATTATGGTTGGAATTTTGTCAGGTGAGTATAATTGGGCAAGAGCAGACTAGTTTAGCTGATGGTTTCTGCAGGGAATTAGTTGTAATGATGGACTATGGACTTTGGCCACTTAGGACCAAAATGAGGACTTGGGAGGGAGGTTGTTGGAGTCTGGGAAGGTATGCACTGTGCAGTTAGGGTTGGTTAGTGAGATTCTTGCAAGTGAGGTTTAACGGAAGAGGTGATGTTACTGGTAAATCACAAGGACTAGAGGACGATAAAAGGAGTGAGTGGCTAACGTAAATAAAGTAGAAGAGATCAAGAAATTGAGAAGTCCTGGAGTTGGAAGGATAGTCTCCATGCACCGTGAAGTCAACTAGGAATTACGGCAGGATGGCTATCAGCCAGGGGCATAAATCTTTGAGAGGGTGATGGAGAGTGACCTTTTTAGGGGCCAGTAGATGAACTGCCACACAAACTTGTCTTGTGACATGAAATCCCATTCTGGTTTTAGAAGACGCTATCCTTCAGGCATGACATGAATATCATTTCCTTAAACCTCATTTACATTTGCATACATTTCAAACCTTATATAGCCTTGTTTGTCACAATTAGAATATGAAAGAAAAATGCAGAGTGCTCTGAACCCACATGTACTAATGTTGTATGTTGGCAAGTTGACCTGCTTGTCCCCAGATCAGTTGTTTTTTGGCTGAGCTGTGGCATTAACTAACATGAACATGCAACAACCACAGGGCTCAGGAGTCCTGGGATGGAGCCCAGTTGGATGGGTAAAGAAAGTGAATGATTTTTTTTTTTATTTACCCCAGAAATTGATAATTAAACTTAACTGTGGGCTGGGAGCAGTGGCTTATGCCTGTAATCCCAGCACTTTGGGAGGCCGAGGCAGGTGGATCACCTAAGGGTCAGAAGTTTGAGAGTAGCCTGGCCAACATGGTAAAACCCTGTCTCTACTGAAAATACAAAAAATTAGCTGGGTGTGGTGGTGGGCACCTGTAATCCCAGCTACTCGGGAGGCTGAGGCAGGAGAATCGTTTGAACCCAGAAGGTGGAGGTTGCAGTGAGCCAAGATCGTGCCATTGCATTCCAGCCTGGGCAACAAGAGCGAAACTCCGTCTCAAAAAAACAAACAAACAACAACAAAGAAACTGTGGAAACTAAAACTTTGAATTACTGGCACTCTTCTTCTTCCTTTGGGGTGTTCACCATCAAAACAATACTGTTCACTCAATTGAGTGTGTAGAACTTGCTCTTGTTAAAAATGGCTCTAAAATAAGTGTGCTGTTTTGAAATGTTTTGGATTGACCGTTACTTCTAATGTTGACCTTTTTGTTTACACACTGGATGCAGGTTTTGTGTACCACTACTGTCTTGACTATATTTAGTACTATCAATTAAGGTTTTGTGTACCACCACTGACTAGGCTATATGTAGTACTCTCTTGGTGACAATGCAATAATTGAAAACTTACAAATGAAAACATCCTTCTTGAAATTTAGATTTTTTTAAAAATGAGTTTCACGGTGATGCTTTACTTCATTTTTACACTGTCAGGCAATTCTGTGGGTGTAGGGTCTTTTTGTCCTTTAGTTACTAGCCCCTTCTGGGATATGGATCCTGAACAGACCCTGCTTATATGGAATCACTAAAATTAGTGTGATAATTCAGTGTTTACCCCAGCTTATTAACATAGCTCTATTAGATTGAGAATGTCTGTGTTTCTGCGATTTGGATAAACTTGCTCTTCTGTAGGTGGACTTCCCAAAATTCTTAAGAGTGACATTTTAACCTTATCACAGATGATTAATGACTATTTAAGAAATTGTATACTTCCTGAATCTAAAAGTCGAAAAATAAAATTTTTTTAAAAAGCATTAAAAAGTTGTGAGTTTATATGTGTATATACAGAAAAAATCTATAAAATATGTTTCTTCATGTAAATTTAGGTTAATTTAAATGCTTTAAGTATACAATAAAGTTTTGTGGTTTTATTTCTTTCTTACGAAAATTCCATAAAAGTTGTTTTTGAGCATAAAGCATTATTTATTGATTTAGACTTCCCTAAAGCCATCCTATTGTATATATACCATCCTGCTTTTTACATTTTATTTACCTGAATGATGGGGTTTTAAAATAATGTATATAATTGATAGGATCCCATTTTATTTTTTTTTTTTATTATACTTTAAGTTCTAAGGTACATGTGCACAACGTGCAGGTTTGATACGTATGTATACATGTGCCATGTTGGTTTGCTGCACCCATCAACTCATCATTTACATTAGGTATTTCTCCTAATGCTATCCCTCCCCCAGCCCCACACCCCCCAATAGGCCCCGGTGTGTGACGTTCACTGCCCTGTGTCCAAGTGATTTCATTGTTCAATTCCCACCTATGAGTGAGAACATGTGGTGTTTGGTTTTCTGTCCTTGTGATGGTTTGCTAAGAATGATGGTTTCCAGCTTCATCCATGTCCCTGCAAAGGACGTGAACTCATAGGATCCCATTTTAAAACATTTTTCCTTCTTGTCTGTTATGGACAAAAAGATAAGTCTGGCTTGTAGGTTATTCTGACCATTTTTTTCCTACTGGGTACTTGCTTTTGTATTTGGTCCTTTTCTCATTACAAGCTTTTTATTTTATTTTATTATTTTATTTTTCCTTATAGTGACTTAAGTTTGGCTGTCATGTGCTTACTCCTCTATAAATTAAGACAAAGGTGACTGACAAATCAATTTGGTCTTTCAATGCCACCGATGTCATGTGAACGGACTTCAAAAAGTTCACGAAAAAATTGAATTAAAAATATGCACTTTATTTCTCAACTAAGCTTCAGCCAGTTAAAGACACTTTTGTAAGCAGTGATACCAGCCATTTAGTCCATTCTGAAAGACCTGAGGGTCCTTAGCATTTAATAGTGTCAATGCAGTCTTTTTTACATCATTAATTTAAGAATAATGGGCACGCTTTACAGGTTTTTTTTTTTTTTCTTTAGGTTAGCAAACAAAAAGAAGGAGCCACATCAGGACTATATGGTAGAGGGCTGATGATTTTCCATCAAAACTTTCACAAAATTTCTCTTGTTTGATGAGAGGAGTGAGCAGGATGTTGTGGTAGAGAAGGACTCTCTGGTGAAGTCTTCCTAGGCATTTTTCTACTAAAGCTTTGGCTGATGGTCTCATAACACTCTCATAATAAGCAGATTTATCATTCTGTGGCCCTCCAGAAAGTCAGCAAGCAAAATGTCTTTAGCATCCCCAAAAAACTGTTGCCATGACCGTTGCTCTTGACTGGTATGTTTTTGCTCTGACAGGATCACTTCCATCTCTTTGTAGCCATTGCTTTGATTGTGCTTTGTCTTCAGGATGCTATTAGTAAAGCCATGTTTCATCTGCTGTTATAGTTCTTTGAAGAAGTGCTTGAGGATCCTGATCCCGCTTGTTTGAAATTCCTATTGAAAGCTCTGCTCTTGTCTGCGGCTGATCTGGTTGCAACAGTTTTGGCACCCAGCGAGTGTAGAGTTTGTTCAACATAAATTTTTCAGTCAGTATTGTGTAAGCTGAAGCAATTGAGATATCTGTTGCCTTGTGAAAAGTTTCTGGGGACAATGCCCCACATAAATCAGCAGTTTACAAATGGATAACTCGTTTTAAGAAGGGATGAGACAGTGTTGAAGATGAAGGGCGCAGCAGCAGACCAGGGTGTTGGTTATGGTTTCTGCTGTTAATTTTCAGTCGTCTGCAATAGGGGCATGAACAGGATGAATTTTTTTCCTTGCAAATTGATGTGGATAGTCTGCTGCTGCAGGCTTCATCTTCAACATTGTCTCATCTCTTCTTGGAACGAGTAATGCGTTTACAAACTGCTGATTTATTTGGGGCATTGTCCCGTGAACTTTTCATAAAGCATCAGTGATTTCACCTTTCTTCCACCCAAACTTCACCATAAGTTTGATGTTTGTTCTTTCTTCAACTTTAGTAGAATTGATGTCACTATGAGAGGGGCTTTTTTCAAACTGATGACTTATATTTCTTTTTTTTT
>NW_012099876.1:7545472-7612139 GCF_000951045.1 Mandrillus leucophaeus | reverse complement strand
TGCCATGTTGCTGTGCTGCACCCATCAACTCGTCAGCACCCATCAACTCGTCATTTACATCAGGTATAACTCCCAATGCAATCCCTCCCCCCTCCCCCTCCCCATGATAGGCCCCGGTGTGTGATGTTAATGTCTTATATTTCTTAGTGCTTCAAACTAGATCTCTTTCAGACGTGTTATAGCAAGTTAGTGTGAGTTTATTTTCGTGCAAAAATTTTTGAAATCCATGCATAGTTGTTTCATAATGCATATTTTCTATGAATTTTTTGAAGACCCCCTGTATTAATTCTGGCAGAGACATTTTTACCAATACAAATGAAAGAAAGGAGCTAATAATTTTCAGTTACCCTTGCTGTCTTATTAGCCGTTTTGTCAGTGATAAATGATAAGATTTACTCTCCAAAAATGTTTTTAAAAACTTTAAAAGTTAGTGGCTCTCCTTTTTCCCTATTGTTTTTTTAAGAAGGCATTTATTGTTTGATCCTAAAGTTCCTTATTTTCATTTTATTTATTAGATACAGTAAAAGATTCTCTACAGCCCAAGGCTCCTAGACATGTGTAGAATGTAAAAATATGCAATTAAATCAAACAGGGCAGCTAAAATTCCACCACAAAGTGAAAAAAAGTTCAGGGCTTTATTTAGTAAAAAATGACAAGCTATAAAGTAGATCCTGCCCAGTACCCTAAGGTTAACAATTTGGAGCTCTGCTGAATTAGAATGATGGGGCTTCCAGGGATAAACAAGGCCTCCAGGGACTGGCACAAGGAAGGAATTCAGAGCCTCAGACCTGGGAAGGAATTTCACAGGAAGTGGGCTTGCCGTGCCCAGAATTCTCTGACAACTGTCCTTAGGGCACTGCACTTGATATTACGTAATGACAAGGGGACATATAAACAATCTGGTTGAAATGACAGGTCGAGGTCAGTAACCACTTGTACACATTTGACTGTGGTATGTGGGCCCCCGATGGGCAGCAGTAACTCACATGCTCTCTTCGGTACAGCACCTGGCTTCAGTCCTCAGTCACATTTCTTCTTGTCCCACTTCTCCTCTAAGCAGCATATGCTACGGCATATACTAAGCACTGTGGGGAGGGTTTAGCTCATTCAGCCATGCTAGGATACCTCCCTGGGCCAGGGGAAGGGAGGCCATCATCCAGGGGACATGGAGGTCTCTCCACACTCACCAAGGAACTCTCCCTGAAACTATCACAGACGTTTCCTAAGCAGTCTTCCTGCCTCTTCTCTTGACTAACTGCCCCCACCCCATCATTCTCCACAGAGCAACATGTTTCAATTCATTCTCTAAAGATTTTATTTCTGATGATATAAATCCACTGTCTTATCCCTTGATGGCTGTCTCCTCAACATCATCTCGGATCACTGTCTTACTCAGGACACTGATCTGCTTGGTTTCTTTTCCCTCAATTCCTAGGTTCCTTTACTTCTCAGGACTTGGCATGTGCTATTTCTTCATCTGGAACGTCCTTCTCTCCAACCTTCATCTTCCTCATCTTTTCCAATCTTCCTCCTTCCTTATCTTTTAGTCAAAATTGAAATACCACCTGCTCTGAAAGACCATGCAGTGGTGGGTTCCTCTTGGCCTATCAGCCTCCTTCGCAGCCCCTTGTTTGTTTCCTCCATGGGACTATTACTGTTGTAAATGATGTGTATGTGTATATTTGCTTGCTTGGCCATTTCCGCTATCAGAATGTAACCTTCCTGTGAGCTGGGACCATCTGTATCTTGTTTACTGATGTAATCCCATCATCCAGAATGGGGTTCAGTATGTAATGAATAGTACGTAATAACTCGCTAAAGAATAAATGAAGGAAAAGTAATCATGCTCTCCATGTACTCTTCTAGGTGATGAGTCACCTTTTTATGATCTCCCTCCCTTTCAGTTTAGGCTCTTAAATCCCAGTGTAAGTATGTGCCATTCCCAAGTGGGAAGAAAATGTTTACAATGTGAGTCTTCCTCCATGAAAACTCTAGGTCTAGCAGTGCTTGCTTGACTTTTCAAAACACCTAAAAATCATATTGGAATTTCATTAAAAAGTTAAGTCCCTGATTAATGTGAGCATTGTGTCATCACATGCTAAGGAGATCTTGAAGACAACACCACTCTCTTGAACATCTTGGCCACCAGTTGCTGTCTTTTATAGCAATTACCTCATCCATTCTTCTCTTTTGCCACAAGATCCCTCAGGTCTGTTTCTTACTCTGCTGTTCCCATTTCAGCGAGTTCGCCTGTCCTGCACCATCAGTTCCTTGCCATTCCTGTCTGATGTTTCCATTTTAGTCCGTTTGATTTTTCTTTTCATGTTGTTTCTCCTCCTCCATAGATCTCAGTGGTCTCTACGTTATGGTCACTTGGACTTCCAGACTTTGTTCCCGTCCCTTCTCTTCTTGGCTCCTTTCATTACTTATTAGTTCCTTGATTTGACAAAACAATTCCATGTCTAAACCCAGTTGGCTCTTTTCCCAGTGCTGCCTGTTAGGGACATCATCTTTCCACATGTCCTGGCCATGCAGCCTTCAGCCTTTCTCTAGATCCAGATCATGTAGTGGATACTAAGTGTCTGCCATATTCTGAGCACTCTTCTTTGTGACCTTTATCAAGGTTCACATTGTCCAAATAGTCAAGAGCTGTGACTGATTGATTACGTAGTGTTTGCTCAGCACCATGATTTTGGACCAAGTTCAACCCATCATCCGAGGGCAGATTTTCCTTTTCTCCATCCTGAGGCCTTTCCCTAATAAAGTGAGTATGCCCTTCTCAGATTCCAATAAATGAGAAGCTATTGGGCTTCTCATTTATTTACTTAACAAGTATTTGTTGATCACCTACTATGTGTCAGACACTGTTCTGGGTGATCAGTGGTGAACAGATAGTCTAGTTGCCTGTAGATTCTAGTGAGACATGTACATATTTATAGTATGTGTGGAATATGTATATATATGAATTTGTATATATAAAAATTTAAAATATATTACTATGTGCTGTTTTCTAGCTTTATGTAAGTAAATTGTGTCTGGCCAAGAGAGTTGTAAGTTTTTCAGGAACTTTTTTTTTTTTAATGTTTGTGTATCACACTGCCTGGGAGAGCATTGAGTACAGAGCAGGTATTTAGTATGTTCAGTGAGTTCACTAAGAATGGAATAGAGGCATACCTCATTTTATTATGCTTAGCAGATACTGCATTTTTCAAAACAAATTGAAAATTTATGACAACTCTGCATTGAACAAATCTATTGATGCCATTTTTCCAACAGTGTATGCTTACTTTGTATTTCTATGTCACATTTTGATAATTCTTACAATATCTCAAGCTTTTTTATTGTTACTGTATCTGTGATGATAGTCTTGTCATCAGTGATCTTTGATGTTACTATGGTAATTATTTTGGGGTGCCACAAACTGTGGTCATAAAATACTGTAAATCTAACTGTGTGTGATAAATGTGTGTATTCTGATTGCTCCACTAACCAGTTGTTCCCCTGTTTCTCTTGCTGTCCTTGGTCTCCTTATTCACTGAGACACAATAATATTGACATTAGGCCAATTAATGACTCTGCATGTTCAGGTGATTTGAAGAGTTGCAAATCTCTCACTTTAAGTCAAAAGCTAGAAATGATTAAGGTTAGTGAGGAAGGCATGTCAAAAGCTGAGATGGGTCAAAAGGTAAGCCTTCTACACCAGTTAGCCAAGTTGTGAATACAAAGGAAAAGTTCTTGAAGTAAATTAAAAAGTGCTACTCTAGTGAACACACAGATGATAAGGAAGTGAAACAGCTTGGTATGGGGATAGAGCATCTGACATAACACTCAGTGTTAAGGCATAACACTCCCTTAACCAAGATCCCAATCCAGAGCAAGATCCTAACTCTCTTTAATTCTGTTAGGGCTGAGAGAGGTGAGGAAGCTGCAGAAGAAAAGTTAGAATCTAGCAGAGATTGATTCATGAGGTGTAAGGAAAGAAGCTGCCTCCATAATATGAAAGTGCAAGGTGAAGCAACAAGTCCTGATGGAGAAGCTGCAACAGGTTATCCAGAAGTTCTAGTTAAGATCACTGAAGAAGGTGATTGCACTAAACAACAGATTTTCAAGGCAGACAAAATGGCCCTCTATTCGAAGATGATGCCATCTCAGACTTTCATAGCTGGCCAGGAGAAGTCAATGCTTTGGCTTCTGAGAACATGCTGACTCTCTTGTTAGAGACTAATGCAGCTGGTGATTTTCAGTTGAAGCCGGTGCTTATTTATCAGTCAAAAAATCCTAGGGCCCTTAAGAATCATACTAAATCTACTCTTCCTGTGCCTTATGAATGGGACAACAAAGTCTAGATGACGGCACATCTGTTTACACCACAGTTTATTGAATATTTTAACCCCACTGTTGAGATCTACTGCTAAGGAAAAAATACTCCTTTCAAAATAGTTTTGCTCTATGACGATGCACCTGGTCATGCAAGGGCTCTGATGGAGATGTACAAGGAGATTAATGTTTTCATGGCTGCTAACATAACATCCATACTGAAGCTCTTATTATTCAAGGAATACATTTTATAAGGCTATAGCTGCCATAGATAGTGATTCTTCTGATGAACGTGGGTTAAGTAAATTAAAAACCTTTTGAAAACCTTCTCCATCAGGACTTGTTGCTTTTGAAATCTGGGTCAAGTAAATTAAAAACCTTCTAGATGCCATTGGGAACATTTGTGATTCACGGGAAGAGGTCAAAATAACATTCACAAGAGTTTGGAAGAAGTATATTCTAACTTTCATGGATGACTTTGAGGAGTTTAAAACTTCATTGGTGGAAGTCACTGTAGATGTGGTAGAAATATCAAGAAACTAGAATTAGAATGGTGCCTGAAGATGTGACTGAATTGCTGCAGTTTTATGATAAAACTTTAACAGATGAGGAGTTGCTTCTGTGAATGAGCAAAGAAAGTGATTGCTTGAGATGGAATCTTCTCCTAGTGAAGAAGTTGTGAACGTTGTTGAAATAAGGAAAAGAATTAGGATATTGCATAACTTATTTGATAAAGCAACTTCAAGGTTTGAGAGGATTGACTTTAATTTGAAAGGTCTACTGTGAGTAAAATGCTATTAAACAGCATTGCATGCTACGAAGAAATCTTTCATGAAAGGAAGAGTCAATTGATGCTGCAAACTTCATTGGCATCTTATTTTTAAGGAATTGTTACAGCCACCTCAGTCTTCATGAGCCATCACTCTGATCCATCAGCAGCCTTCAACATCGAGGCAAGACCGCCCACCAGCAAAAGGATATGACTCATCTGAGTCTCATAATCATTAGTATTTTTTGCAATAAAGCATTTTTTAAATTATTTACTTTTTTTAGACATAGCACTGTTATACACTTAGTAGATTACAGTATAGTAGTGTAAACATAACTTGCATATGCACTGAGAAACCAAAAAACTTGTATGACTCACTTTATTGTGGTATGCCATTTATTGTGTTATTTGCTCTGTTGCGGTTGTTTGGAAATGAACCCTCAGTATCTTCAGGGTATGCCTTTATATAGAGAAGTACATTCAAGTGAGATGCAAAAACCTATATATCATTGCACTGATACATTGTACAACTGAATTATAGCTTTCTATGTAAATGTCCTCTTGCATTAATGGGTGACTCCCTATTATAGGGTTCAGGATACAGTGATTCACTGTATAGGGATATATGACAGTTTCATTTAAAGTTCACAATGTAAACATTGCAGTATTTCTAGACCTAGAGTTGTAAGTTCGGGTATAACAATATGCATTTATAATTATATAACTGTATAACCTCAGTGCAATCATCAAAGTGAAAAATATTGAAGTATCCAGAAACTTAATAGGAATCGGAATATCAGCAATCACCATTTTATCAAGCTTCCCACACAGCAGCTGTTCAAAGCCATTGTTGTTGCAATAAAATAGATTTATTTATTTACTTACTTAAAGACAAAGTTCATGAGAGCACATAAAGCTACATTTACATCGGAATTAAAACCGTGCTAGAAGGCTTCTATGTTATGTGCTTCTGCACAGTAAGTGGGATCTGACCATACAAAGTAAAAGTGAATAGAGTTGCTCTCATGGTAAAACTGGGTATGTAAGGAAATAACTCAGAGAAGGAAACACAATGAGCAACAACAACTAAATGTATAATGTTCTTTAAAGTCTGATGTCCTTTGAAGGTCTTCAGGCAGTGACTGGTGGAGACAGTCCCTTGTACCCCAGGTTGCTCACCTGCATTATTTGACCATATCAACTTTGTTTACCAAGTCCACATAAAAGATACCAGCATAGTCCTCCTGAAGCAAAAGGCATTGCTCAGGAGCACTGGTGCCTTTGGGCGATATGGTAGATACCATAAGATTGTTAGCACACATAGAATCTAGAATTTAATGAGCAAACACTCATTAAAAAAAAGTTTTAATGCTATACATGTTTTAAACACTGAATCAGTGAATTCTTCCATATACACATGATTAAATTGACCTAAAAATGTACCAGTCCTGGGTGTTTTTACCTCACTCAAAGACAACTTGCCATCTAACCCCTCTTAGAACTAAGGGTTTTTTTGTTGGTTTGTTTTGCGTTCTTTTTGTCCTGTTTTTTTTGGGAGTAGGCTGAGGGTTGCTGAGAATTATTTTCTTGGAGTATTATGGATGGTGATTATAGCCTGTGGCAAATAAAATAGATTAGCAGAGCAAGAACTGACCATGAAAAAAATGTTGCGTTTCCTACTGTGTACATCTCAGAAGACATTCTACAAAGATGCTTATTTGATCAAAGGCATAAGAGATCTTTTTAAATTATGTACAAGTCTACTTGCGCATTTTATTTTAGAGTACCATGCCACATTTCTTTGTGTGAGAATACATATGATCCCAGAATTTTGGAGTGACAAGGCTATAATTGACTCTGTCTTTAGGCTTTCCTGGGAAAAAATTATCAGGACATTCTGACCCTAAGGCAAAATCACAGTTAATTAAATTATGACCATATGAAAATTCTAATTAAAGCGAAGGCAAGAGTATTTGTCAAGCCAATGTTTAAGATAATGTGAAAAAATGACATGAAAGCAGCAAAGAATATTGTGAAAATAAAGCCACTTGAAATCAATATAGGAATAATTTCATCAATGGAACAGGTTAATCTAGGTATACCTGCAATTATGGGAATTTACTGTGTGATTAAAAATGTATTTCAAATCAATGGATAAGAGAGACCTTTTTCAAGAAATTTATGTTGGGCAATTGGCCGACCATTTAGGAATATAAGACAACAACAAGATCTTCACTGCAGTCTTTATACCAAAATTAAGTCCAGAAGAACTGAAGTTCTAAAATTAAAAATTGTAGTTGTGAAAGCTAATAGAAAACGTGGACAAGTTATTTTCGTAATTTTTTATTAGAGAAGACCTTTCTTGTAAAACTGCCAACACAGAAGCCTTAGAAGAAAGAGACTACATATTTTGATTACATAAGCATTAAAAACTTTTGTATTACAAAAAAGGTCGTAGATAAAATTAACAAATAGTATGACCAACTGGGGAAAAATATTTGCAGCACATAATAGCCAAGGACTTACTGCCTTAATAAGTAAAGAGTATAGCAAATTAGTAAGAAAAAAATACAAGTACCCAATAAAGATATGGATGAAGGAAATTTTCAGTTTGGGATTATGTTGATATGACAAATCCAGACAGAAGGGCTTAACAAAATGAGGGCTTTTATTTTCTCACATAAAATGTCTGAAAGCAATCCAGCATTTCAGCCTGGCACACAGGCTTCATAGTGCATTTGGGGCTTAGCCTCTCTCTGTTTGGCTATCTTTAGTAGGTGGCTTTATTCTTCATGAGAACAAGATAGCTGCTCCACTTTCAGACGCAAAGTCTGAAGCAGATAGCAGCAGCCAATAAAATTTGTGCTAGTTGAGTCTGCCCTGTAATAAGCTCTGCTAGAACACTTTGCCACTTAGCTAACCAGCCACAAAAGAGTTTGGGAAGCTAGGCACTTTTCTACCCCATACAAAATTGGGGATTGCCTTACTGTAAGGAAGAAAGGGAGAATGGATAATATGTAGGCAACCAGTTGTGTATGCCACAGATGTGAAAGCAACTCACAGATAAAGAAACACAAATGGCTTGTAAACATATAGGTAATTAATTTATTCATAAATAAATGCAAATCAACACAATAGTGTGATACTACTGTTTTTCATGTATCAGATTAGTAATAATCAAAAAGTTTGCTAATACCTAGTTTTTGTAAGGCTGGCATTTCCCCATCGGGAAAATAGGTACTCTCAAACACTGTTTCTTGTGGGTGTAAATATTTTTAGAGGAAAGTTTAGGAATCTGTAGCAAATAAATGAGTATGCTGATTGATTCATCAACTCTATGTTTAGAAATATATCCTATAGATATATTCATACACGTGTGAAAGGTAAATATGTCCAGATGTTCGCTGTGGCATCACTTGCAATGGCAAGAAACCAAAATTGGTAAAAATCTAAAGGTCCCTCAATAGAATACTAAATAAAGAAGTGATGGCATCTGTGTCCAAGAGCATATTCATTGTTGAAAAGTCTAAGCTAAATTTGTGTGTGCTGAGATGGAGGATCTCTGAGCTATATTGTTGAATTTAAAAAGTCAGATTGAGAAAAGTGTATAAAACATGGTCCTATTGAATGAAAAAATTTTTAAATGCCCAGATTACATGTGGATAATTTCAGAAAGGATATACAAAGAACTCCCTTTTTTCTGATTAAAACTTTTTATTTGTAACTTTATTGATAAGAAGAATTGTTTTTTTAGGGCTAAGTGGCAGTGAATATAGTGCATTGAAAATTGCCTTGGTGTGGCTTTTGTCTACAAGGAACTCTTGATGGTACCTACATCTATAGATAGGCCTTGGAGTGAAACATGCTTTCATTTTATATTATTTTGTGGGTTTTTTGTTATCATTTTGTTGTTATTTAAAACCTACAGTGGTGGTTTCGTAGTACATTTCTTAGAAGAACAGTAATTTATTGAAAATGTACTTTTTGTCATGGGATAGTCAAGATAGTTAACAACCATTAAGGATACCAACTGTTAACAATCAGCTGAATACCATCCAGCCCTCCTTTTCTTGATGTAAACTGACGAGCATACCTGGTCATTGGGCCTAGTATCTGTATTATATAAATTGTCTATGGAGATGTATTTCTTTACTACACTGGAAGCATTTTTGTCTCAAGCGTCCAATACCTATGTTGTTTGTTCTCTTACTTGCTGGAGTTTTTCTCGAAATTTTACTTTTATCAGAGAGGCCATCCTTGACCATCCTGATTAAACAACTGTCTCCCTCCATACCTGTCAAACAACTATGTCTCTCTTATCCTGCTTGATTTTCCCTTCTAGCATTGATTGTTTATTGATTGTCATATCATAGATGACTTGAGACCACCGATTTTGCCTTATTCAGTATTACACAGTGGTTGGCACAGAACTGATTCTTAAATATTGTGAAGTGAATTTTTATAAAATATGAAATATTTGTTGAATGAATGTTGTACTTCTCAAATTCATGGCTTCTACTCTTAGTATTAATGTGCAAATATGCATCTATAGCACCCCACCTACTCCCACAAAGGACAGTTTGCCTTCTGCCACTATCTGGCTTTATTTTGCCCTCTTCTGTTGTGTGATGCTCGTGGAGATGGAGGTCTAGCAGCTGGAAACAAGGGGAAGGAATGTGTTCACTACATTCTCCTGCATCTAGGGGTTGGCAGGGTAGTAGATTCTGAAGGCAAAGAACTACTTCTTACCTAAAAGTTAATCATGGAGAATGCTGGAACTAGGGCTAAAAGCCTAGGCCATTTGGCTTCCCCTCCACCGAGTCTTCAGTTTTGTGTCGGACATTCCCACTTGCTCCCTTGGTCAGCAGTTCTCCTGTCTCAACCCATTATTGTTGCTGGACGGTGGGTTTGTGGGATCCCAGGCCCCTCCACTTGCAGATGGAATGCTGGGATGGAACGTTCAGAAAAACAAGATGCCTTCTGATTCTTCTTAGACTGCTTTATGAATTTCAAAATATGTTGTTTTTTCTCCTCAACTGAATTATGTCCTTGAGGACAGAGACCCTGTGTTAAACTTCTTAAAAACAGCAAAAGAACTCTTGTCTCATTTCTAGTACAGTATTATGTACATATACGATTGATTAAATCAAGAAGCCGAGGATTTAATTGAGTTCTCAGTCTAGTTTGGTTTCTTACTCCTAATCTTTGTGGCAGAGTCAGTAAATTTATCCAAAGATTGACTATCTCTCCCATATGTATATGGTTTTATAGTTTTGATTATAGTTTAGAAGTTTGGAATTTTCTGTTCTGAAATAAGTTGACTCTTCCTATCTTTTAAATTTTGTTAGATAAGGGATTTCAGAATGGTTATTGGCCAAACTTAACTCAGTTTTCAATTCAACTCTCCTCTCCTCTCCTCTTTAAAAGTTAAGTTGGAGACCTTGAAATTCTGCTTATCACCAGAAAACGGCACACAGTGATGGTATCTGTAAGCTGAGCTGGAGGTGGATTCTAATGCCCAGCTCCCGCTTCTTCCTTGCGTTTCTGTAGGCTCATTTACCTCCATGCGCCTGAGGTTCTTTCTTTGTTTCCTTTGGCTTCTCTTTGTGAATGTAGTGAACATCATTCCACTGGGATTTTTGTAGGAGCAGCAAATGGTAGAATGCAGTTAACTTAATATATATCTTATAATAGGATGATGGAGACAATCTTGTAGACTTAAGTGCATCTTAAGAGAAAAAGTCCTTGATCTTCCAGGAAGTATAAACTGTTATCCTACTTTGATATTTAAATAGTATATTTATAATCTCTTGTTCTGGAGTCGGGGTATGTGTTTTCAGTAGGGAATATTCATTCCCCAGTTCTTTATTTTCTTGCTCACCTTACCTCCAAACTGTCTCTGTGTGTCAATATATTTATTTTTATCAATAGGTATGTAATTCCTCCAAGAGAGAATGGCATTCAAGTGATTTGGCACATAGGAATTAAAAAGAGCAAAGCAATGCACAGAAATGCATTGAAAGGACAGAAATTCTTTATTAAATGTAATGGGAAGGTGGAACACTAGCAGCTACCCTCTAGCTACAGAATGACTCTCTTGATAAATTCCCACGTGTTAAAGAGGAAGCTTTGTGTCAGGTTTTGCAAAAGGAGCTCTGATATTTTGGCCTGTCTGGTATCAGGTAATGCTGGTTGCGTTTGTGGGTAGAGATGAATCTCTAATACTGAAAATACTCCTAACACTATACCTGCACATCAGAGACTGTTAGTCCAGTGTGTAATTTTTCAGATGAAGGAAGAAAAGCATGGTTCAGAGAGATAAGGTGTCTTGTTCAAGAATACAGCACCAAATCTGGAACTCTGATTTCCTGGTTCCCTGGCTCTATGTTCTGTCCGTTTGTGTGTTGTGGACATCTGTGGATTTGTTTGCCTAATCCTAACTCCACTCCACTGGCCTTGTGGTTCTAGTTGATCATACCAGGGTTAACCCCTTTGGTTTTTTTCCTGTTAGATTTTATGAGCTGGCAAATTCCCCTTGCTGCTTTAGATTTTTCTATTTAGGAATCTGTTACTAGCAACCAAAATAATATGCATTCAAATTCTTGTTAACTTCTGTGTTTTAATATTCATCGTGGTCCTCCTCTCAAATTTCTTCAGCGTTTTCATCCTTAAAGATTATAGCACAAATACAATAAGTGGGTCTGTAATTTGTATATAGTCTGAATTTACAACCTAAGTGAATGTCCAGATTACATACATTTAATCACAGTGAGTGTGTCTCACCATCTGTAATTACAGTTTCATTCCATAGCAGTTACAGACTTAGGTATTTAGGGGATCTAGTTGAGATTATTATAGTGAATAAAGTTTGATCTTCTTTCTTACTTCTTTACTAATCCACTTGTTTTTTTACAGCTGCTTGCACATATGTTAATGGAATTTAGGATTGTCTTAGTTTATTAGTTTTTGTCCCCGTTTCCCTCTGTGGGTATAGAAAGTGCTTAGGCAGTGCCCCACATGTCACTCCATGTTAATTTTTCTTTCTTTCTTTCTTTTTCTTTACTAGTAAGAGGAATAAATAATGTTTCCTTTTATATAGACACTTTAACATTTTTAACTAGGGAAATTGATACCCTGTCACCACCACCATCTAGTCAGTTGAGCACTGGTTCCCGCTGTTGTAGAAGATTAACTAGGCTGGTATAGTAATACATCTTGTTCCACATGATAGTTTTTGAAAACCAGCAAAATGCTCAACGGTCCTTACCATGAATGTTACTGCTACCAAATGTTTAAATAGCATCTTAGAAACTATAAAAAGTTCATACATAAAAATTCAGTCCTCACAACAGCCTTCAAGAAAACTTGAAAAAGCTGAAGAGTGCAATTTAAAAAGTTATATCTTAATAACACATAGTTGCTATCACCAGACTAAAACAAGGTTTTCTGTCTGTGTTAGTGTTTTTCCGGCACCATGGTGATAATATAAAAATCTTAGTATTTTCCACAAAAAATATGGAATCTTGAAATGCGCTCTAACCGTACTTTCATTAAATAATTGGACGAGCTCATACCAAATGCAACGCTGATATAAGCTTGCGTAGTAGCCTGGGCCCCTGCTCGCTTTCAGAGTACTTGCGTAAAAGTGCCATTCTCTTCTTTTTTTTTTTTTTTTTCCTTAGACGGAGTCTTGCTCTGTTGCCTCACCCAGGCTGGAGTGCAGTGGCGCAATCTCGGCTCACTGCAACCTCCACCTCCCAGGTTCAAGCAGTTCTCTGCCTCAGCCTCCTGAGTAACTGGGATTACAGGTGCCCACCACCATGCCTGGCTAATTTTTGTATTTTTACAAATAGAGACAGGGTTTCACCATCTTGGCCAGGATGGTTTTGAACTCCTGACCTCGTGATCCACCCGCCTTGGCCTCTCAAAGTGCTGGGATCATTTTCTTCTTTCTTGCCATTCTCTTTGCCACACTACAGTGATGTAGGCAGGAGTGTGTGTGTGTGTGTGTGTGTGTGTGTGTGTGTGTATGTGTGTTGGAATTATTTTGATAATAACTAGGGGGCTTCAAAGGTGAATGAGATACCTTTACCCCAGAAAGTTCGGATCTGTATAAAAGGCACTGGAGCTGAAGAACACTCAGTTTATCAGGGGAAAGGGAGCCAGGAAGGACAGTTCACAACCAGGGGCCCGGGGGAAATCTTAGGGGAGTAGAGTATGGGAAGTACAAATGATGTGTAAAATAAACAGGGTGATAAGATTGGGAAGGATAAGAAAGGCTACGCCAGACTAAGGAATTTGGGCATCATTCTACAGGCAGTTGGGAGCTATTACAGGTTTTTCAGTTGTTTAATGATATGGCCTGGGATGCATATCTCTTTTTACAGTAAACTTTGAAGTCTCTGTTTCCCATGCCTCCAATGTCCCTTCCACGAACAACTCTATTAGTTCTACTTGCAGAGTATATCACAGACCCAACTTCTGTAGATAGCCCTCACTGTCAGAAGGCTCACCCAGGCCACTGTCACCTCTCAACTGGGCTGCCACAGCAGCTTAGTTAGTTGTTGCTTTTATGCTTGCCTTGCCATTACATTCTGCACAGCTAAGTAACTTTTACAAGTCCAAATAAATGTTATCACAGTCTGTGACCTGGCCCTGGCCTCTCTTAAACTCATATTCTATCCTTTCTTCCCCCTCCCTCCCTCACCTCAGAGTCTCTGCATTTGCTGGTCGATCTGCCTGGAATGGTCTTTCCTCAGATTATCACATGGTTAGCTCCTGACCAAAAGAGGCCTTCTTGCTCTTTGATGTAGACAAAGCTCAGCCCCACTGACACTCTCCATCATTTACCGGGTTCATTTTCTTTATAACACTTACTGCTATTGGGTGGATTTCCATATTGGTTTGTGAGTTTAATACTTGTCCCCCAAGCTACTCAACTAGATGTATACAGGGGCTTTGTTGACTTCTGTATCCCCAGTGCCTCGAAGAGTCCTGGCAGTTAGTACATTTTTATTAAATTAATTAATTTAGAGATTTGAATGACTAGAACAGAAGGCCAGATTAGAGCTGGTTGCAGGGTTTCTTGGACAATGAGAATACATTGAGGGTCTTGTCAGTGGGAATGAAGGGAGGGGGCAGGCCAAAATGAGGTCATAGGGAGAACTAACAGATTTGACATGGTGTGAAGTGTTGACTTGTTGGAGAAGGAAGAGGTAAAGGATTTTGAGCTTAGATGAGTTATTGGAGGCCAGGAGAAGTTTCTGGATTTGGTGGTAAAAGGAACAGTTGTAGAGGTGCCATGTTTGAGTACTGTTGGGATGGAGGTTTCCAGCACACAGTTGCATTTTGAGGTTTTTCAGAGATTTTTTTTGTTACGTGAGAGGCATTGCTACAAATGAAGCAAGGATCATGGCTCAGAAGATGCTGGGGGAAGCCATATTTCCTGCTCAACTATAGCTTGGCTGTAGCAAGTCATTGAACCTCTCTGAAGCTCAGGTTCTTCATCTGTAAATGATGATAAAAAATTGCATGGCAGGGTGGTTCTGAAAATTAAACTTCTCTCCCTCTTTTTTTTTTTTTTTTTTGCTTATCAGTATGAGAGTTTATATTTGTTTACTCTAGCGATTCACATCCTAGCTACATAGTATACTGTGATTCCATTTCATTTCTTGTACAAGTCTTATTATTTTTTTGGTACTAGTCTTCATCTCCAAACTTTCCTCAAAATCTGAAACATTTTCTCTCAGTAATTTCAAACCAACATGTATTGAGTCAGTTTATTTTTCCCTCCCCTTAGAATTACCTTTCCTGGCCTCCTCTGACCTCATGCTCCAATTCAGTTTGCTCTCTCAGCTTGCTGCATAGCTCTGTCATCTGGAATCCCATTATCTTCTCTTGTTTTGGATCCTCTGTATCCAGATCTTATTTTCTTCCTCATTATTTACCTCACTTCTTCATTCTGTCAAGGAACATTCATCCTGTAGCTTTCTGAGAAAGAATGCATGGGAGGTAATCTCTTTGAGACTTTGTAGAGCTTTATTCCGCTTTCATACTTTATTGACCTTTTGGCTGAATATAGAATTCTAGGTTGGAAATAATTTTTCCTCAGCATTTTGAAGAGAGTGCCTCATAATCTTTTAGCTTCAGGTATTGCTGTTGTTGAGAAATCTGATGCCATTGTAATACCCTTGCTTTCCATGTGATCTTTTCTTCCCATTTGAAAGTTTTTAGACCCTTCTTTCCTTCCTTAGTATCTTAATATTTCATAGGGATAAATCTTCATGGGGTGCCTTTTTCATGAGTTGTACTGGGAGGTTGATGGACCTTTTCAGTTTGAACACTCATCTAAAATTCTTGGAAATGTTTTTGAATTATTTCTTAGAAATTTTACTCCTTTTATTTTTTCTAGTCTCTCTAAAACTCCTGTTATTCACATATTGGATAGTTCTGGCCTAGTCTTGTGATTTTCTTATATTTTTCACTCATTTTTCATCTGTCTTTTTAATGTTTTTTGTTGTTGTTGTTTTGTTTTACTTTTCTTCTGCTCAGTACACTTGCCCAAATTTTCCCTGTGTAACTATTTTGTTTTTTTGGTCTCTGTCTTTCCTAAAACAGAGACCTAACTAAAACAACTAATAATCCTAGATTGTCTGTACTAGTTACATATCAACGGTTTGGTATTAACTATTTAATGGTTAAATGCCAAGCTGAACTAAAATCCTTTTGTGTATGAGTCATACTTGTCATCTTGAAGCCCTCACCCTAAGGCAAGGACATGTTTTCTTGCGGGCATCTCTCAAGTAGGTCTTTAGTCTTGAGTTGGCTGGGTTGCTGGAAAGGGACTATCTATCTAGTCTCTTCTTGGAGTATATCAGTTTGATTTCTTGCATCCTGGGAGCTGGTTATTTCACTATTTAGCATAAAGACATACCTCAGCTCCCTGTTTTCAGTGTGTAACCTCTTTCCTGCCCTGGGCTAACCCTGATGCTCCCAAGTCTCAACTCTGTCTGGTTCACCTTCTCTAGAGAGTAAATATCCTGGCTTCTTCAGGGTTAGGGAGGAGTCACTTCCTTTTTGGAAAGGAACTGCAGTTCTGATCTCCTGTTCTAGATTAGGAGTTGGCAAAGTTTTTCTGTGAAAGAGCTAGAGAATAAAGATTATGGGCTTTGCAGCCTGTATCACGGTCTGTGTGGCATGTTGGTCCTCCTTCTCTTCCTCTTCCTCCTTTTTTTTTCTCTTTTAAACAACCCTTTAAAAACTAAAAACAAAACAAAATGATGGCATTCTTAGCAGGACAACCTCTGATCTAGAGGATTCTTTTGGACACTGTCAACTTACCATCTTTTATCATCTCTACCTCATACCCCTGCCTTCAGAGGAACTTGAAGCCTCCAATTTCTGAACCTTTTTGCATTTTATGGCAAAACTGGTTTGGTTTCCTGTGGGTATCCTCCACTCCAATTTTCCCCTGCCTCATGAAAACTTAGATTTCAGCTTTCGTGGGTTTGCTAGGTGAGCAACCACTTATCTGTCTTCTTACCATTTTCCAAAAGGTCAGTTTTTTCCTTGTCTGCCTCTTTCTCTGCCCTTATTGGGCTATGGCTTTTTTCTTCCTTTCCCATCAGGTCAGTAGGATTTGGGGAGGGAGGGAGAAAAATACGTGTATTTAATATAGTAAGTTTAACCAGAAGCTCCCACCAAATCCAATTTGGTTGGGTTTGATTTTTTACTACTCTCTTTGATAGTTCTTGGGTTAATTTTGCATTTGTTCTCCATGTGCTCACTTGCTATGCCAGATGTTTGAAGAAGATGTCCTTGGGGAAGAAAAATGAGGGGTTTTAAAATATAATGTTCTTGAAATGCTCACAGTGGTTCAGTGTGTGAGATCCCAAAGAGGCCCAACTCTTTCTAACCACCAGACTCTCATCATAGAAATGCAGTTTCACCCTTATTTGTGTGAACCATCAGAAGCATTTAAAAATGTTTATAATAAAGTTTGTGGCTTATTGTTTCAAATTGCATTTAAGGTAGTAAACTGAAGCTTTTGGTGGTGTGTCCCTGACAGCAGGGAGAGCCTGTGGTAAGTGATCCCTAAGAGCTGATCAAAGAGAGTTGTTGAGCATTTTTTCCTGTATTTGGGTTTTGGTCCTTTAATCTGGTAGCGTTTCCAGTTCCATTCTGAATACAGTAATGCACATTCCCTCCCCCACTTACATCTTCCTGACAGCATGTGGCATTTTCTTTGCCAAATGGCCCCTGTTCAGGCATAAACCTGCCTTTGCCATCAAGTGTATAATGAGGTATGAACAATGGTGGTTGTCAGAAAATGGGCATCTTTCAAGATCTTATTCATGCCACATTTTTGTTCTAATAATCAAGTGAAAATTGAAAATTAAAAAAGTAAAATTCACTGAAAAATGACTACTAGTCCTTTCTGCCTAGGTTCACCTTTCCTCGCCAGTGAAGATGGCGTGCTAGGCGGAGTGATTGTTCTCCGTTCGTGCAGATGTTCTGCCGAGCCTGACTCCTCCCAAAATAAGCAGACACTTCTAGGTAAGTGAGACATGTGCATTGTGTGCGTCTTTCTCTTTTGTTTTATTTTTTCAAGAAAAAATGAAAATATGTATACCCTTAAGTCAATAATTTTAAACTGCAGGAGGGTCGGCATGCTTTATTGCTGTCTGAACCTCCCTGTTCTGCGATCGTTTTCCATAGGTAAGCATGTAAAAGATGAATGTTCATTTTTAAGTACACACTTAGAGAATATATTTCAAATAAGCTTAGAACCAAGGACCTTTACTAAAGTCCAGTATTAACAACATTGGACCACGTATTCATGCCCTGTCTTATTCTGCAAAGCACTTGAGGTGACCCCATAACAAGGCACACAGTAATAGAGAGAGAAGCTTCTTCCTGTTCCCATTCCCCAAAAGGAATGAGAAGCGAGTGAAGAGCTACTGGCCTAGAGGTCAGTCCTGGCTCTGTGGCTCGTTAGCCATGACACCTTCGTGCTTCAGTCTTGCTGTTCCATGCCATTTCCTCATCTGTAAAACAAGGACGTCTGCCCTGCCCTCCTCATAAAGCTGTGCTGAGAGAGGGTCAAATGAGTGTTTTTGCAGATTTGCAGATGTCCATCCAGATGTGTGGTTTTGTTTCCAGCCAAGCACCAGTGGGATGAAACCCAGCCCACCCTCTGTTTGTGAAGGCACAGAGTTGTGGGGCGGCCGCTGACCACAGGGTTGCCTTTTTCTAATCCATCTCTCCAGAGGGGACACATTAAGAAAATCTGCATAAAGGTGACACATACACTAGCAGGGGCACCATATGTTATTTTTTTTAAGTTAACTTTTTAACGGAAGCATACGTACATTTTTAGAAAAGTGTACAAATCATAACTGCAACTGCTTGATGAATTATCACAAAGTGAACCCACCCCCCTGTAACCAGCACCCAGATTTAAAAAAAAAATAGAACTTTACCACAACCCCAGAAGTCCCCTTTTGACCCCTTCTGATCTCTACCCCCTCCAAAGTTAAACAGTATGCTGACTTGTAACACCATGGTTAGTTTTGCCTGGTTTTATTTATTATGTCAATAGAATCAGGAGTATGTATCACTTGTGTCTAGTCTTCAGTCAGTATTTAAGCTTGTTAGATTCATCCATGTTACATGCAGTAGGAGTTTGTACATTTTCATTGCAATAGCTCAGTGTACTAGTCCATTCTTGTGTTTTTTGTTGCTTTTGTTTTTTTTAATACAAGCACTATAGGTCATCCACGGGAGTTGTGGTAGTTTAACCCTTCCTGTAAATTTCCTTACAGAAAGCGTGAGTGGTGCCTGATGTATATTGTGTGATTGTTGTCAATTGCTATAGTACACGTCCCTTCGTAGTTTATGAAGTAGAAGACTGAGTGTTTTTTATGGGTATAAAAATACTTTTTCTATAGAAGCCCAAAACATTTTCATAAAATCTCTTTGTTCATTCCTCAGAGAAAAAGTACACTTTATATAAAAGGCCTTTTTCTCCACCTGGACGCTAACCACCAGCTGTATATATGTATATATATTTTTTTTTTTGCCATAGTCTTTCCTTCTACCCTCTGTACGTAGTACCTAGGTTACTCCAAGGAGATGTGCTTTTTAACAGTCATGTTTTGTTAAAACAAGACAAATACTAGTTTTATTCTTTGGTATCTTAATCATTGTTGAATCCTTTGAATGTTCTTCCAGTTAGATAGTTAAACCCAACCTGGTTTGTTTTAAACATATGCGGAGGATGGACATGGGGTTTCCATAAAACCTTTACAGGGACATGGATGAAGTTAGAAACCATCATTCTCAGCAAACTTAACACAGGAACAGAAAACCAAACACCCATAACTGGGAGTTGAACAGTGAGAACACGTGGACACAGGGAAGGGAACATCACACAGTGGAGCCTGTCAGGGGCTAGGAGGCTAGGGGAGGGATAGCATTAGGAGAAATACTTAATGTAGATGACAGATGGATGGGTGCAGCAAGCCCTCCATGGCACGTGTATACCTATGTAACAAACCTGCACATTCTGCACATGTATCCCGGAACTTAAAGTATAATAAAACAGACAAACAAAAAACCTCAGAAGAATAACCCTTAGTGTTTGGGCAGCGGTGGGTTGCGGGGGGCATTAAAATTGTTTCATCGATTATTCCTAAAAAGAGTATCACAGTACTCTACTGAGCCTGGACTCTTACCTATTTGTGTTAACCCTGAAAACGGTAATGTCTTTTTGGTTGGCTTTTCATTTTTGGTGGTACAAAAATGCATATTTAAGGATAAGCCATAGTATTTTAGCTCACGTTATATAGTTTTTATTACCAATGTAGTGATTTATAAACTCTTTATTTCAAGAGGAAGCATTAAGTGTGAAGTGCCAATTTATGAAATAAGTGAAACCTTGCCGTTTGTTAACTGGAGGTGTTGATGCTTGTGAAGCTTATCTACTAAAACCTGGCGAACATAGGCTAATGTCAACTTACAGATGCTACCAATTGTGTGAACTTTCTATAACAGGTATGAATGTTAAGTATGTGGTAAGAAAATAAATTCAAATGGTATAGAAGTAGGAAACAAAGTAAATTCAAACAGTATAGAAGGACAGGAATCAAAGATGTGAAAGTCACCTTTTATACTCCATTTCCAGAGCCATCAGTCAGTCTTTGGTTCTGGTTATTCTCATGGGAAACACCCTCACTCTATAGAATGTGCTCACACATCTATTTCTTGATTAGTCAGTAACTTGTGACCCCTTTCTGTGAAAAAATTAAAAACCCAGCCCCCACCATATCCCACTTCTCTTCCTTCCTGATTTTTGTTGGAATTCTACTCTAACTTGAAATAATATTTTAAAAATTATTGCACTTCAACACACTATTTCTTGATCCATTAACGTTATATAATGTCTATCAAACATTCCTCACCACTTCAACTATGTAAGTTGAGGAAAGTTCATGCACTGTTTTCTGTTAGTCTGTTTTCATGCACTGTTAGTCTGTTTTCTGTTGCTTATGACAGAATACCTAAAACTAACAGAATACCTGAGTGATTTGTAAAGAAAATTAATTTATTTCTTACAGTCATGGAGGCTGAGAAGTCCAAGGTCAGGGGGCTGCATGTGATGAGGGCCTTCTTGCTGGCGGGGACTCTCTGTAGAGTCCATAGGGGCACAGGACATCACATGGTGAGGCGGCTGAGTGTGCTAACTCAGGTCTCTCTTCCTCTTCCTATAAAGCCACCAGTTCCAGTCCCATGATAACCCATTAATCTGTGAAGGTATTAATCCATTCATGAGGGCACAGTCCTCATGACCTAATCACCTTTTCAGGGTCCCACATCTTAATACTGCCATATTGGGGAATAGGTTTCAACATGGATTTTGGAAGAAACAAACATTCAGACCCTATAGCACTTGCTTTTCTCCTTTTCTCTTCCTCCTTCACTCTCCTACCTCACCTCAATCTCTGTCAACAATACCATTGTTGTTATGATTATTAACATGTGCCTTCTTATATCTATGCTTATCTCTGCAGTTTGATCAGGGGTTGACTCTAAATAGTGTCAGTGACCAGCATTGACAGCATCAGGATTATAGTATAAATAGTGCTCACTGCATACCCTAGAAGCAGAAGATCGGACATGTAGAAATCAGGGTTTGTCATAAACCTCTGCCTGTAAAAGGAGACTGTTTCAGTCATTGAGATCAAGTGGATTCTCCTTTCTATCAATTGCTCCAAATTAGCTATAAATTAATTTGCTTCATGTTTGGACCATGACTTCCATTTATTGCTTTTTCACTGTCATAAGAGTATAACTATAAACTCCTGGCTCCTGGATGCTCAGTAATTTCCAGTAACAAGAAAGCTCAGAAGTCTTTCTTTTCTACACATCCAAATAAAACAAAACAATTTCCAAAATTAAAAAAAAAAAACTTAACTGCTGTATATTGTTAATCACTTTTTTGGTCCCAAGAATAATATAATCACACAATCTCCTACTGTAGCCTTTTCTGTGTCCACTTTCTTTTCTGAAAATCATAAATATTTTTCTCATTACATCACACAAGCAGTTTCAGTCAAACCTCATTGCTGCTTGATGGAGTTTCCTGGAAGCCGTTAGGTAGACTCTCCTCTTGACAAATACATTAGTTATCAGAGCTCCAGTGGGCTGTTTCCAAGGTGATATGACTCAAGTAATGGACACCTATGAGGTTTGCCCTTTGTCTACTGATTCATGAATAGAATTGGAGAATCTCAGATATGAAGGAACTTTCAAAGTCCACTTGTGTGACCTTGTTACAGGTGCTTTGTCCATAGTTTGTTGAATACTCCTCCCTTCAAGAGGTGGAGCTCAATTCCCCTGCCCTTGACTGTGAGCCAAACACTGCAGACTCGCTTCCAACCAGTAAATTTATGGCAGAAGTGACAGTGTCCGATTTCTGAGACTAGGTCAGAAAGGCATTGTGGCTTCCTCCTTGGGCTCTCTGTTGAATCACTCCCTCTCAGTGAGACCAACTGCCATGTCATGAGAACACTCAAGCAGCTGTGTTTTAGAGAAGCCCACTTCGCAAAAAACTGCGACCTCCTCCCAACAGCTGCTTCTGAGGAACCAGGGCTTCCTGCCAACAGCCTCAGAGATCTGAGTGAGCCTTCAGATGACGGCAGTCCATGGCAGCATCTTGACTGAAATCTCATTGGAGACCCTTTGAAAGAACCACCCAATGAAGCCACTGCAGAATTTCTGACCCACAGAAACTGTGAGATAATAAGTGTTTGCTGTCTTAAACCACCACATTTTGAGAGAATTTATTATGTAGCAGTAGATAACTAATAAGCCTTTTAAGCCTTCCGCCTAATGAGCTGCGATGACAAATCAAGGTGCTCTGTTGCCATCTTTAGGCAGCTTTTGGATTTTTGTTTTCATCAGTAGATCCTGATTCTCTTTTTGTGTACCCTCTAGGACAAATATGATGCGTGTCCTCTTCAATGCAGTCTCTAATCAAGTTTCCCTCACCTCCAGCCTTTCCTTCTCTATTTGTCCCCTCAGTCCCATCTCCGTTATTGCTCCCAGAGTTCTTTCTATATAACAACTGTGCAGCTGGCCCAGAGAACATAGCCATAGGTCCCAAACCAGGGGCAGGAGAGAAGACTTCCCCAAAGAAGAAAGGGCAAAAATGAGAACTTGACCTACAGAGCCACACCAATCCCAAGATCAGAAGGACACTGTTCAACCCGACAGTGACATAAATATATGTAATTAGTTTACTGTATGTCTAAGCTAAATGTTGAATCTTCTTATGTATGCTAAAATAAAACAAACATTGTATCTCTTACTGTTACTTCCATGTTCCCTACTTTTAATTTTTCAGCAGGCAACACACACGCATACTCACATGCATACACACACACTCCCCCGCCACACACAGACGCACACACACCCTCTGCTGGTGAATTTCCTGTAGCACAGATGGGAGCTACCTAACTTGATGGGAAATGACATCCCCTGATCTGACCTCAGAATATGCTTTCAGTGTTATTTCTAACTCGTCCTTTAAAAAAAATTGACAAATAATTGTATATGTCCATGGAGTTCAACTAGTTTTTCTTTTCCTTCGTTCATTCTCAATATCTTAACTCTGGCCACTCCAAATCACTTGGTCTTCCAAAGAATTATTTTTGCTTTTTCCCCCAATAACTTGCATATGCTCTTGCTGTGTTAAGCTCTGGGCCAATAAAAGTCTTTAAAACCCTGATCAAATGTGAATCTTCGAATCCTCTGGAAGTCCTCCCCCCAGGTAATTTGCTCCTTCCTTGTGCTCTGTTAGCACCATGCAGTTGACATTCCCTCTAATAATGACTGTGACACATCCTAGCCCCTTCTCGTAGACCAGCACTTCTTAATCTTTTTTTCCGAACTCAGTTATTTGAGAGGAATAAATTACAGGTCTTTGAGCTCCAGTGACACACACAGGGGTTATAGAGGTTTGAAATATCTTCCCAGGCACTGGAAAATTCCATTGCTTCTAAGAATCATAACACCAGATTGTGAGCTATTCAAGGGCAGAAGCCACGTCATATTGAACTTAATAGGCTCCCAATAATTATTGGATGGATGAATTAGGTGCCAAATGGAGTTTCTTTATTGATTATTTAGCAGAAACTTTAAAAGAAGTTGACTCTTCTTCTAGAAAAATGAAATATAACAGAGTATATCCTCATGTTCATAAAAAACAAACAATATTGGTTGGAAATGTTGGATAATGAGGAGCATCCAAGAACTAGATGATTTTGAGGCAGTTTAAAGGGATCACAGAGGAAAGTCTCCACAAATAGCCTTGTAAAAAGGACAATTAGGATGTGAACATGTTTGCAACACCCATCCTGCGACCTCCTACCTCCAGATCATGAGTTGCTGACAAAGCCCAGCCTACAAATCGCTGATTTAACGCAAAGCAAATGCTTGTCCCTGGAATGAAACAGCTGAAAAGAATTAATTTTCTCTCTGCTTTTAGAGAAAAAATAAGCCAATATATTTTTACCTGCTGAAGTACAATTACATGTGCTTTCCAGGCCTCTACAGAAGTGCTTTATTGAGGCTGCCGTATATAGTATGGTTAATAAATGGATAAACAAAGGCATATCAAATCAAGTCTTCTGGTGAAAAAATGAGTTCTTTACCATTTTAAGCTTGTAATTAGATACAGGTAATTAGAATATATGCAAATATATAGCATAAACAGCCAATCTTAGTATATGGGTTAATTTCCTATTTTGCACCTTGTACCAAAACATGTGTTGTTGGGAGCCTGGTAAACCCTATGAAGTTCAGGGGTGTCTGCCAGGGAGTGGTCAGTAGGAAGCAGTGAATATGGAGATCAATGAGAAACACATTCCATATATTTAAGAAAAATCTTAAACAATTCAGGGTAGGAGGCATATGGGCTCTTAGAGGTTAAAAAAAAGGCTGTGTATTTAGCCAGTGGCGTTTGTGCCAAGCTTGTGTTGGAGTTCTTCATCCTAAACAGATCTGAGGCCCACAATTCATCCAGAGCCTGATTATGTGATGAGCACACATGGGAATTGTTACCTTGCCATTAAGTTAGCCCCACCTTACCCGGAGAATAACTTCAGGTTCTTTCCTATCGACAGATGTGTTCGTAATGCTGATAATTAACTTTCGTACATGATACTGCTTCCATTTGTGCAGCTACCCTTTTATCCAGTTTTGTTTTCATCTTTTACTATGAAATGTTTCATATATTTTTAAAAGAAGGACATAATAAATTTGTAAGTTATAAAGGACAATAATAAAATGAACACCTGTGGACCTGCCACCCAGCCTAAGAAATTGCCCATTACCCATATGTTTGAAGCCCCATGTGGGCCTCTCTGATCTTACTACTGTGCTTTCTCCCCATCCTTTACTTTGTGTTTACCCCCTGCTTTTCCTGAAAGCTTTTTTCACACTTTTGTGTATCTCTAAATAATACATTGTTTAGTTTTCCTTGATTTTAAACTTTATATAAATGGTATATCATCATATGATTTATTTTATGAAAATTTTTGCATGTTCTCACATAATTACCTGAAAGGATAAGGAGTTATCTTATCATTGTAGACATAGCTCTATCAAATCAAACTGTTTTACTGTGGCCAATTAGAACTTAAATGCAGTGTTTTTCTCCCTCTTTTCAGAATAGGCAAAGTTCTTTATCGAGTGCTTTGTTTTGTTGCTGTTACCAAAGTATGCTGTGGTTTCAAAATAAAAAATGTTAAATTGAATTGGTGCTTCCTGGAACATTAAAAAGATAAAAGGTTATTTTACTGTAAGTTAAAATTCCAAACCGCCTTTTGGTTTTACTGGTATTAAAAATTTGGCGAGCACATATAAACACACATACTTCAAAGGAGCTTCATTCTTAGGGCACCAGCAATATCACTTATTTCCATTACATGGCACACGCCACAGTGAGCACTTATGACTAGGCGTTTCTGCTGGGCTCACATGATCATAAAAATAACCGTCAAAGAGGAGGCAAATTAGCTTTTAGGCTGGTAGTGGGAAAAGAGGTACTTATAGATGTTTGTCTGATGTGAATAACTTTATCTTAAAAATGGTTTTAAAACTTTGTTCTACGTGACAGTCCATTGTCATGGTTGGAAGCTCATTTCTTTAGTGCCTCAGCAATGTTTTGGAATTGTTACATCTTCACTGTAGTGAAGATATCTCTTAAGAGATAAGCCACATTTTAGTTCTTATTTAAGGATCAGGTGGAAAGAAAAACATTAAGTAACTTAGATGCAAGGTGAATAAGGTAGACATGATATTTAAACTTTTCAACGATGAAGAGTAGCATTAATCTGATGAAGTAGTGCTCTGAGATTAATATTTTCAGAATTAGTTTTGGTTTTATAATACAAAGATGTTGATTGCAAGTATCTATAATCTGCCACTTTGTTTATACCAGAACTTTCTTTCCTTTAAATCATGAACGTATCTATATACATTGTATCACTAATATACTCTGAATAATGGAAATAGATTTTCATCTGTAATTTTCTTTTCCATCATGAGAAGTATAGTTCTAGCGATTATCTTGCCAAGAATTGTTGTTTTTTGGCTCAGAAAGTTTTCCATCTGAAATATAGAATACAAACATTTATGAATAGAATTCTAGTGACTATGTAATTCTTATTACACTCAGGAAATTTTATAGTCAGTTTCATCTGCTCCAAGGGTAATAGAGTTTACCATGAAATAAATCCTAAAAAAGTATTTGTTGAATGAATAAAACTGTGTTTTAATAAAACTTGTTTTACTGAATGGTTTTGTGTTCACCAGAGAACTTCCAAGTCCCAACCAAGTGGCCCACTGTTTCCAGCAGCTTCTAATACAATAAAAGGATAAAACAGGAAGATAACTGAAGTGTCCTCCAGGGCTTGTGTTACTATTTGACCCACATCGTCCTCTTTTCAGTCAGCATCCTTCATTATTTAGTCTCGAACAAATCTGAACAAGCCTTGGAAAGAGGGAATGATTATTTTCTTGGCTTAGTGTAACCAGGATTCTATAGAACTCAATCCCCATTGCTCCCAAGACAGTTAAGTGGTGAAAGTTTTTCAGGGAAGCATGCCAAGTCAAAGTTTCTTCACGGCCATAATGGGACATGCATTATATGAGTCTTAAGGATTCTATGTCAAGACAGTAAAGAGTCTTTGCATTTTTTTTTTTTTTCCCTAAAGATAAACCTCCTACTGGTTATAAAGACCCTAACAACCAGGGGCAAAAATCTACAGCTATAAGAGGAGGCTGTGTTATTTACAGTGCCTCATTCTTCCCATTTAAAAAATGAATTTCTCTTTATTCAATAAGGAGTAACTTAAATACTGTGCAGAATGGCGTAGGGCGTGCCATTTGACCTAAGGCTCAGGAGTGACAGCTTACTTGGCAACTGCCCAGCCCAAGACAGTTCTGATTTTAGAGTTCTCTTTTCCTTGCAAGCCAGTCTGGGATGTGAAGCCAAGCACAGAGGTTTTAAGTGGGTGTGGGAGCCAGTGCAGCTGGGGGTTGTTAACAACAATTGGAGGACAATATATGTATATATATCTTTAAAGAGGAGGAGAGTGGCTGATGACTTCTTTCTGGTCAGAAAAATGAATCCATTTGGATAGAAAAAACTTACTTGCAACCTGGTAAGGAAACTGTTTTGTCTGACTTAATTTAAACAGGGTGATATGTGGATGATTTTGAAAGAGAAGTATCCTAGGGGAAACATCATGAGATAAGTAGCTTATAGCTCTTTTAACCCATAAAGCTGGTGATTTAAATGCCACTAGGAGGCAAAGCCTTGCATTGGGGATTAAGGGCTGCTTTATATAGCAGAGCTCCACCAAGACTGAAGTCGTACCACTGTTGGGCATATACATTTACTTGTTCCAAATTCTTAAATACAACTTTCTGGAAAGCCTAGCTTCTAAAATTAAGTACAAATACATCGTGAAGGTTCTTATAATGCAATTAATCCATCATTGATGAAGTGCACACGTACAGCTCATCTCTGTCTAAGCCATTGTCCAATGTTGAAACAGGATCAATAGTGTGTACCTTTTCTCACATTGCATTTGTATGACATGATATGTTAAGAAGCCACTCGTTGGAGAATTCTGCCAAATCTGTGTCCATGTTTCACATGTTGAACCTACTCAGGAACTTATTTTAGTGTGTTGTTAATGTTTTCTGATGAGAATCTTTTCATGGTCTGGACATTTCTAGAAGTCCCACAAATCCCTGGGCTTTGGCCTTCTAAAGAACCTAAGCATTTTTCAATCAGTAGTTGAGGTTATAAACAGTTACTAGTCACTACCAAAGGAAAATGGTAATTACTGAAAGGCTAGAAGCTTCTCTAGATGGAAATAAGCTTGAGCTTGACCACACCAAGACTGTTATAGCCAGTGCTTTCACAGGCTCAGATGTGTCACTTCAGGCCACTCATTTACCCTGCATGTTGCCTGAGTTCATGGTCTCCCTCATGTAATAATTATACCTTGAAAAATTCCAGGGCTATGAAGTAGCGTTTCCCAGGTTTGCTGTATTATTAGAATTATCTTTTAATACTCTTACCATAAACTTCAATTTTCAGTATATGGAAGAATTTCAGATTAAGTACTCAAAATCAGGAGATACATTATAGACTCCCAGATATCACTGATGGTAAATGCTACTTTTTTTTTTCCTCGCTCTGTTGCTTGCCCAGGCTGGAGTGCAGTGGCATGATCTCAGCTCACTGCAAGCTCCGCCTCCCGGGTTCACGCCCTTCTCCTGCCTCAGCCCCCGCCCCGAATAGCTGGAACTATAGGCGCCTGCCACCATGCCCAGCTAATTTTTTGTATTTTTAGTAGAGATGGGGTTTCACTGTGTTAGCCAGGATGGTCTCGATCTCCTGAACTTGTGATCCACCCGCCTCGGCCTCCCAAAGTGCTGGGATTACAGGCATGAGCCGCCGTGCCTGGCCAGTAAATGCCACTCTTTTACTGAAATTGTAAATTTTTATGTGTAACCATATGTGAGCAAACTTTGTACTACTCTTTGCTGAGTTTTAATTATAATTTATATTTAATTTATTTATATATTATATAATATATATAATTTATTTATATGTAAATTAAATATAATTTAATTATGAATTAGGACTTAACTAACAATACATTTGGTGTATTTGTGAGTAAACTTTACTCACAAATGTCTCTATTTATTTTTAAAAAACTTATAATGATTTTGACCTTTTAAAATTTCTGATGGAAAAGCAGCTTGAGGAAGTTGTCAGGTACAGTGTGTGTTTTGTTCTATTTGTTTTGATTGCTCTTCGAACATAGCAGGTTTTGCCTTAAGTATATGTGTTCAGTGTAAATTTTCAGTAGGGGCTTCTTCATGCCCCATCCTAAGATTTGCTTATGTTTTAGATAATCATGAGACAAGAAACAAATTGGAAGATTTAGACTAGTTTCACATCATGATAATATATTCTAATGAAGGACAATTAAAATATATGGTAAGATCAGAACGTCGTCATCTAAACAGGTAAGAAGTTCTTCATAGATATCGTAGATTAACCAGGTAATCAAGATTTTTAGAGGCATTAAAAAATAGGAAATATATGAAAACAGGATAAATTCAGAAGTTTCAGAAGGTGGTGAAAAATAGATTGCCCTTCACTCAAGTTCCTTACTCAACTAGTTCCCTCTACAGGAGCAACCATTGCTGCCAGTTCCTAAGATACTTTTCCAGAGAGACCCTGTGTACTTACAAGCATGTTCATACATGATCCTCTTTTATTTTATTTCACAAAAATGGCAGCACCATCTCTATACATTATTCTCCACCATACCTTTTTTTTTAGCCAAACTATCTTGTAGATTGGTGTTTTTTTCAAACTGTAGCATGTCACATTAATGAGCTCTAAATCAATTTAGTGAGTCAGAAGCAGAATTTTTAAAAAGCAATAAGTAGACTATAAAGAACACATTAGAAGAGAGCAATACATTGCAAGTAGAAGAGCAATTATTACTTTGTGAAATTTTAGTTATAAATAGATGTGTGTAGTAAATGACAATGTGTGAGTTTTTTTTGTTGTTGTTGTTTGTTTTGATTTGGTTTTGGATTTTACTGTGGTTTGTGATCAAAAAGTTTGAAAAACAGTGTAGTTGGTTCCATATCATCCATGTAGAGCTTCCTCATTTGTTTTTAATTGTTACATAGTGTTTCATTGTATACAGTACCATAGTTATACATATGTCCAATAGGCAATTAATTGGTTTCCAGTTTCTTGCTAATTAAAGCTACTTTGATGAAGATTCTTATAAATATGTTATCATATATGTATAAGGGCATATCTGTGGAATAAATATCTAGAAATAGACTTGCTAGGTCAAAGGGTGTGTAATTTTGATAAATAAAGTCAATCCTCAGTTATTCCTGGATTCTGTATTTGTTAATTTGCCTACTTGCTAACATTTATTTGTAATACACGAATCAGCATTTCAGCACTCTCATAGTCACTTGTGGACATGCGTGAAGTGGTAAACATTTTGAGTCACCGGATGTCCACATTCCCAGCTGAAGTGAACAAGACAATGTTCTGCCTTCCTGTTTCAGATCTTGTACTACAAATGTGTCCATTTTGTGGTCTATTTTGTGCCATGTTTTCCACATTTTTGCACTTTTTAATGATGATTTTGCCATTTAAAATTGTACCAAGCATAGTGCTGAAGTGCTGTCTGGTGTTTCAGAGTGCGAGAAGGTGGTAGTGTCTTGTGAGGGAAAACGTACATTTTGGATAAGCTTCATTTAGGCAGAAATTATAGTGCTATTAGTGGCGAATTCATTGTTAATGAATCAACAATACGATACACCCAAATAAAAGAAGAGGAAACTCACTGATCTGTATGTGATGCTGCTGCAGAAGGTGCTAAAGTAACATCTATATATGCAGCAATGGAAAAGATGGAAAAGCAGCTAAATTAGTGGATTCATGGAATGATGACCAATAAAAAAAGCATAGAGGATAGCATTGTTGCGTAATTTGAAAGCCAAAGAAATTTATGGGCGTGTTACCCAGCATCAGGAAAACGTTAAACTCTTCTTGGCTAGTGTTTATGCATATAATTATTTGCAAATAAATAAATAAATATTTTTAAAAGATTAAACAGAAACACATATAAAATAAGGTTATTTGTGGATACGCTGTTAAAAATGTTTTGACCAGAGATTTGCAGGAACCTAGCCCTGTGTTTTCCCTACCTGTAGTGGCTCATTTGTTTGCTAATTCAGTGTTCATCAACATTATAGAACATAATTACCACAGATTAAGAGAATGTTCTTCCAGACGGCCATGCTCCCACAATTGCTGTATGAATCTGCTCTTTTCTCCACTCCCAGCTAACACAATGTTGTTTCAAACTTTTTGATATCTGAAACCTGGTAGTCTGATAATAGTCTGAAACCTGAATAACGGTATCTTGTGATTTTAATTTGCATTTCTTTTAGTATGAGTAATGTAGACTATCTTTTCATGTTTTAGAGCCATTCATATTCCCTTTTGTTCATATCCTTTTTGCATTTTCTTTGGATATTTGTCTCATTGATTTGTAGGGGATCTTTATATATTAAGAAAATTAGCCTTTTATGCTATGAATTACAAATATTTCCCCAAATTTGTCATTCATCTCTTGACTTGAATGGCAAAAACAAACACTATAAACAGGCCAGGCAAGGTGGCCCATTCCTGTAATCCCAGCACTTTGAAAAGCTGAGGTGGGCGGATCACCTGAGGTTAAGAGTTCAAAACCAGCCTGGCTGACATGGTGAAACCCCGTCTCTACTGAAAATACAAAAATTAGCTGGGCATAAGAATCGAGAATCACTTGAACCTGGGAGGTGGAGGCTGTAGTGAGCTCAGATTGTACCACTGCACTCCAGCCTAGGTGACAGAGTAAAACTCTGTTTTTAAAAAAAAAAAAAAAAAAAGAAAGAAAGCACTATAAATATTTTTTAACTAGTCAAATATATTGATCTTGGCCATCTTTTATGGTCTCTGGGTTTCGTTATGGTTTAAAAGCTTTCCTTAAGAGAGATTTAAAATGTTTTAAGAGTTGTGTTTGGTGTTTGTGTTTGATGTTTCGTGTCTTTTGGTGTTTGTAAGGAATTTAGTCTTCTTAATGTGTAACAAGTATAAATCCTTATACTTGCTACACACTTATAAATACTTAAACTGAGTAGATTTTAGAGTAATATAACAATGAAATACCACAGGCTTTGTGATTCCAGAGTCCGGCTTGAAATCCAGTCTGTGCGCCTAGTAAAATGACTTAAGCCATACTGCTTCCCTTCTCTGAGCCTCAGGTTCCCCATCTCTGCTTTGCTGAGTTCTGCTATGAAAGAGAATGCCTGGCACATCATAGATTCTCAGTGTTAGCTCCTCCTTGTCCTACTTCCCTGAAGTCTTCCACTAAGAAATAATTTGTTACATTAACTTGCATTATGCATGTACTACAAGTAATGAAATAATTTCTCTTTAAAAGTGTTTTGTAATTTAAATCCTAGACAATTTCTTCTGATATTTTAAAGCTAGCATGAATTAATGACTGATAACTGGTTTGAATTGTCATTATTAAAAAATGTGTCAGTACAATGCTTTGCCTTTTACTGGCGGATGGGATAAATGTTTGTGAAAACAGTGAAGAATGAATTTTTAGACATGGAGTTATTTTCTTTAAAAACTCCTAAACACTATATCTAGAAATCTTATTGAAAACTATTCGTATAAAAATAATTATTGAATGAAGGTAATCAGTGTACCCTAATTTATCCTCTTTTGTAAGTCTAAATTTTTATGTTTATTCCATTTTTTGAAAGCAGACTACATTTATAGGGAGAATAATACATTTAAAAATCATTAAAATGATCTTTAAAAAATAAAGGGTAATGTCTTTATCCTTTGCTCTCATGGTCATATTGGCTATATTTTTATGATTTTTCTTGGCTAATTCCTGAGAAGTTGCCCCCTTAATATTTGGGGCATGAGGAAAAGGTGCAGTTTTAGAAATGCTTTAGCTTTGCATTTGAATAAAATTTATTGTCACTACTCTAGGAAACTTCGGTAAGACTTGAGTGCCTTTCCTCTGTTAGGCAAGTTAGACTATCCCAGACCTTGCTCTGGATGTCAAGATTTTTGAAGTTCAAAGCAGATGTGTGTGGATGAAAAAACATCTGGTGAAGAGAACTTGCTTCGTTGCATGACACTTTTCCTGCACTCTTCAGTGGAGCGTCTGTTGAGCAGGTTGGCAGGTTTGATAACTAATTAATGATGAGGAATGAGCCATGTAGCTGAGGAACTCCATTTTGCCCCTTACTGTCTCTTTCTTCCCCATATGTCTGGCAAAGCCTTCAGAGGCTAGGATCATGGATCACACAGTTGGGTCTCAACTCAAACACTTCTCTCCAGGCTTAACTAGCTTAGAGATATAAACAGATGGATGGCCTGGGGGACAGGGTTTAGTGTTGAGCAATGCCGTTTTATTATCAGGGACTTTTGAAATTTTTATTGGAGTGCATTACAACTTTAAAAATGCCTTTGAAAACTCCGAATTTTGATGCTATGTACTTGAATGTGACAGAGCTTTGTGAGCATCCCTGGATGTTTGTAGTTTTCTTTTTGTAACTTTTTATTTAGGTATAATTTTACATATACAGAAAAGTTGCAAGAATAGTGCAAGGGACACCAATGATTCCTTTTCCCAGATTCAACCAGTGTTTTCCTTTTCTTCCATTTGTTTTCCCATCCTCGCACACTCCTCCCTCTACGCGCACACAAGCACGCGCATACACACATACACACAAACAAGTAAGTGCATTTTTTCCCCTGAACTATTTGAGAGTGAATTGGAGACATCAGGCTCCTTTATTCCTAATACTTTCGTGAGTATTTCTTAAGATCAAGGCCATTCTACTAAATAATCACAGTACAGTTATCAAAGTCATGGCTTTTAGTATTGATATAACACTACTGTCTAACTCACAGTCCCTTTTCCAACTTTATCAACTGTCTCCATAATGTCCCTTACAACATCCCCCCCCACCACCGAGTCCAGGGTACAATCCAGGATGACACATTGTGTTGAGTTGTCATGCCTTCTTTAAACAGGAAGTTTCGCAACTTTGTGTTTTCTGACTTTGGCATTTTTGAAGAATTCAAACCAGTTATTTAGTAGAGTGTTGCTATTTCAAGTCTGTTTGATGTTTCCTCATTCAATTCTGGTTATGCATTTTTGTCAGGAATACCAAATACCACAGAAGTGTTCTGTCTCAAGGTATCTTATCAAAAGGCACATGGTGCTGATTTGTGCCTTAATTGGTGGTGTTAGCTTTGTTCATTGAGTTAAGTTGGAGTCCATCAAGTGTTTCCACAGTGAACTAACAGTTTTTCCTGTTATAAGGTTTTTTGGAGAGATACTTTGAAGCTATTTAAATAGCCCGTCCCTCTTCAGATTTCCACCTGCTAGTTTTAGCAACCATTATTTTCTAACTCTGTTATTTTTTCTATACTTATTAGTTGGCATTCTGCTGAAGGAAGAGCTTTGTCTTCTCCTCCATTTATTTGTTTGGATCAGTATGGGCTCATTGGTTCCTACTTTGTTCAGTGGTTGTAACTCATTACTCTCATTATTTATTTTGACAGGCACAGATTTTTGCCGGTAAGAGCCCTTCGAGTTGACCCCTGGGTCTTTTTGATAAGTCTCCTTTACTCTTTGAGCATTTCCTTACTTTTCTGGTACAACAAGATGTTCCAGATTCACTTTATGTTTTCTCTGCCCCAGCTCTGGCAGGGACATTTTTCCAAAGAATCCTGGTTCTTTTTTTTTGTAGAGAATGGTATTTAGAAATTAAGGGCCGGGTGCAGTGGCTCATGCCTGTAATCTCAGCACTTTGGGAGGCCAAGGCAGGTGGATCACCTAAGGTCAGGAGTTCGAGACCAGTCTGGCCAACATGGTGAAACCCCGTCTCTACTAAAAATACAAAATTAGCTGGGTGTGGTGGCACATGCCTGTAATCCCAGCTACTCAGGAGGCTGAGGCAGGAGAATCACTTGAACCCAGGAGGCAGAGTCTGTAGTGAGCTGGGATTGGACCATTGCACTCCGGCTTCGACAACAAGAGCAAAACTCCATCTCAATAAAAATAGAATTTAAGATGTGTGTGTGTGCGTGCGCGTGTTTTAAAAGAAACCACACTATGGAATATTACATTTACTAAATCACTGTATACCGTATATATGAATGTGTGTGAGCATTTAATGTTACAAGAGTCAAACAGAAGAGCATTTATTTTACATGTAATAATCATAAGTTTTGACAGGAAAGAAATACATTTTTCATTTCACAGTAAATGGCATTACACAGTTTTAGTGATAAATCATCTTGACATTTATGAAGGAGCAAATGGAAAGTGGGAAACTGAGTGTGTTAAATATAAAGCTATCTTTAACTGTTCTATTAAAAAGCAAAGATTTATTTTCCATCTGTGATCTGAATGTGCCTATTTGTGTTCTCTTTTACGGCAGTGGAATTTCTGTGGAGCCACACGACGGAGAGCATGTGTGTTGGATATATGTCAGCCCAGGATGGGAAAGCCAAGGTAAGCGGGAAAAAACTGGGTCATAACCTGAAAACCTTGTAGCCATCGCACAAACCTCTAACCAGCTAAGTTGATGTGGATGAATTTTTTCAGCTTTTCTTGGGCAGTAGCTCTATGATCTTTATAAGAATCTGAATAAGAACAGTTAACAATGCTAACAGCTCCAGAGAAAACTAGCATATCTATTTTGCTTTTGGTGACACAGCAAGGGAGCATTAGGAAAAGCCTGCCCACTTTCCCTTACAGCTCCCAGCTTCTTCCTTTTTGCCCATTGTGAATAAGTAGAAAAGAGGAAACTGGGATTTGGGAAGAGAAAATGAGAGTGAAGCTGATGAGTTGGCATAGATGGATGATTGCAGATGGATGATTCTGCAAGGAGTGTTGGAATAAAGGAAACTGAGTCAAACAAGCTTTGACCCATCCTGAATGTTTAATGGCACAGGTGGCTGACATGCTTGCAAGTGTGACCCGTCTGATCTTTCAGTGTGTTCTGTCATGCCCTGACATGGTGTCTCCGTGGGCAGAATCAAAGGTCTTTGTCCATGTGCCACATGCCCGTGGCACTCATCCCTCAGTGAGTTACGGTAATCACATAGGCATCCACATCCCTCAGTGAGTTACGGTAATCACATAGGCATCCACGTACCGTCTCTGGAGTTGCTTGGCTTCCCTGGACTCATGATGGTTGAGCCTGGAGTAAGCAACTTGATTTGTGGGTTTTATTTTATATTGGCCTCATGTTCTTCTTGTTCATAAATTTTTTAGAAACAGCTGTGGCCTGTGATGTTTACTTGGCATTAAAGTCCCTCAGTTCTAAAGCTGTGAAGCTGTGCAGCCTTGTTTTTAAAGGAAATGATTTATTTTGCACATTTTGACATATAAAATAGGAAAACTTCTGATATGAACTGTCTGATACAAATTGAATCATAGATAAAGGATAAATATAATAAAGAACACTTTATTGCTTATTTGTCATGTAATACCCATCCCGACTGTCCTTTGTATATTATCCAGCCAGACTGTAGTTCCACAGAACTTTTGTGAGTAGTATAAAGAACATTTATTCAGACAAGGATTGGCTTATATTGTGAAAATATTACTGAGATCCACCCTCCCCCTTTGCTTCACCTTCACCTGGTACAATATTCATATTGTGTTAGTAGACCTATTTCCTAAGAGAATACGTAAAAGATTGCTTTGTTTCATAATTTATATAGAACGGAAATACAATTACCTGTTTTAAAGGTGATTTAAGGGTTTAGAACAGCACTAATAGAATTTTGTGTGATGTAAACATTTTATATCTCTGTTTTCCAACAGGGAAGCTACTAGCCACATGTGGTTATTGAGCACTTAAATGTGGCTAGTTTGATTGAGGACCTGAATTTTAAATTTTACTTAATTTAAATTTAAATAGCCACATGTGACTCATGGCTACCATATTGAACAGCACAGGTTTAATGAATAAGTATGAAAATGGTTATTCATATTTTCAGATTCATTTCTTCTCAGTGACAAAACAGTTCCCATACATAAAACAAACCTGATAAACCCCAAGAATCCTTGCATAAGAGTAGCTTGCAGCCATTTCAGTTTCTCTGACGCCTTACATATTGATTCAGAACTAAGATTGCTTTTTAACAAAAGAGCATGTTTGAAGTGGACTTCAGCACTGAAGCCAGTCTGGTCGGGTATGATTATGTTATTAAGTCCCTTGTATGGACATTTTTTGTTATCCTTGCTGGTGGCCCATGAAAGACACCTTACTATTTAATGTGAAATATAGGTAGTAAAGAGTGGAGAGTCCTGCTATGAGCCCGAAGATATTTGGCCTCCAGTTATATTGCTTGACATCTGGTAGACATGGTTTTCTTATTGTTGGTAAATTCTCCAGCTGGTAGTCAATTGGGCCAGCAGATACAGCTGGCCCTCTTGCCTCTCTTGTAAATTATGTTTTTGACCTTCCTTGAAGAGAGTTAATCCCTCTTCCTTCCTTTCCCCTTTGAGCCTGTGACTACAAATACTTTCAAGAAAAAAAAAAAAGAAAGAAAGAAAAAAAGAAAACCTGAAAACAAAAACACGAATGATTTGGCTGCCGAATTCTATTGATCAAAAAGAAAAATTACCTCTTTTGTTATAAATGCTAGAATTTTTTTTGTATTGCAAGTAAGACAAAGTTGTAGATGAGAGGCTGAGCTCAAAAGTGAAAAGGGGCTGTAACAATGTTTGTATTCTGTTTAAGCTTTGGACCTTCTTCTCCCTCTGGTTTCCTCACTTCTATAAAAGAATAGTTGAGCTAACTAGTGGCATACCCATTCAGCATCGTGACTGGTTTCCGAAGCATGTTCCTCCATAATGTTGAGAGCCATGGTAGCACAATGAGTAAGAAGGCATCTTAAAATATTTAAAATTTAAAAACTATTTTAAAAGTTAAAACACTTGTGCCCTGCTTTTCAAAAATTGTCTTCCTTCTGCTTGTTACCAAACTCAGAAACTGAAGCCACCTGGCCATTTGAACGTGTATAAGCTAGCTGTGTTTAATCCGAGTTAAAGCCTTGAATTAAAGCTTAGCTAAAAATCATATTACTTAGAAAAGGCTGGATAATAATCAATATCATTGTAACCAGAATGCGTATATAATATGAATAGAGCTAGGTTCTTTTACAAGTCTCCTTTTTAAAAGAATGTTATTGCAATTAAATCATTTAATTTAATTTCTAAACTGCTTTGATAGCATAAGGTGAAGATTTCTTTCTAAGGAGTCAAAATTACGGCATCGTTACCAGTTGGATTTTAAAAACAGATTGCCCATATCCTACCCAGATAGCAGACAGTTAATGAAGAGTTTTTAATAAACACCCAGTGTGCATGGACTACTGTAATAGAAACAGATGTTAAAACTGGCATGGAACTTACTCAACTATCATACATGAAATTAGGCTTCTTTTATTATGTGGAGGTCACTTTTTTTTTTTTTTTTTGAGACGGAGTCTCGCTCTGTCACCCAGGCTGGAGTGCAGTGGCCGGATCTCAGCTCACTGCAAGCTCCGCCTCCCGGGTTCACGCCATTCTCCTGCCTCAGATGTGGAGGTCACTTTTTATAACTACAGTGAAAATACTGTTATAAAAATTTCCTTGAGGAGGAGCAGACTATTTTATAGCCTTTAAGTGTCTCTCCACAGACTTCTTATTAGTTGTAGGGAAAAATAATAACTATATAATGGAGAAACCAGGCAACACTTTGACCATGTGATCAAAATTAATACCACCAATGGGGGCAGACGGACAATACGTGCCTCTGGCTATGATAACTTGAGGATACAGTATCACTTGTCTAGTATTCCATCTGGAAATATATAACCTGAACCTAACTGTGAAGAAACATCAGACAAATTTAAAATGAGGAACATTCTGTGAAGAAGGAAAAAAAGAACCATGTTCTTCAATAATATCAGTGTCATAAAAGACAGAGGCTGCAGAAATATTCCAGAGGAAACAATACTAAAGAGATGTGACAGCTAAATGCAGTAACTGGTCCTAGACTAGATCCTATATTGGAAAAATGCTATAAATGCATTATTAGGTCAATTTACAAAATTGGAATATGGATAGTAAAAAGTGTCATATCATTGTTAAACTTGCTGAGGTTGGTTACTATACTGTGGTGTATAATATTTTTATTCTTAGGAAATATATACTAATGCATCTAGGGGTACAGGGCCATAATATAGGCAATATTTTCTCAGTGGTTCGGAAAAATATATTATGTGGATGAATGGATGGATAGAGCAATAGCAAATTGCAAAGCAAATGGAGCAAAAGGGAGCAAAAGTAGTTGAACCTTGGTAAAGGATGTATAGATCTTCCCAGAACTATTCTGTAATTCTTAAATTATTTTCAAATTAAAAAAAAATAAAAATGTCACTCTGGGTCTTGTGGCACATTTGATTAGTTCTTTGGGCCTTGTACTTGAAATGATGCAGTTCAAAAAATATCACCCTTGGTTTATAACTAAGTCTGCATTGGATGAATGATTATATTCCCCCAAACTATTGCCTTTTCCTCGTTTTGAATTCCTGACTAGAATGACCAAAATTCAGATAATAACACATCCCATTACAAATATTTTGCAAAATATTTCTATAATAGTTCCTTGTTTTCCAGTGGGATCTAAGAGAGATTAAGCTTTTTCATGATCAAGGTACTGTCCTCTTAGGATGTTTTTTGTTATATTACTCAGCTTTTCTAAAAAAAAAATTTTTACTCAACATATTTTGTTGTTGTTGTTGTTGTTGTTGTTTTGAGATAGAGTATTGCTCTGTCGCCCAACAAATACTTATTTGTGATGCTTCTCTGCCTTGTGTGACAAACCCTGTGTCATACTCTGACACATGCTAATGAAACAGGACAGATGTTGTCCAAACCATATTTCCCTAACCTAGGGAAAGCACAGGGCACTGGGTGGTAACTCAGTGATATTTACATTTTGTTTTTAACATTTTCTATTTTAATGCCATGAAGTCTTCCAAACCTCATGAGGTCGTGCCAGGATTTCTATTATTGGCACATCTGACTAGATCTTTGGGCCATGCAGTTAAAATAAATAAGTATTGGGATGGGTGCAGTGCCAGGAAGTTGGAGCCTGGGTTGCCCTCCCACTCCATGCACACTGTGAGCTGTGGTTTGATCACTCTGCCTCTGGATCCCAGAGGCCTCATCTGTCATATGAGCATAAGAAATCCTTAGTTCGCCTTAAGCCCTTCCTGTGATATGATATGATAAGAATGAGGAAGCAAAACCTTATCTATCTCAATACAGATGACTAGACCCCATTAAGTCCTTGATGTTGCTTCCAATCTGCAGAATTCCAAATTCAACATTCCAGATTACATAAACAAGTATTTGCTATTCAATTTTCAGTAGGAGTTTTGCAATACCAATGTAGTATCTACTGTGTTCTAACATGTTTTATCTTCATGAAGATGGTTTACAGGACTTTTTAAAAAAACTCAGTGAATGTATATTTACAAAGGATATGAGAGATGAGATTTCTGAGTGCTTTTTGCTAGGCTTAAAACTTACCTCTCACATAAAGCCTTAGGAGGAAGACTTAAATATAAAACATGACGTACACAAAAGGAGGTTATCAAAAGAAGTGAAAAGAAACTCCACTTCTAATTAGAATGAAGAAAGTTACAAGAGACTGTTGCTTCTACTCCCAACTATGTGAATGAGCTGCATAATCTATAGAATCATAAATTTTTAAAAAGTATCCAGAGAGCTTAATATGTAGAGAAAAACTTAAGTAAACTAAATTCCAGAAAGAGACAAGCCCTTGCTAGGAGACAAAAACCTCCGATTTCTTTATTCCCTGGCAGAGCAGCAGGAGAAGGAGTCAAACTCAACACAGAGGTATATAAAGATAAATCAGCCAAATTTTTAATGAACTCTTTATGGCCATGTGTGAGCTGATGTGACAGATTAAAGTCCTGAGACACTCCATTCACAGAGAGCTTATACCCACCACCAGTTTTTCTCTATGAGGCCTTCATCAAGTGGCAACACACCAAAAGCTTGGAGCAGAGCAAAGAATTGTGAGTGTTTCATTAAGGTGCAAAAGGTTTTCACCAAATACGTGGCAGTGGCCGAAGAAAGACTAGAGGCATAGCAAGAGAGCTGCAAGACAACTCATAAGCAATAGTGGTCCTTTATCAACTGCAACACAGTTGCAACAGAAGGCTGGGTTAAAGCAAAAGAGAGTTTTAAAAACCTCTCCTGCTCCCAACATGTACAGGGCCTTCATCAAGGGGAAGGCAATGTTGTACTGAAGCCTAGTGCCAGGGTAAGAGAGTGAAGAAATACTCCATGGCACAGAAATCTGGAGGAGCTTACAAAGAGCAAAACGAACACCTTAGCATCATGGAAAGCTGATGGCTTGCCTATAAACAAAGAGAAGTCTCCCATGGTTAGAATGCTGGTGCCTGGACTATAAGAATGGAGAATTCTCTAGAGTCTCACCTGGACTCAGATCCCAAACCTTGCTTGAGGGAAATTCCTGATCCAGGATACAAAATCAACATGTAAAAATTAGTAACATTTTTATATATCAATAATGAACTGCCTAGAGAAAGAAATCAAGAAGGCAATCCCATTTACAATAACTAAAAAGAAATACCTAGTAATAAATTTAACCAAGGAGATGAAAGACCTCTACTAGGAAAACTACGAAATATTGATGAAGGAAATTGAAGAGGACACAGACAAATGGAAAGACATCCCATGCTCGTGGATCAGAAGAATTAATATCTTTAAAACAACCCTATTGACCAAATACCAATGGTATTTTCCACAGTAATAGAAAAGACAATCTTAAAATTTATATGGAACCCCAGAAGAGCCCAAATAGCCAAAGCAATCCTTGACGTAAAGAACAAAGTTGAATACTTCACACTACTTTACTTCAGAATACCTTACAAGCCTATAGTAACCAAAACGTTATGATAAAAACAGGCATATAGACCAATAGAACAGAATAGAGAATCCAGAAATCCATACCTTTATAGCCAACTGATTTTTCACAAAGGCTCTAAGAACATACATTGGGGAAGGGACCCCCTCTTCAATAAGTGGTGCTGGGAAAATTAGATATTCATAAGCAGAATAATGAAACTGGATACCTGTCTCTCTTCGTATCTAAAAATCCATTCAAGATTGATTAAAATCTTAAATGTAAGGCCCCAAACTATAAAACTACTAGAAGAAAACATAGGGAAAATACTTCACGACATTGGTTTAGGCAAAGATTTTTATGGCCAAGACCTCAAAAGCACAGACAACAAAACCTGAGACAAATAGGACTCTTACTAAACTAAAAAGCTTCTTCACAGGAAAGGAAACAATTCACAGAATGAACAGACAACCAGTTGAATGGGAGAAAATATTTGCAAACTTTTCATTTGACAGAGGACTAATAATCAGAATAGACAAGGAACTCAAACAACTCAATGTTTAAAAAAACAAAACAATCCCATTAAAAAGTGGGCAAAAAATGTGAGTAGATATCTCTCAGAAGAAGACATACAAATGGCCAACAGACATGTGACAAAATGCTCAACATCACTAATCATCAGGGAAATGCAAATCATAAACACAGTCAGATATTATCTTACCCCACTTGGAATAGCAGTTATTAAAAAGACAAAATATAACAGGTCCTGGTGAGGATGCAGAAAAAAGGAAACTCATACACTGTTGGTAGAAATGTAACTTCATACAGCCACTATGGGAAACAGTATGGAGATTTCTCAAAAAAACGAAAATAGTATTACCTTGCAATCCAACCTTTCCACTACTGGGTGTTTATTCAAAGAAAAGGACATCAGTACATCTAAGGGATACCTGCGCTGTACTTGCATGTTTATTGCAGCACTACTCACTTACTTTAAACTTTGCTATTGTGTGCAGCACAATAGCAAAGATATAGAATCAACCTAAGAGTATATCAACAGATCAACGGATCAAGAAAATGTAGTATATATACACAATGGAACATTATTTGGGCATATTAAAGAATGAAATCATGTCATTTGCAACATGGATGGAAGTGGAGGTCGTTATGTTAAGTGAAGTAAGGCAGGCACAGAAAGACAAATTTAGCATGTTCTCACTTAACATGTGAGAGCTAAAAAATGCTGATCTCATGGAGATAGAGAATACAATGATAAATAACAGAAATTTGCAAGGGTGTGTGAGTGGGAGGAGGGAATGAAGAGAGATTGGTCAATGGGTACAGTTATACAGTTAGATAAAAAGTATGAGTTCTAATTTTCGATAGAGTAAGTTGACTGTAGTTAACAACAATGTATTATATATTTCCAGTAGCTAGAAGATGGAGCTTGAAATTTTCCCAATATATAGAAATGATAAATACTCAGGGTGATGGATACCCCAAATACCCTGACTTGATCATAACATATTGTGTGCGTGAAAAAAATATCACATGTGTCCCATACATATGTCAAATATTATGTGTCAATAAAATAAAATGATTAGTATGTCAGTTGAAAAAATTAAAAACATAAAATAATTGACATTTGGTATATTCACATCATTTAAAAGATAATTTCAAACCCAGGAAGGATGAAAAATAATAGAAGAAGTTCAATGAGATAAAAATTAGAAATAAAATAATTTTCAAAAAGGAAAACTGATATGGCTATATTAGTGTCAGCATAGGAGATATGAGATAAAACAGGACATTTCATATTGAAAATGTGGTCAATTCAATTAAAAAGGTGTAAAACTTCTAAATGTATATGTGCCTAGTAAAAGAAGCAAAAATTGAGAGTAATAAAAGTACTAGACAAATCTACAATCATAGTTGGAAACTTTAACATCCTTCTTTCTCTCAGTATGAAATAAGGCATACAATAGTAAATGACTTGAATAAAAATTAGTAAGGATATGAATAATAGACCCAACTTGACCAAAGTCTTATTTATAGAACATTACATTCAACAAGTTATTATTTTCAAGTTCATAAGGAATATTTACCAAGAGAAACTGGCAGTTATTTTCAGCTGAATGGTAATGAAAACAATAGATCAGAATTTATAGGATGCAATTAAAACATTAAAAGGAAAAGTATGTCCTTAAATACTTATGGTAGAAAAGAAAGTTTAAAGTAAGTGAGTTAAGCTATAATCTTAAGAAGCTTTAAGAAGAATAGATGGAAAATAATCAAAATAAGAATGCAAGCAATAACATAGAAAAGAAATTTTAAAATGAAGAAAAACAAAGCTAGGCAGTTCTTTGAAAAAAAAATTAATGCAATTGATAAAGCTTTAGAAATAATGATTAGGAAAGAAAGAAAGAAACCCTCAAATATACCAACAGCAAGAATGAAAAGGAAATAGTAATGCAGGATCACTGATTCTGTAGGTATTAAATGGCTAACTTCATTTCAACAGAGGCACCAACTTGGATGAAATTTATTAATTTATTGAAAGCAACCCACTTAACAAACTAAACACACACAAAAGCCCAAAATTTAAATAACCATTTACATATTTAAGAAATTGAATTTCTATAAGCAGAACATTCTCATAAAGTAAACTTTATGCCCAGATGGTATCACTGGTATCTTATATCAGACTAAATGACATTAATCTTATGCCATTTCTTTCAGAAAAACAAAGCAGAGTTGTTTTCCAACCCATTTTGTGAGACAAGGGTAACCTCAGTATTTGACAAAGATGTTACAAGGAAGGAAAACTACAGACCAATAGCTGTCATGTATATATATGCAGAGATGCTTATTAAGTTATTATTTTGGAATGAAAAATCCGGCAGCATTATTGCCTGTGGACACCAAATAAGGTTTTTCCAAGGAATGCACAGTTGACTTAACATTTCAAAAGTCAGTCATTGCCAACAAATAATACTGGAACATAAGGATATCCACATGTAAAAGAATGAAGTTGGGCCCTTTATCCCATATATAAAAACTAACTCAAAATGTATCAGGAACCAAAATGTTAAGAGCTAAAACTATACCTTTCTTAGGAGGACTTAGGAGTAAATCTTTCTGTCTTTGGATTATGCAGTTATTTCTTAGATATGATCCCAAAAGCACAAGCAACAAAAGAAAAAATAAATAGGACATCATAAAAATTTAAAACTTTTACACTTCAAAGGATACCATCAAGAAAGTAAAAAAAAGCCTACAAAATAGGAAAAAATATTTGCAAATCATATAATTGGTGAAGAGCTTGTACCAGAACATATATAGAACTCTTACAACTGAACAATAAGAAGACTTAAAATGGGCATGAGATCTGAGTAGACATTTTTCTAAAGAAGATATACAAATAGCCAGTAAGCACAGGGAAAGATGCTCAACATCAGTAGTCATTAGCGAAATACAGATCACAACCACAAGTAGATACCACTTCACATCCAATAAGACAGCTATGATAAAAATTGTGAATAATAACAAGTATTGGTGAGGATGTGGAGAAATTGGAACCCTCATATATCGCATAGGAATGTAAAAATGGTGCTGCTACTTTGGATAGTGGTTTGGCAGTTCCTCAAAAAGTTAAACGTAGAGTTACCATGTGACCCAGCACTTCCGTTCCTAGGTATATACCCGAGAAAATGAAAAGATATGTCCACATAAAAACTTGTGCATAGATACTTACAGCAGCATTATTCATAATAGCAAAAAAAAGAAGAAACAATCCAAATGCCCATCAACTGATGAATGGATCAACAAAATGTGAGATATTCACACAATGGAATATTTTCAGCTATAAAAAGGAATGAAGTGCCGATACATATTGTAGTTTGGATGAACCTTGAAAACATTATTCTAGGTAAAAGAAGCCAGACACTAAAGGCCACATAGTGTATGATTTTTGTTTGTATGAAATGTCCAGAATAGGAAAATCCAGAGATAAGGTAGATTAGTGGTAGGGGTAAGGGAAGGGAGTGAGTGCTAATGGGCACAGGGTTTCTTTTAGAGGTGATGAAAATGTTGTGGAATTAGAACATTGCACATTTTGCAAATATATTAAAAACTACTGAATTGAACAGTTATTTAAATGGATGAATTTTATGATATATGAATTATATCTCAGTAAAGCTGTTAAAAATGTTAATTGATATAATTGACTGTGTTACCAAAATAAAGGAGAAAACCCATATGTTCCTCTTGATTCCATATGATGATCTCAACTTGTGTGAATGATAAAAATCTCAAAATATGAAATATCCAAGGAAAATTCCTCAGTGTGATTAAGGGCATCATCTATCAAAAACCTACAGCTAAAATCATACTAATTGGTGAAACACTGAACACTTTCTTTCTAACACGGACAGCAGGCAAAGAGGCCATCCACTCATCACTTCTATTCAGTATTTTGTTGGATGCTCCACTAGTACAATAAAGCAAATAAAAGATAAAACTTGGAAAAGAAATAGTAAAAACCGTAGTTATTCTCAGAGGACATGAAATGAATCTAACGAATGATGTGCAAGACCTGTTCCCTGAAAAGTATAAACCCTTGCTGAGAGAAATAGAAGACAACCTAAATAGAGAAACATGCCATATTCATGGATTGGAAAACACAGTAAGATAGTCATTCTTTCCACATTCAGCTATAGATCCAAAGCAATCTCAATAAAAATTCCAGCAGACATTTTTTAATAAGAAATTGACAAGTTGATTTTATAATTTGTATGGGAATTTAAAGGACCTAGAACCACAAAAATCAACTTTAAAAAACATCAGAGTTAGAGGACTTACAGTACCAGACTTTAAGACTTACTGTTAAGCTACTGTACTGTAATCAAGGCAGTGTTCCTCCACAGAAGAGGCAACCCTGAAAATCAATGTATCAGCTTTGAAATCAGCAGGAATACCATCCAACTCTTCTGCAGTTTCACAGCATTCGGAGGGAAGGGAATTACCAGATTTGTTGATGCAGCAGGGTCCACCAAACACTGCAGAAATTATTAAATATTGTCTCAGAATTATAGACGGAAATTTTTGTCTCAGGAAGAAACCAGCTGGGCATGGTGGTTCATGCCTGTAATCTCAGGACTTTGGGAGACTGAGGCAGGCGGATCATGAAGTCAGGAGATCGAGACCATCCTGGCTAACATGGTGGAATCCTGTCTCTACTAAAAATACAAAAAAAAAAAAAAAAAACCACACACACACACACAAAATTAGCTGGGCTTGGTGGCACGCACCTGTAGTCCCAGCTACTTGGGAGGCTGAGGCAGGAGAAGTGCTTGAACCTGGGAGGTGGAGGTTGCAGTGAGCCGAGATCGCGCCACTGCACTCCAGCCTGGGCAACACAGGGAGACTGCATCTCATGAATAAATAAATAAGTAAATGAAACCACATTTTATTCAATGTGGAGGGCCAGAATAATCACTGGCAGTGTGGATGCTGTTTGTCATCAGATGAAAGAATTGTCTTTACAATAAAGATTTCCAAAATGGGAAATTATACATTCAACAACCTTAATAAAACATTCTTTCAAAAAAATGAAAGAGGAAATTTAGATGGACACTTGTATCTCCTGATGTATGTATTTTGGTCAGCTTCTTCACAAGCTTACCTAACTGCTTACATACCTTAAACTTTGATTAAGTATACATTTTAAAATGTTATCCTATTAATTTACTCTTGGCCTTCAAGTATTACCAGTGTTAAACTACTAAAAGCACACAATATCTAGTAAACTGCCATAGGTTTCTCATAATTTCACTTTTCTTTCCATCTGTTTAGGGATATAAAGAATTTTTCAGGCAAAGTTGCTGCTTTAGGGAAGTGATTTTTCTGAAATTGGATGAGGATTAGTGAAATAATAACACCCTTATTTGTTTTTAATTCTCAAATGTTTTATTCACAAGGTTATTGGGGCACAACTGACTTAATAAGTGTATCCTGCTCTTAAAGATAAAAATATAACCAAGGTAAAACAGGTGACTTTATGGTATTAAGACTAGGGCAGTAACACAAAAGATTATTTGTGCTAAAAAGATTTTATTGTGTGTAACAAAAGATTATTTCTGAACAGAGATTCAGAAAAGAAATGTAAATGAGAGATAAATTAAGAAATCAAATTTGATATAGGAATAGGTGTTTGAACTGGAAATTACAATTTATTTGAGATATTTTTTCTTTCATTCTTTATTTTATCATTTCAAATGTAAATTATGTATGTATGAATCTTGATGACTATTAACTTTTCTCAGCTTCAATGTCTGAAAACCTCATAAAATCATCCTATTTACCTAAATAATGCAATTTATTTATTTATTTATTTACTTACTTACTTTAGAGACAGGATCTTACTCTGTCACCCACTCAGAGTGCAGTGGCACAATCATAGCTCACTGTAACTTCAAACTCCTGGGCTCAAACGATCCTCCTGCCTCAGCTCCCCAAGTAGCTAAGACTATAGGTGCACCACCAGGCCTGGATAATTTTTAAATGTTTTGTGGAGATGAGGTCTTGCTGTGTTGCCCAGGCTGGCATCATCTCAAACTCTTGGCCTCAAGTGATGCTCCCACCTCAGCCTCCCAAAGCACTGGGATTACACGTATGAGCCACTGGACACCTGGCCTATTTATAAAACTTTAATAAGATCTTCTTGGGACAAGGGTAAACCCTCACAAAGCTAAATAATTTTCTTCCATAACTTTAACTTTGTTCACAAAGATATGTTGAGTGAACAAAGCCAGACATAAAAGAATACTAAGTGAATTATTCTATTTGTATGAAGTTTAATAACTGGCCCAACTAAGGTATGGTGATAGAAATCAGAATGTGATTGCTTCAAGAAAAGGGCACAAGGGAATTTGGGGGCAGTTATAGAAATGTTCTGTGTGGAAAATGTTCTCTTTAGGATTTGGTTTCATGGGGGTACAAATCATTAAAAATCATCAAACCCTTTGCTTGACATCTGTGCACTTTATTGTATGTAAAATCATACCTCTATTTTTTGAAAGTCTTAAAAAAGGTATTAGCAAGACTATCTTGGTTTGTTTTTGTTTTTTACGAGACAGGATCTTTCTCTGTCATCCAGGCTGGAGTGCAGTGACCCGATTATGACTCACTGTAACCTCAAATTCCTGGGTTCAAGAGATCCTCCAGCCTCAGCCTCCCTAGTAGCTAGGACTACAGGGGCACACCACCTCACCTGGCTAATTTTTATTTTATTTCTTGTCAAGACAGGATCTTACTATGTTCCCCAGGTAAGACTGTCTTTAAAGAGGCATGTAATGTTCGACAGAATGTGCCTTAGAATTAGTCAGACTTGGATTTCAATCCTGGAGTCCCTGCTTTACAACCCGGGACAAGTTACAACTTTGATCCTTAGTTTCCTCATCATTAAAGTGGGAATACTATTGATGCTTTGATAGAATTCTGAAAATTAGTTGAATGAGAAAAGTGAAGTGTGTGTAATAGATGCTACATTTGTTATGATGGGTGGTGGTGGCAGCAGTAGTTGTGGTAGAGGAAGAGGTGATGGTGGAAGTTGTAGGAAATCTCTCAGGACCGTCACACCACAGGTCCCATTTACACTGCAGTTATGCTTGCAAAGGTGCCATTTGTATTGACTATGACAAGAGTGATGCCACCTGAATTTTCACCCTGCTCCTTTGGTGGAAGTGGCAGTGGTTATTACATTTTGTCAAAATGCAACTCCAACTTGCAAGTTAATGTTAATAAGTTAATGTTAATAAGTTAATAAACCAGCTGGCAAGTGAATTCAGAGTTCCCAGAACAGGAAAAAAAAATTGTTGGAAGCTGCAAGAAAAGACATTCCTCCCTGAACCCTGCAATTCAAGCCAAAATGGTGGCAAAAGAGCTCTTTCTAAAAACTATCTGATAGAGGTCTACCACTTTGACAGCGCCACAACTTAGGTTTTTAAATCAAACCTACGGTGTGCCTTCAGCATTTCTTTTAAGCTCACCCAGCCAAATAATTTTCCTTTTGAAAGTAGAAGGGAGAATGTTGCTTACTAGCTATGTTAAATTGCTCTTGTGTGAACCTTGATTACAGGCAGTCTTCTCGTATTCCACTGAGCACTGGATAGTGGAATACCTCCAGGATGTACTGACCATGAATCCCTTAAAAGAGACTTCAGTTTCACAATAGTGGCCAATGGCATTTAGTCATTGAATGGATGTATTCAGCCAAATACATTTATTGGACCATATTTTAGATTTGACAGGAACCACCGAGATACAAATTGGCCTTAGTCTTAACCAAATTCTAACTGCTTTTGATAATCTAATTCTGATATTATCCAACAACTAAAGGCATCTCATCCCTGGCAGGAAGCCAACTGCCTCGGGATGGTCATTAAGGCACCACCAATAAACCTGTGTACTAAGAAAACATCCCAGACAGCTAAGTTTGGCAAGTGCACTTAGAAACCACAGGAAAAGTGGCTAATCACTGATTTTACTCATACCTTTTAAGTTTGCCCAGAATTTCAAATGTAGAAACTTGTGTTTCTTTTCCATGCTCTTAGGGCTGCCAGGATAATCCACTGGGTCTATTTAGAAAGTCATTTACACAAACAGGAAAAGATTGCGGAAGATTGAATGTATGAAGAACAGTTTCCTCAGCCTCAAGTTAATTTCTAAGAGTCATTGATAATTTTATTTTTGCCTAATTAGTCTTACATCATTAATTTCTTCCAAGTGATTCATTCAACATTGCTCCAAAGCAATAAATAGAAAAACAAAGAGGGAATTTACTGTGTTGTTAAGAGTGTAAGTCTTCTCAGGGGTGCGAATAATATGTATTCAGATTATTCTCATTTTAATCATGGTGTAGGGTAAGATCTTTGCAAAGATAAATGTCTATTTTAGTCTATTACTTGACTTGTAGACCCTCCATGTTAGTTGAAATGAAGTGAATAAACTTTTTGTTTTAGCAACATGAAAATTAATGAAAACATTAATTTCTCTATCTCTACATACATATGTAGTTATCAGTCACCGATGTGAACTTAACTTAGAGTATCACCTTGTTACCTTCTAGTACCCAACATTTTAGATAAATATGTACCTTCCCAGCTAGAGTCATGCCTGCTGTTTGCTCACAGGACATATAACCATAACATGTAAATGAGACAAATGTACTTAAAAATGATTGACTTTATTATGAACAGGAAATGCGTAATGATTACCTATGATGTTTTTTTTTTTGGATTGGGAAGCAGTAGCCAAATGATGAAAGGAATTTTCTCTTGTTTTTTCAATCTCGAGACCAAAAAAAAACTATAATCTTGGTCATGTCATTCTTGTTTCATGTTAACTTACTAACTTGAGAAAAGATACTGATTTCTATGATTGTAAATATTGAGAATCCCCCATTGATTTTATGCTGTAACAACTTTTATTACATTATTTTATTAAATGGGTGAGTTACAGATATGGAATCTACTAGGTGTATATTATATGTGCAGGTACTAATGACATCACAGGGCCCAACACATAGTAGGCATTTGGCAGACAGCTCTTTAATGAGTGACTGCATGTTGAGCTGTAGGGTAGGACTTGGAGTTAGGATGGTGCGTAGATACAACATTTTGTTCCCGCTGTCCTTTCTTCTCAGTAATCTCCAGATTTGAGCTCAAAAGCTGTATTCATCATAGCAGCTTTGGAAAAAAATTAAATCTATATAAAATACAAATTATGTGGAAAAATTGTACACAGATTTAAACTTTTAAAATTTTATGTTAAAATATGATTTTTAAGTTCTGGTTTGTTTTCTCCTATAAGAGCAGATGATTTGACAACACTGGGACCCACTTCCTATGTGGCAGTGATTGCTTGGAACCAGGTGGTAGCCACCCTGTTTGGTGAAGCCTGGGCGCTCCACTTCCACAGTCCTACACCTGGCCTGCTTCACAGGCATTTGAGACTAACCCGTGTTGTAGATTTTGAACCCTAAGCCAAGTCTATCTGCTAGAATACATTTTCATTCCAGTATGATTCGTTCGAATAATATAGTTTATGTTTTTTAAAAAGTCTTCATCTTGGAATGCTCGTTCTGTTTAATCCTAAGGATTAGAATTCCTTTATGATAGTTACAATGTATGACTTTTATGTTCCGTAAGTAAAGCAATACTGAAAATTTGTGAAAACTTAACATTTTAGTATTAACTAATTGAGACATTTGGCTATGGTTGAGCTGTTCTCTCTATTTACATTTCTTTCCAATACCGCTGGATGCAGTACATGGTAGACACTGACAATTTGCTTTTATGCACTGGAGCTATCATCACTGTACTGTACATGTTTGGACTGCACTGTCTGCTGCCGTGTTGAAGGGTAAAATGAAACTTAATTTAGGATGAGGGTTATATTAACAATTCACTAGTAGGAGATGCTCAGAGTACTTGGAAATAGATTTTTCTTCACTTGAAATAGAAAATTAATTTTAAATGTGCTTCCTAAAACAGATTAGAACCCCAATAATTCTTTGATTTCTTCCATTGATGGCTTTTGTGAATATTATGGTAAAATTTTGAACAGTTAAGAGTTAGGGATATTACAGTAGCTAATAATGACTGACTAAGAAGGAAGCCTTATTACGTGGCTTGAGATTTCAGCTATTTAAAAAAACTTCAGTTTACTTAGGAGTAAAAGTTTGATAAAACACAGTATCTCATTTTTTGAATGAATTATTTATTAAACAATTAGCATTGAGTGCCTTCTATATTCAGGTACTTTTCTGGGGACATCATAGTGAACAAAGCAGACAAGAATCCCTGTACTTGAGGACTTACATACTGGTGGGGGAAATAATGAACAAGATAAGGCCTATACTATGTTTGTGATAAGTACTGAAAAGAGATGTGAAGCTAGGAAAGGGGTTAGGAGGTACAGGGGTTCCAATGTTAGGTACGTTTCACTTCAAAGGTGTCATTCAAGTATAGTCTTGGAGGATTTATGGGAGCAAAGCAAGAACCTATTCCAGGCATAGGGAACAGCAGGTACAAGGACTCTCAATTAGGTGTGTGCCTGGTGTGTTGCATGGGTAGTGAGAAGGCCAGTCTTAATGGGTCAGAGTAGGCAATGGAAGGCCAGATAGATTACATAGTTTTTAATCCATGGTCAGTATTTGGGCTTTTCCTCTGAAATGGGAGCCATTGGAGAGTAATGAGCAGTGGAGTGATATGAACTGGCTTACATCTTAAGAGGTGACTCCAGCTGCTGAAAGGGAGGCTGGGTGGAAGGTTGTTGCCATAGAGATGAGTGATAATAATGACTTGGACTAGAGCATTAGTCACACGGGTCATGAGAAGTAGTTGGCTTCTGCGTGTATTTTAAGATAGAGCCAGTGGGATTTGCTGATGGGTTGGATAGAGATGTGAGGGAAATAGAAAAGGCAATGATGACTCTTAAGATTTTGGCCTAAACAGAAGAATGGAATTGGCATTTACTAGGGTAAGGAAGAAGGTGAGTGGGGGAAAAAGACTTGTGGGGGAAGTAGCAGAAACTCAGTTCTGCATATGTTAATTCCAAGATGCCTGTTAGGCATCAAATGGAGAGACCCAAAAGGTAGCTGGATATGTGTGTCTGGAGTTTAGGAGAAAGGACTAAGATGGAGATACATATTAGGGAATCTCAACATATAAATTTTTTTTAATTATTATACTTTAAGTTCTAGGGTACATGTGCACGAAGTGCAGGTTTGTTACATATGTAGACATGTGCCATGTTGGTGTGCTGCACCCATTAACTCATCATTTACATTAGGTGTATCTCCTAATGGTATCCCTCTCTCACACCCTACAATAGGAACACTGTGTGTGGTAATCCCCTTCCTGTGTCCAAGTGATCTCATTGTTCACTTCCCACCTATGAGTGAGAACATGCAGTATTTGGTTTTCTGTTCTTGCAATAGTTTGCTGAGAATGATGGTTTCCAGCTGCATCCATGTCCCTACAAAGGACATGAACTTACCCTTTTTTATGGCTGCATAGTATTCCATGGTGTATATGTGCCACATTTTCTTAATCCAGTCTGTCACTGATGGATATTTGGGTTGATTCCAAGTCTTTGCTATTGTGAATAGTGCCACAATAAATATACATGTGCATGTGTCCTTACAGCAACATGACTTATAATCCTTTGGGTATATCCCCAGTAGTGGGATGGCTGGGTCAAATGGTATTTCTCTGTCTCTTATACACATCTAGATGTGTATAAGAGACAGGGGAATCCTTTCCCCATTTCTTGTTTCTCTCATGTTTGTCAAAGATCAGATGGCTGTAGATGTGTGGTATTATTTCTGAGGACTCTGTTCTGTTCCATTGGTCTATATCTCTGTTTTGGTACCAGTATCATGCTGTTTTGGTTATTGTAGCCTTGTAGTACAGTTTGAAGTCAGGTAACGTGATGCCTCCAGCTTTGTTCTTTTGGCTTAGGATTGTCTTGGCAATGCAGGATCTTTTTTGGTTCCATATGAACTTTAAAGCAGTTTTTTTCCAATTCTGTGAAGAATAAATATTTTTTAAAAAAACATTTGGATGAGATCACCAAGGACGTGAACACAGACCGGAGAAAAGATCCCTGGGGAACTTTTGTAATTATTAGTTAGGGAAGCAGCCAGGGAGACTGAGAAGTTACAGTCATAGAGGTCAGAGGAGAACCAGGTGAGAGTGGTGTCCTAAAAAACAAGGGAAAAGGGTGTTTCAAGGAGAAGCAAGTGATCAACTTTATCAGATGCTGTTGCTGGACCTTGTGAAAATAGATCTGAGGACAGGCTATTGGATTTGGCATTGGAAGTCATTTCTTATTTCAATAAAGAGGGGTTTTGGTGGAGAGGTGAAAGCAAAAAGTTGATTATAGAGGGCTTAAAGAGAAAATGGAAAGAAAGAATTTGAGGTAATAGGTGTAGAGAACTCTTTCAAAGAACTTTGCTGTAAATGGAAGTAAAGAAATGGAGTGGCGACTGGAGGAGGAGGTAGATCTATAGAGTTATTATTCTTACCTCAATTTCCAGTGCAACCAGATGCTTCACTTTATATCCAAAACACTTCATAGACATTTTTCTTTAAAATGAGTGGAAGAAAGTGGTCTGTTGTGTCTTTGGACACTCCAACATTTAGTGGTTGGGGAGATGAGGAAGAATCAGCAAAGGAAAGTGAGGTTAAGTTTTGGAGTAAAATAAAAGGAAAGTTTCAGCATATTATTTGTAGTAGTTCCAGGTACAGCTAGTATTAAAGGAAGGCATTCCTTGACATTTGGGATGAACTAACTTTACAGAGTCACACAGGTCTTTTGAATGCAGGATGTCTGAACCTCTCTGTGCTCATGTGCCTGTCTAGCTCTAAGAAGGGTAGAACAACATGGAGCGGTACATTTGCAGCTTTTGCCCATGCTCTCGCACTGACCCCTGCTTTTTTTAAAGAGAGAGCAGTTCCCAGGACCCAGCAGAAGTCAGCTTGAGAAATGCTGCTTTCTGGGTCGCAGTGCCTTAACAGTTCTTTGGGTGCCTTAACAGTTCTTTGGGGGCACGGGTCAGATCAGTAAGTCAGGAAGCACAAGATTTTGACAAAGAGAACTTTCTTCAAATAAGTTGTTGGTGGTTTGTATTTTTCCCCTCCAAAATTCCTCACTGACAGATTAACTGAGATTCTCAGGAAATTGTCCATTACACAAATGGAGAGTGGCCTCATTCTTAATGATAGTTTAAGTGTTAGTCTTTCATTTCTTTTCAAACAGAAGATGCTCTTTTCAAACTATAGTAAGATTCCTGTTACCTGACAGCTTACCAACCAGAAGACCATAAATGACATTTTGGGTTTCACCTAGTACAAATCATCAGAATGTTGAGACCAGGTTCCCTATGAAGAGGAAACTGGGCTGTCTTGACTAAGGAAATGGTGACCCGGAGCCTCCCCTTACAGACCTGAAAGGAAACCCTCAGTAGTAAAACTCTGTAGAATGTCAAAATCAGAAAGAACTCTGAATATAACTTGAGTTGAAGTTTTTCACTTTTACCTACAAAGACATTGAAACCCAGAAAGCTAGTGATTTCCAAATCCAGAAACTATCTAATCTATCAACAGAGAGTTGAGGCTCAAACCGATTTCTCTGAGTCCCAGAATCGTCTTGAAATTTGTCGGTAAGATTTGTGCCAGTAGCTTCCCTGAGCAAGCCTTGTTTCACCCTGAAAACCTGCTTTTCCAAAGCCTCCTGCAGTTAGAGGCATGTCTCTTAACAGAGCCAGATTTAGAATCCTCCTTCATGGTAAGTCTTCAGGGGGAGTCAAGATAGCCCTAAATTTGGAGTGCAGAGGCTTTCATTCACAGTTTTCCACTTCTTCTCTGACCATAAGCAAACCACATTACCATTCTGAGTCTCATTTGTTATTCTTTTTTTTTAATCTGGAAAAAAATAGGTGTAGTATATATCTTTCTGTCTGACGTGGTATTTTGAGGAGATCTCATTGTTGCAGAAGCGCTGTGGAAACTAAAGCATTATGCAAATATAGGGACTTATTGTTAAGGTTTCACAAGGAACTAGTTTCTGCATCCTGCAAAGACACAATTGCATTCAGAGCAAGATTCATGTGTTTCATTCTTCTGTTCCCCCATAATAACCTGCAGAATAAATATTTGTTAAATAATGGAGCACTTTTATCACCTGTAGCAAGAGGGAATATTCATGATAATTCTCCACGTAAGTGGTGGAATAATAGGTACTGTGGAGCTTGCCATGTTTATGTGAGTATCTTCACAGGGCTTTTAACCTAAAAATAGGAGGGAACTCTTATCTGATGTTGCCTCTAACTGAAGTATGGTATCAGTGAGCCTGGTGATAGTAAGAATCAAAGTGACCTTGAGGCTGGTACAACATGCTGCTCTCATCAGACGGCATTTTAATCTTATTTTAAGGCTCCTTAAACATGATATGTGTATGTGAGAACAATAGAACTTTTTGCCCTCACATATCCCTGTTTCAGTGCTAACAATGAAATTTACCCGAATGTCACCTTTGTGTTTCATCCACATTTGCTAGTGATCTTTTATGGCATCCTTGTTTTCAATGTGGAGAATGAGGTATGAGTGACACACAGTAAGATGAATAACATATGGCATTCCTTTCTCATTCTGTTGATATTTCTGATTGGTTGGTTGAACTTGGAAATTTTATCTTCAGAATTGCTCTGGCCTATTTAATACTTTTAATTTAAGACAATGAGAAAATAGAATTAATACTTTTTTTTTTGATTCATTAACAATGTATACACAAGCTAAATGAAGTCAGCATCAGAGATTGTCCAAACTCTGAAAGGATGCTCTAGAGACCGTCTAACCCAGTCTTCATTTTCCATTGCCCAGCATCACACAGGCTTAGTAAGTGGGCATCCAGATCTTTTCACCTATAGTTAATGGATTTTTATTCTATAAAATATACACATTATTCCAGACTATATTAAGAAGGTTCATGTGAAACTGTCAACTAGTTGAGTACATCTGCTTTCAGGATGAAGTCTGAAGACCAAATTCTATTTTTAGAGCAGTTAACTACATTCCAAGGTTTAAAGCTGCACACAAAAAATGCCTAGAATATACTTATTCACAAATTTGTGTCTCTTTGAAAGACAGCTCTTAAAAAGCAATGGGCAGGGAACTTCTGGGAAAAGGATGGGGGGTGGGTGGCAGTATCTCCTGATTCAACTCATTAAGACAGAAAAAAATTTAAAAGCCCACAGTAGAAACAAGACAATAAAATCCAACCAGATGCACTTCCCCAGCCCTTCTCTTGCCTTTCTCTCTGGACTTAGTCATTTAAGGTATATCACATTTGTGGCACTAAAAGAAAGCTGAGGGCAGTGGCTCATGCCTGTAATCAGCACTGCGGGAGGCCGAGGAGGGCAGATCATGAGGTCAGGAGATCGAGATCATCCTGGCTAACATGGTGAAACCCCATCTCCACTAAAAATACAAAAAAAAAAAAAAAAAAATTAGCCAGGTGTGGTGGCATGTGCCTGTAGTCCCAGCTACTCAGGAGACTGAGGCAGGAGAGTCTCTTGAACCTGGCAGGCGGAGGTTGCAGTGAGCCGAGATCGCTCCACTGCACTCCAGCCTAGATGACAGAGCAAGATTCCATCTCAAGAAAAAAGAAAAAAAAAAAAAAAAGCTGAGGGTGACTATTATCATGTCAGGCAAGAATTCACAATGCAAGGATATAAGGTAATACCCAGCTCACAGTACAATCTCACAGTACCATATTTACATTGCCCAAGTAGTGTTGAATACAGAAGAGAAGCTTAACTTGTTGTTAAATGGATTTTTATTCTATAAACTATACACAATATTCCAGATTATATTAAAGTTCATGTGACATTGTTAGTGAATGAAAAATTAGATGTTTTCTATTACTCAGCAATTTGAACAATAAGTAAGAATTAACGGGAGAAGGGAAAGTGGTAGAAAAAAAGGATCTCTGTTTCTTCAAAAGTACATGGTAACATCAAATTGAGCTGAACACACTTGTGTCTCAGGAGGCTCGAGTTTTTCCAGGAAGGAAAATGCCCATGCAAACAAGTTTACCCTAGTGTTTTTCACGTTCCTCCTGGTGTTGGATTTGTCAGAATGTTATTAATGCAGCATAACACAACAAATGTACAAGACTCAGGACCCCCATTTGACTACTGTTTAAGTTGCTCATGCCTCCAATGGTCTCTATCTGGAAGCGGACTTTTAAAATTAAGTCATGTGCAGTTTTCTTAGAAACCATACAAGAGCAGTTTCTAAGGTGGTCTTAAAAGATCTTAACATTGAGTATGAATGATAGGAAATTTCAGCTATTACTTAGATTGTGATAGGTTATCAGGTAATGATATACTTTCTATATTACTTTTAATTTTCTTATTTTAGAATCTTTGAGCTAAAATTTTTTAATCCAGTGTATTTGATTTTATAAAAAGATAAAGCCCTAATAATGTTGGCTTTGAGCAGTCAGTTTAATTTATAAGTTGATAGTTTTTCAAGGGGTGTTAACCTCAAGAATCTGTCTGTGCTTCTCTGGGAATTAGCAACAAAGCAGCAAATTATAACTACACGGCCAGTGGATCCCATTGGTGTGGAGCTGTGTGCATCTGAGAATCTAGAGCTCCATCTCTATTCTAACAGCACCATCACTTGGAAGGTGGAAAATTTTAGTTAGTCAGTACTTAAAAAAAATCTAAGTTTGTTTTGTTTTGTTTTGAGACGGAGTCTTGCTCTGTCGCCCAGGCTGGAGTGCAGTGGCATGCAAGCTGGGCTCACTGCAAGCTCCACCTCTCGGGTTCACGCCATTCTTCAGCCTCAGTCTCCCAAGTAGCTGGGACTACAGGTGCCCATCACCACGTCTGGCTAATTTTTTTTGTATTTTTAGTAGAGACAGGGTTTCACTGTGTTAGCCAGGATGATCTCAAACTCCTGACCTTGTGATCCTCCTGCCTTGGCCTCCCAAAGTGCTGAGATTGCAGTCGTGAGCTACTACACCTGGCCTTTTTTTTTTTTTTTTTTTAGAGGGAGTGCTGGAGTGCAGCGGCACAATCTTGGCTCACTGCAACCTCTGCCTCCTGGGGTCAAGTGATTCTCCTGCCTCAGCCTCCCGAGTAGCTGAGATTTACAGGCATGCACCACCATACCCAGCTAATTTTTTTGTTTTTTTAATTTTTAGTAGAGATGGGGTTTTGCCCTGTTGGCCAGGCTGGTCTCGAACTCCTGACCTCAGAGGATCCGCCCACCTCAGCCTCCCAAAGTGCTTGGATTACAGGCGTGAACCACCCGCGCCTGGCCAAAAAAATGTAAGATTAATCTTTACTATGGCAAACTAGTGTGACTGACTTTTCAACCAAACAGATTGGTCATATCAGTTAAAACACTTAAAATGTTTTCCTTTTTTTTTTTTTTTTTTTGCCTGAGCACAGGGGACTTTATTCATGGCATACAACAGGGTGAGGCTCCCTAGAACCCTCCCTCTTCAGGGTGTCTGTGTGGACATTGTGTGGAGGGGAGATTCTCAGCGTGGTAGGGGACTGAGTGTGGACAGGGACTCCCAGCAGCTGAGGGTCTCTTCCTTTCATGATGTCACTGGGGCTGGTGGTCCAGGGATCTTACTCCTTGGAGGCCATGTGGGCCATGAGGTCCACCCCCGTATTGCGGTAGCCAAATTCATTGTCATACCAGGAAATGAGCCTGACAGAGTGGTTGTTGAGGGCATTGCCAGCCCCAGCATGGAAGATGGAAGAGTGGGTGTCACTGTTAAAGTTGAAGGAGACAATCTGGTGCTCAGTGTAGCCCAGGATGCCTTTGAGGGGCCCTCTGACGCCTGCTTCACTACCTTCTTGATATCCTCATATTTGGCAGGTTTCTCCAGATGGTAGGTCAGGTCCACAACTGACACATTGGCGACGGGGACATGGAAAACCATGTCAGTGAGCTTCCTGTTCATCTCGGGGATGACCTTGCCCACAGCCTTAGCAGTGCCAGTAGATGCAGGGATGATGTTCTGGAGAACCCCACAGCCATCATGCCACAGTTTCCCTTGGGGCCATCCACAGTCTTCTGGGTGGCAGTGATGGCGTGAACTGTGGTCATGAATCCTTCCATGATGCCTAAGTTGCCATAGATAGCTTTGGCCAGGGGTGCTAAGCAGTTGGTGGTACAGGAGGCACTGCTGACGATCTTGAGACTGTTGTCATACTTCTCATGGTTCATGCCTATATGAACATGGGGGTCTCAGCAGAGGGGGCAGAGATGATGACCCTTTTGGCTCCCTGCTGCAAGTGAGTCCCAGCCTTCTCCATGGTCGTGAAGGTACTGGTGGACTCCACAATGTACTGAGCATCAGCATTGCCCCATTTGATTTTGGTGGGATCTCACTCCTGAAAGATGGTGATGGGATTTCCATTGATGACAAGCTTCCCATTCTCAGCCTTGATGGTGCTGTGGGATATGCCATGGGTGGAACCATACTGGAACATGTAGACTATGTAGTTGAGGTCAAGGGAGAAGTCATTGTTGGCGAGAACATCTACTTTACTGGAGTTAAAAGCTGCCCTAGTGACCAGCGCCAAATCCTTTTACTGTGGCCTTCACCTTCACCTTCACCAGGGATGTGGCTAGCACTGCACGAAAAGATGTGGCTGTCTCTTGAACGGGAGGAGCAGAGAGCCTTAAGATTCTGCATGTTTATATAAACATAGCCCTAGAATGGTCTGTTTCACTCATTTACCCACTCAGCATTTCCAGAGTGGTGTGCTTCTATGTGAAACACATGGTCAGGTACAGGGAAACTGAGATGTATGTTAACACAAGCTTCTGCCCATAACTGACTTTCAATTACAGAAACCTGAAAACTCAAAACCAAGACTGGATGAGAAGGGCTCATATGGGTGCTATAGGAGCTAGAAGAGCTTCTAAGTTGAGTTGGGTGCCTGGTCAAGGCTTCCCTTGAGAAAGAGCCAGAGAAGGGTGTTAGAGACATGGCGTCCAGCAAGGAGTGGAGGGAGATGACCCAAAATGGATGTCTGCTGCTTTCTCATGTATCATTTTAATGTGTTATTTCCCATTGTTCCAAATTCCTATGAAAGTGCATTGCTATTTAAATATGGTAAAGGTACCTTATTAAGTTCTTCTGCTTGTGGGATACTCTAGAGTCTACCTAGTCCTTACCCATTTGCTCAATGTAAAATAGTTTATTGCATTTTTTATGCTGACATCCTGGTTTGTTGTAGAAAGTGGTCTGTTTTTAGGCTAAAGAGAAATTTAAACTCACTTCTCTCAAAAAGAACTCTGGAGATAAGTTCATATAAAACATTATCTTCAACAGCTCCCACTGTTTATATGATTTGATGCCCCACTGAGCCGCCACAGGAAGCTTCAAACACATCTTGGCTCACACTTTTTCAGACCAAGGTTACTTGTCTTCTGATGAGACTCCCCAAGGTTTCAGTACTTAGGAAAAGCTCGTTTAGAGAAACAAGTAGAGAGGATTGCCTGAAGTTTATGCAGCCCCTCTTTCTTCTTAGAAATTCCAGGCATTTATCTATCCTTGGATTAAGCCAGATCACCAAAATGAGGAGTTCTTGACTGACCTCATCCTGACCCCTCATGAAACAGAGTGAAGTGCTTACTGTCTTCTACCAGAGCCTCCAGCCCCAGCCTCCTCTGAGTGATGTTGTAACACTCAGCCCTACAAAACTCCCCGTTGTATAGCTGATGTCTTCACTCAGTCCCTAAACACAGGGCCCTCTTTACAAAGACCTATAGGAGAAATGACTCCTTGGTCTCAGTGCCAGGAACAATTGTTCTCATCCAAGCAATGAGTTTGCTGTGAGCTTTATGCTACATGAACCACCAACCTGATCTCTGTTGCTAGGAAACTGAGAGACAGGGCAGCAGGCTTGCCTCTGGCACGGGTACCAAACTTCTCAGCTTTGATTTCTTTGTTAGCCCCACTTCCGTCTTTACCTTATTTTGTAAGCTCTTGTTTTTCTTCTCATTTTCTCTCCTATTTTAGGCTATTGAATTACCTGAGTTTTTGTAAGCTACTGAAATTCTTTAAGGAATAAATTTGGGGTATAAACATGAATTAAGTATCCTTAGTTACTCTGTTTAGAGGACAAAACATATACAAATTACTAGTTTTCACATAACAACTATACTCAATAGAGCTGGCATTAAAACTGCTACTCTTGTGAATATGACTGAACTATACATTCTGTGTCAGGGGTCTTGACTAACTTGGTCACCTCTCTATCTCAGTTGCTAGTGCTGTGCTTGGCATGTAGCAGATGCTCAGTACATATTTCCTCAGCGATTTGAACAAACGGTCTTTCAGTAACTAAAGTTTACCAGTGGTACAGTCTGTGGCTGCTCAGAAGCAAAGTGAAGGCCTAATGCTCTCGTGTTTCCTCTACCTTTTTTGGACACGGGTTGGGGTGTAGGACACTGCTGACCCCCTCCTGATGCTCTCCTGTCTCTGTCTCTGCAGACTCACATTTCAAGACTCCCTCCCGGTGCGGTGGCAGGACAGTCCGTGGCAATCGAAGGTGGGGTGTGCCGCCTGGAGAGCCCAGTGAACTGACCCTTCAGGCTGAGCGTGAAGCGTCTGAGAGGCGTTTCAGAACCTGAGCTTTTTGGGATTTTTAACTGAAGTTGGCTGTTTTATCTTTCTTGTTTTATAATTCCTATTGCAACCTCGTGCACTGCTCGAGACACAAGTGCTGCTGTAGTTAGCGCTTAGTGACACGCGGGCCTTTGGCGGGTGAGCGGGACTGTGTGTGTGTGTGTGTGTATGTGTGTGCGCGCGCGTGTGTGCGCACATGTGTGCGTGTGTGTATGTGTGGAGTATGTGTGTTTGCTTCTCCCTGGATGAAATAGAAACTCCTCATTGTGTGACCAGGAATGGTTAAATCATCTTTACAAAATGTGTGCTTTAACTGTTTACAAGTAAAACCTAAAGTTGCAGGAAACATTTTTTATTTCATAAAGAGGTACCAACTGTCGCTGATGTAATGTGTCAGAACTGAAGAGTAAATCTACTTGTTTAAATGACTTGACAGTGGTAGTGCTTCATTTAATAACAGTGATAAGTAATAAAATGTTTTTATTTGTTAACCAGTTTAAGTGGATCCTGTGGTAACTTAAACTGTTGTTCTCATCCCTTATACGGGGCATTTTTCTTTAACAAAGAATGGTTTCAGTGAAACAATCTAGCAGAGAATTAATGTCAGAACCTTTTTAAATAATAGTCTGATTGATACAGTTTGTACTTCTTTCATCAAGCTTTTCTAAGCTTAAATATTGCATAGCTTCGAGCTGTATGGACTATATTATGAAAGAATATGTAAAGAGAACATACAGTAATGCACAGTCCTTAATTTGTGTATAATGGAATGTTATTTACAATATAACACTGTAAATAAGAAAGCAAAGTTTATGGGAAAATTCAATATTATCTTTGTTTTTGTTTAAATATATTTTTAAGATAAAGGCACAAAAATAAAAGAAGTGTATTACTGGGTATAGTATGTGACTCCTCTTCTCAGACTAATAAATTATCTTTTGAATCCTTGATTGGACAGTTGTTATTTATTTTGTTTATAAAATGTTCTCCCGGAAATCATACCATTATTCATCTTGCTGTTATTCTAATTGTTCCAAGGCCAGTCTTACGCAGTTAAAGAAGACACTGGCAAGATGAAAGTTGAACTTAGTACATGACTGAATGGTCAATAATGGAAGTCCCAAAATTTCTGTTGCAATTTGATAGAAATAACAAAGAGAAGGAAGAAGAACACTTTGCTTTGAAAAATTGTAGTGGCAGCTAAAAGCTCGATAGTTTCAGTTGATAAATTACTTCTAAATGTTGTATTCAGGGATTCTGGAGCCACGTAAGAAAACCAAGACTTTCCTTTTGATTTTTTTTTTTTTTAATGTAAGAAGTGGTTATCAAGAAGATACTAAAGATAGACTCGCTCAAGGGGAGGAAGTTCCCTGCACCATGTAATCATGGCTCTGGGCGGTAACTGATAAAGCCCAGATAAAATTATACACTTGACATCAATGTATGGCCAAATTATAAAGGAAAGACAACCAAAATGGAGTGGGTGTAAATATGAATAATTTGAGAGTTGCCGATTTGTATTCCTGGTACAGGCAATTACATTTGTCTTGCTGTGCTCTCATAGACAGGTTGGTGCCATGGTATCTGTTTCTCATTCTTAATCAGGCTGAGAACTTAGTGAGAGATGGGCTGGCTGGTGGGGAGCCTTTGGCTTCAAAAGCTTTCGAAGACCTGTTACCTGTTGGCAGAGATTTTTCAGGAACTGGATTGGATCACATAAAACTATCAGGACACTTTGGAGTCTGAAAATCGTCTGACCAATTTCACCAGGAATGCCACTTCTTTCATCTCCTTTTGCCTTTTCTCCATTTATATTTAAAAGTCTGAGCTTGTTAAGGACCCCTTTTATTAAGAGTTTAAAAACTGGCCAGTATAAAAGAGTACAGCCTCTCCAAGAACAGTTTGTCAAGACTTTACTCTCCAATTTTCTAAACTTTTTAAAAGGAATATTGTGAAGCCAAGAGGGGGAACATAGTGATATTCAGAATCATGGAGGCAAAAATATAACAGGTAATATAAGTTCCTTCCTTATCAGATCAGATATTAAAGATCAGCTACGGGAACCAGAGAATACTGAGAGATGTAAAGTCAACTTCATTTCACACTAGAGTAGAAAAGGTAGAAACAGATAGGGAAATAACCTCATTCTGTAGTCTAGCTTATGTCACCAAGAACCTGAAGCTGTGTATTAAGTTGCCCACTTTTAACATGGATACTTTTAACTGTGGGCCTATATTTGATTTCTTTGTAAGGTCTGAGTGCTGGATATCTGGTTCTCTTGAGTACAATTAAGCCTAGTCTGGATTCCTCAAGGTGGTCACTGACCTAGCTCTGGGTTTGGAAACAGGGGCATCTCCAGGGCTTGGTGAGGAGGCAAGAGCATGTGGTTTTGCTTAAGGCACCTGGAGCGCCTGTGCTGATTGGGCTGTCTTGTCAGCTCTGCCACTGCTTTCTCTGCCTTCAGTATGTCTGCCTATGGCAGGCCCTTTCTTACCTTCTAATTACCGCTTCTGAATGTGAACTTGATGTGGAGAAAGGAAAACACTTATACTCTGCTGGTGGTGATGTAAATTATGTCAGCCACTGTGGAAAGCAGCCTGGAGATTTCTCAAAGAACTTAAAATGGAACTACCATTCAACTCAACAATCCCGTTACTAGGTATATACCTAAAGAAATGTAAGTCATTCTGCTGTAAAGACAATACATGCGTATGTTCATTGCAGCACTATTCACAATAGCAAAGACATGGAATCAACCTAGATGTCCATCAGCAGTGAACTAGATAAAGAAAACGCGGTACATATACGCCATGGAATACTACACAACCATAAAAAAGAACGAAATCGGCTGGCCACGTTGGCCCACGCCTGTAATCCCAGCACTTTGGGAGGCCAAGGCGGGCGGATCACCTGAGGTCAGGAATTTGAGACCAGCCTGGCCAACATGGTGAAACCCCATCTCTACTAAAAAATACAAAAATTAAGCTGAGCGTGGTGGTGGGTGCCTATAATCCCAGCTAATTGGGAGGTTGAGGCAAGAGAATCACTTGAACCTGGGAGGCAGAGGTTGCAGTGAGCCAAGATCATGCCATTGCACTCCAGCCTAGGTGACTGAGTGAAACTCCATCTCCAAAAAAAAAAAAGAATGAAATCATGTCCTCTGTGGCAACATGAATGGAGCTGGAGGCCATTATCCTAAGCAGAGAATCAAATACTGCATATTCTCACTTATAAGTGGGAGCTAAACTAAACACTGAGTTCACGTGGACTCAAAGAAGGGAACAATCGACACCAAGGCCTACTTGAGGGTGGAGGGAGGGTGAGAAGAGGGTAAGAATTGAAAAACCACCTATCAGGTCCTATGCTGATTAACTGGGTGATAAAATTATCTGTAAACCAAACCCCCACAACACTCTACCCATGTAACAAACCTGCACACCTACACCCTGAACCTAAAATAGTAGTTGGAAAGATAGAAAATTAATGTGAAATTGAATTTGGATATCAATATCTGTTAGAAATTTTTACAAAGTGTGTATAAATAAGTCCTAGATGCTAGTCTGAGGGGCTTGTCTGTGAGCAAAGTGAATGAATTTTGGTTTATGGATATGAGGACATCTCTCGACGCTACTCAAAAGCCTTTTTTGCATAATTCCCAGTTTTCTGCCACATTTGAGA
>NW_012099876.1:7537224-7545136 GCF_000951045.1 Mandrillus leucophaeus | reverse complement strand
CTCGGCCTCCCAAAGTGCTGGGATTACAGGCTTGAGTTACCGCGCCCGGCAAGAGTGTTAATATTGCATACCAGTGACCTGCAGATGAGTGAGGTCCCTCTGTTTTAACACTGGATGGAAGGAGGGAAGAAGGAAGGGAGGGAGTGAAGAACAGAAGATATAGAAAAGAGCATCATTCTTGAATCGAGAGTATATTAATAATTGTGGGATCTTTCATTTTTTGACTTGGCCATTTTTATTACAAAGGTAGTCTGTGCTTATTAGGAAAAAAATTAGAAAATAGATAAGGAAAATGTTAAAAATTTAAATTTTAAATAAAAATTTAGCTCATAATCCTACTTCCCTGGAGGCAACCCTTAATAAACACCCTTCAGATAGATTCTTTTTATGCATGAATTTTCTATGTATGTTTAACACAAAAAAAGGGTGCTATATTGAACTCCCAATGGGGTTCTATAGCCTGCAGTTTTCATTTAATAATATCACAAAAAGATGACCAGACCTACAAGTTTACACCATCCCTCATTTACTGCTTCCCCAGACAATGCTGGCTCAGCCTAATGATGCCCAGTATATATATTTGTATCCTTAAACTTTTGGGGAAATCTATGACAGCGCTGAGCAGAATAACCAATGTCCCTATTTTCAGGCTACAGGTGCATACAACAACCACTGTGGTAAGGTCTCAACCAATGAAAGCCAGCCCGGAAGGCATCCTAGAGCAGGCCATGGTCATTGCTCTTGGACCTCACTGTTTCAGTATCCCCCATACAACTTCGACAGGCCTTTTCCAGAATGATGGAAAGCTGTTCTGTCTCTGGGTGCTGCAGGCCACAAATGCCAGGGAATCAGTACTCCCTAGAAGTTGGTGTGTACATTGGCCAGCTCCTTGCTCCTTGGGTGCAATAATACCGAATATGTGTTTTGCAGTTTTTGACAGAGTTCCCCCAGGAATTAAGCTTCAGCTTCCCCCTCTGGTAGTTGACTTAGTACACCTTGCATTGGCTTTCTTCCCTTTTCTGGTTCCTTCTCGACTCTCCTACCTGGGTTTACTGAAATCATCTCCCAAATGAACTACTTGGAGTCAACTCCTTATCTCAGGGTTGCTTCTGGAGGACTTCAAACTGAAACACACTCCACTCCACATGTATCTTGGCCACTAGGGTTTTTAGGCCCTCCACTGAGGGTGGACTCACCAGTCTGTTTATGCCCCTCACTCTTCCTGACATCTGCTCCTGCTCAACCATTTTCATCCATAACATCGGAGGTACATTCTCCGAGTGATAAGGCTGGTTTTGCCACAAAAGTTTGTGAAGAGTTTGCAACTAAGTCAGTGTTAACAGGCACCAGACTGCTGGAGACAGACAAACACTTTTAAGGATATGGTGAAATAAACAGAAGCTGAAGAGCGACAGTGCTTCAAGGACTGGTGGATGCCTTCAAGGAAATGACCTGGAATTGAGTTAACCGTAGTTGGAAGAAGCTTTAGCCAAAGGCGTTTCATGACTTTAAGAAATTCGAAGAGGCCAGAATAGTGTCCTGTGTCACGAACACATTTTCACGATGTGCATTCCTTGGCAGCCTCACACAACACCCGTTTCCAAAAGGGCATCTCTCAAGTCTGGCTGTTCATAACATAATTTCATGGTAAATTTTTTTAAATGTCTTCCAAAATGTTTCTTAACACTAAATGTTTAAGTAAGGCACATCAGCTTTGTTCTGACATAAATCCTATAAACGCTCAACACTGGAGTCCCTTCTGTCTGCAAAGCCCAGACTTCCTGTTCACCTTGAGGTTGCAGTGGCTGGTGGAGGACCTTCAGAGGGAGCAGAGGTGGAAGCCACTCCGTGTCGCAGGAACACTGGCCCAAGACAAGGCTGAGCCCAGCAGCAATGAAACCCTGTGTTTATGATTAATGTATATGATTACTTTGTCTTCCTTTATATCCTAAACCTTTCCCAGAAGCTGATTAACCAGGGGAAAGAGGTATGAGTAGGTAAATGTAGTGGGCTATAGTGGGAGTGAGTGGGAGTTTGGAAACATAAAGTTAATAATATCACATTAATATTTGTTCTGGAGCCTTAAAAATTCTTAAGGAACACACCACCCTTCCCCAGCACTTAATTTGCATTCAAGTCCGCAAGGTATTGGCCAGATGTCTATGATCAGAAACTCACAGGCTGACCAAATTGACCAGGCAATCTTTTTTTTTCCCCCTATGCTTCTGTCTCTAAAGTGTTTGGCCACAGGAAGGATTAAATCTAAAACTGGCAAGGGCTTCCCTCCAAGGCGGCACACTCAGCTTCCAGACGACCATCAGCCAAGCCCAAGGTGGTTCACGATGACCAGTTGTGGAAAGCTGGGAGGGAAAGTGAGTTCAGTGGTTTCTCCTTTACATGGTGCAGTTGCTGAAGCCCTGAAACCACAGTGGCAATACCAGAAAAACTTTGTGGGTGGGAGTTTCTTGGCCTTGAATTGCCACGGGGATTTCTTTGATTGTCCACAGAGTGTCAGAAGCCTGAAAGAAAAAAATTCAAAACAATTCCTTTAACCTCTACTGTCGCTATTGTGATGGAGATCCAAAGAGTTACTCCTAAACTGGCCTTGGACAATCCAGTAATGCTTACGAGGTAGAGGACATCTTCTAATATATGAAGAAAAACGTGTGCTCTTTTCCATGTACAAGTAGTAAGATTTTATTATTTCCACCCAGGTTCTTCCCCCAAACCTGTTAACTAGCAGTCTTTCCCAGCTGGTAAATGGTAGCTCCATCCTTCTGGGCACTCAGGCCAAAACTCTAGGGGTCGTCTGTTTCATGTTCTATGGCTAAACAACAAATCACCCCAAGCCTTAGTGGCTTAAACAACAACTGTTTTATTTACCCACAATTCTGCAAATTGAGCTTGACATAGCTTAGTGGTTTTTCTGCTGCTCTTGCTGGTAGTCACTAGTGTGCTGCATTTAGCTGGAAGGTGAGCTACAGGATAGGCCGAGCTGGGATGCTGGATGGCTGAGTGTCCTTCTTACTCCATGCAGGCTCAGAGCCTCTCTACAGCATCTTTCCACACCATGTCCCCAAAAGACAAGGGAGCTCAAGCTTCCCAGGAGCAGAAAAGCAGAAACTACCAGGCCTTCTACAGGTTTAGGTCTGTAGAAGACCTAAACCTGTAGGTCTTCTACAGATGACCCAGCATAACGGCCCAGCATCACTTTTGCCACATTTATTGCTTACGTTAAATCACCTGGTTCAGCCCAGATTCAAGAGGGAGGGACAGCCTAAGGACATTTGTAGCAGAGACTAGATTCATTGGGAGCCGCCACCTGACATCCTTGAATTTTTACTTTCCTTCTGATTCCACAACCAATCCATTCACAAATCCTGTTGGCTTTCCTTTAAAGTGTATGCTGAATCTAACTGCTCCTTACCACCTCCACTGCTACAATCAGATTTTCTTTTACCTGAGTTATTACAATAGGTTCTGCACTGGCATCGCTGCTTCCACTCTTGTCCTGACAGTCACCTGTGCAATGGCAGCCAAAAGGAATAAGATCATGGCACTGTCTGCTCAAAACCTTCCGGTACACCTTGTCCCAGAGTTCCTACAAGGCCCTAGGATCTGAACCTTCTGGTTCTCTGACCCCATACTCGTTCTCTGGCCTCCTTGCTGTTCTTTGAGCAGCCCACACACCCTCCCATCTCAGAAGCATTGCACATGTTTGTACCCCCTGCTTGGCAAGCACTTTCCAGATGGCTTCACATAGCTTGCTCTTCCCTCATCTCCTTCAGCTCTGCTGGAATGTTACCTTCTTGGCAAGATCGTCCCTGAGCACCCTCCTAACCACACCGCCTCCAGCACTTTACATTCCTTTTTTGCTTGATTTTTCTGTCACTTTTCACTTTCCACAAATATATGGACACTTAATTTTCAACAATTATGGCATAGCAAAGCAGTAGGAAAAGTGTATTTTTAAATGTTCCTGGAGCAAGCAGATATACAAGTGAAAAAATGTGAATTATATCTCATGCCATACACAGAAATAAATTCCAGGTAAACTGTAAATCTAAATATAAAAGAAAAAACATATTTATTTATTATTTATTTTTGAGACAAGTTCTCCCTCTGTTGCCCAGGCTGGAGCACAGTGGCACGATCACGGCTCACCACAGCCTCAACTTCCCAGGTTCGAGCAATCCTCCCACATCAGCCTCCCAACTAGCTGGGACTACAGGTGTACACCATGACACCCAGATAATTTTTTATAATTTGTAGAGACAGGGTCTTGCCATGTTGCCCATGTTGGTCTTGAACTCCTAGGCTCAAGCAATCCTCCCACCTTGGCCTCCCAAAGTGCTAGGATTACAGGTGTGAGCCACTGCGCCTGGCCAAAACAAACTTTTAGAAGATAGTTTGAGGATGTTCTACATCTGGGGTGACAGCACGAGAAGCTCCACAGACTCCCACTTCCCAGAGTCTTTGGAAAATGTTCCAAGAGCATAAAACAGATTAAGAAATATGTATTCAAGAAAAAATTACTGAAACTGGCTAAAAACAGCTAGTTTGTGGCATTTAGGCTATGACCCACTCCCCGCCCCACAACTTCCAGCTCATATTGATAGAAGATTCACTCAGGTTGAGTGTGGCCAAGAAGACTGGCGCTGCCTCTCCTTTCAGCTCCCAACCAAGTCCTACCGTATCTCACCAGGAGGAGCAGACTGCCGGCATTTCTCATCCCCCCCAGCTCCAAGTCGAAGAGGCTGGATCCTGGTGTCCGCATCTGAGAGGTTGGAGGCTACTTTCCTGTAGCCATCACTTATTCATAGACAGAGACTCTACCCTAGGAAAGAAGTTTCTTTTCCCAAGAAAACTGAGGTCCCAATCACCCTTGCTCCCAACATGTATAAATCAGAGATTTCATTCTGGGATGGGCAAACAAAGAAGACCAGAGGCTACCGCCCTGCCCAGCACCCAGATTAATGGCTTAGAGAGTTTGCTGAGGGAGAGGCAGACTATAAGAAAAGAGCACTGATGCTTTCTCCAAAGAAACTGAATTTATCTAAAACAGTGTGAAGTGCAAGCATAAGGGTGCTCCTGGTATTAAGAACAACAAGCTAAACAATATGCTAGCTAGTTCACCAGAAAGAAGTGAAAAAGAGTAATCTAAGAAGAGTCCTGTGGCATCAGAATAAACCTTAAAACTATCCTTAACAGACTTCTCAAGATGGCCAAATAGGAACAGCTCCAGTCTGCAGCTCCCAGTGAGATCAACACAGAAGGCGGGTGATTTCTGCATTTCCATCTGAGGTACTGGGCTCATCTCATTGGGACTGGTTAGACAGTGGGTGCGGCCCATGGAAGGCGAGCAGAAGCAGGGTGGCATGTTGCCTTACCTAGGAAGCGCAAAGTGTCGGAGAACTCCCTTCCCTAGCCAAGGGAAGCCTTGAGGGACTGTGCCATGAGGGGGTAGTGCATTCTGGCCCAGATACTATGCTTTTCCCACAGTCTTTGCAACCCGCAGACCAGGAGATTCCCTTGGGTGCCTACACCACAAGGGCCCTGGGTTTCAAGCACAAAACTGGGCGGCCATTTGGGCAGACACCGAGCTAGCTGCAGGAGTTTTTTTTCACACCCCAGTGGTACCTGGAACACCAGCGAGAGAGAACCATTTGCTCCCCTGGAAAAGGGGTTGAAGTCAGGGAGCCAAGTGGTCTTGCTCAGTGGATCCCACCCCCATGGAGCCCAGCAAGCTAAGACCCACTGGCTTGAAATTCTCGCTGCCAGCAGAGCAGTCTGAAGTCGACCTGGGATGCTTGAGCTTGGAGTGGGGAGGGGCATCCACCATTGCTGAGGCTTGAGTAGGCGGTTTTCCCCGCATGGTGTAAACAAAGCCACCGGGAAGTTCCAACTGGGCAGGGTCCAACGCAGCTCCGCAAAGCCGCTGTGGCTAAACTGTCTCTAGATTCCTCCTCTCTGGGCAGGGCATCTCTGAAAGAAAGGCAGGCTTTATCAAAATAGCCTAGCTAAGTCACAAAGCAAATGAGCAAGGAAACAGCAATAAAAATAAGACCCAGAAAGGGAAGAGAGGAAGTAGTAATCAGAGTTGCTACAAAATGTTACCTAAAATGTCCACTTCTAAAAAAATTACAAGACAACAAAAGAAACAGGTACAGTGACTCGGTCTCTCTGACATACATCTGTCTGTCTTTCTCTCTCACACACACATGAATGCTCACACACACAAAGCAGTCAACAGAAACTTCCTCAGAGAGGGACCAAATGTCAGATTTTATAAAGAGTTTAGCCATTAAAATATGCTCAAAGAATTTTTTAAAATGCTTAAAGAAGTACACTATGAAGACAATATCTCATCAAATATAGAATATCAATAAAGAGATAGACATAAAAACAGAACCAAATGGTAATTCTGGTGTCAAGAAGTACAACTGAACTAAAAGAAATTATTGAAGAGGCTCAACAGGAAATTTTTTACTGCCAGAATAAAGAATAAGCAAATTTGATAGATTGATAGGGATTATACAATCTGGAGAAGAGTGAGAAAATAAAATGAAGAATAAAGAGTCTCAAGGAACTGTGGAACACCTGTAAATAAACTAACATATGCATAATAAAAGTACTAGAAGAAGAAAAGAAAGAGAAAGGAGGGGAAAAAATATTTGAAGAAATAGCAGCTGAAAACTCCCCAAATTTGCTGGAAAACACACTCAGGAAGCTCAGTAAACTCAAGTAGGAAGCACAAAGAGATCCATTATTGTCTATTTAACACATCATAGAAAAGATACTGAAGTTCAAAGACAAGCAGAACATTTTGAAAGCAGCAAGAGGAAAATGTCATTAATAAGGGAACCCCAATAAAATGAACAACTGACTTTGTGTAAGAAATCATGGCAGTCAGAAGGCAATGGAGCAACATATTCAAAGTGCTGAAATAAACAGCAATCAACAAGAATTTTATATCCTAAAAGACGGTCTTTCAAAAATGAAGAAAAGAATCAAGACATATCCAGAAAAAAAAAAAAAAAACAAACCTGAAAGAATTTGCTGCTATCAGACCTGCCTTACCATAAATACTAAAGGAAATTGTGAGGCTGAAAGCAAGTAAACCCAGATGGAAATGGAGTCCACAAAGAGCACTGATAATTGCAATTATGAACGACAGTATATATATTTTCCTTTCTTCTCTTAATTAATTTTATAAAGCAAGTGTATAAAATACTACATGTATCATTGTATTGTTGGGCTATAATAGATGGAAATGTAATATACTTGACAACAACCACATAAAGGAGATGGGTGGAAGCAGAGTTTTACTGGAGTGAGGAAATGATACTTGAACACATGGAAACAAATTATAACTTGAACCCATGGAAACAAATAAAGAGAGCTAGAAATGATAAATAAGAAAGTACATATAACATGCCACAAATATATACCTACTCTTCTTTATCTCACTTTCTTTAATAGACAAAAATTACATTAAGTAATAATTACAATGATGTATTATTAGGTTTGTGGCATCTATAGATGTAATATGTGTGACGATGATAGCACAGAAAGGAAGAATGGGTAATAGAGCTATATAGGAGTAACGTTTCTGTTTCTTGATGGAATTAAGTTAGTATAAATATGAAGTAAATGCTGATGAATTCTGATGTATATGGTAAGCCCTAGAGCAGCCACTGAGAAAATACAAACTAACTAAGTTTTAAAAAACCATTAATAAAATTAAAATGTTACACTAGAGATACTGACAATGCAAAATAAAGCAGTAAAGTAGGAACAGAGGAACCAAATAGACATGAGACATATAGAAAACAATTAAATGGCAATATAAATCTAACTATATCAATAGTAACATTAGGTATTAGGGTTCTCCAGAAAAAAAGAACCAATA
>NW_012099876.1:7509693-7536964 GCF_000951045.1 Mandrillus leucophaeus | reverse complement strand
GATTAGTGCCGATGACGTCTGAAGGTGATCTGCTGGAGAATTCCCTCTTGCTTAGGGAGACCAGTCTTTTTATTCATTCAGGTTGTCAGTTCACTGAATGAGGCACCCACAGAACAGGGCAATCTGCTTTACTCAGTGTTCACTGATTTAAATGCTAATTTCATATTAAAGCACCCTCCAAGTTGACACATAAAATTAACCATCACAGATGTGAGTGGATTAAGCAAATCCAGTCAAAAGCTGAGAGAGTATCAGACGTGACTGAGAAACAAGATGCAATTCCATGCTCTCTACAGAAGATATACTTTATATTCAAATATGTCAATTAGTTGAATGTAAAATGATGGAAGAAGATATATCATGCAGACAGTAATCACATGAAAGTTGTAATGGCTAAACTAATGCCAGACAAAATAGATTTTAAAACAAAATATATTACTAGAGATAAAAAGGGCATACAATATAATGATAAAAGGATCAATTCCTTAGGAATTTGTAAATATTATAAACATATATGCACCTGACAGCAGAATCCCAAAATACACAGCTGACATGATCGAGGGGAAAAACAGACAATTCAACAGTAACAGTCAGAGACTTAAATATTTCACTTTAAATATTGGATAGAATAATGAGACATAAATCAACAAGGAAATATAAGACTTGAACAACACTGTACACAAAGCAGACCTAATAGACATCAATAGAGCCCAACAACAACAGAATAAACATTCTTCTCAAGTGCACGTGGCACATTCACCAGAATAGACTGTATGTTAGGCTATACGACAAGCCTTAATACGTTTAAAAGGATTGAAATCATACAATATATGTCCTCTGGTCATAATAGAATAAAATTAAAAATTAGCAACAGAAAGATTTGGGAAATTCACAAACATGTGAAAATTTAACAGCACACTACTAAATAACCAACAGGTCTAAGATAAAAGCAGAGGAAAATAAGAAAATATTTTGAGATGAATGAAAACAAAGACAAAACTTAGGGGATGCAGTGAAAGCATTGCTTACAGGGGAGTTTAAATGCCTACACTAAAAAAGAAGAAAGATCCCATATCAACAACCAAACATTCTACCTTAAGACAATGGAGAAAGAAGAGCAAACTAAGCTCAAAGCAAGTAGAAGGAGGAAATAAGGATTAGAGAGGGAGTTAATGAAATAAAGAATCAAAAAACAATAGAGAAAATGAACCCAAAAGTTAGTTTGTCAAAAAGATCAATGAAACTGACAAACTCTTAGCTAGAGTGACCAAGAGAAAAGAGAGAAGACTCAGAAGACTCAAATGTCTAAAATCAGAAATAGAAGAGGGGATGATACTGCTTGACCTTACAGAAATGAAAAGAATATAAAGGAAATGGCATGGATAACTATATACCAAAAAATCAGACAACTTAGATGAAATCGACAAATTCTTAGAGAAAACACCAACTACCAAAACGGACTTAAAAAGAAATAGAAAATCTAAATAGACCTATAGCAAGTACTGATATTAAAGCAGTAATCAAAAAACCTCCTAGGAAGAAAGCCTAGTACTAGATGGTTACGCTGGTGAATTCTGTCCTAATCTCCTCTTCTTATAAGGACGTCAGTCATAATGGATTAGGGTCCACTCTAATGACCTCATTTTACCTTAATTACTTTTTTGGTAAAGGCTGTGTCTTCAAATAAAGTCACATTCTGAGGCCCCAGGGCTTAGGACATCAATATGGATTTTGGGGGAACATAATTTAGCTCATAATACATTATAAATGTCATTTTAAAATGTTTGTTTGAATGAGAAACCCTTATAAAAGAAAAAAAATTTCAGTTTCCTTAATATTGACATAAGTTATTTTAAAATAATGCCACTTCAAAACGTACATAGAAAGGTATAAGCTTTTTATGCATATAGCTCTTGTACGATTATACATCTAAGTAGATTTCTAAGTGAATATAAGATTCCAGACCAATAAAGTTCATGTTAATAATGATATAATAAATTACATTACACTATGTTTTGTTTTACATTTAATTATTATATAATTTAATTTGGGTTATTGTGTTTTTAGCTCTGTAATTTCCATGTATTTTTTCTTCATATCTTATATTTCTTTGCTGAGATTTAATATATTCCATTTGTTTCAAGCATGTTCAAACTTGCTTGTTGAAGAATTTTTATAATGGCTGCTTTGAAATCCTTGTCAAATAATTCTCTTATCTTTGTGTTGGCATCTGTTGATTGTCTTTTGCCGTTCATGTTGCAACCCTCCTGGTTATCAGTATGAGTAGTATTTGATGGGATAGATGAGGCAAAATGAAAATAGAACTCACCACCATACTGTTCCTCAGGTCCCACAGTCCCTAATTAGTCCACCTTTTTATCTTCACCTTTCCAACTCTACTCATATTTGTTTTATATATAATGCCCAGTGTTTTAGCTACACTTAGTGGAGGGAATAGGGAAAAGTACCTGCACTTCATCTTTCCAGAAGCAGAAGGACTGCTTTTATTATAGAAGCATTTATTTGGAAACAGTATTTCATTAGTTGACTTGATCCTGTTGATTTTAAACTTGATAGCCATCATCCGAGTTGTCAACATTATGATTGACATTGCATTTCCTTTTGGACGATACATTTGTTTTAAACTACCTACCCGTTATTTTTTCTCAGCCAATCCACTTAATAAACACCCTGGGACACTGTGACACAGCCATTTCATGAAAAATTATTGGGAGTTGACTACTACATTTATTGCCAACCAAGTTTGATATATACATAGATGTGATCCATGCACCATCTCTGCTCAGAACATGAACATAAAGATAAGCCCACATAGGCTTTCAAAATGTTCAACATACATTTAAACATACATTATTTATTTATTTATTTTTGAGACAGGGTCTTGCTCTGTTGTATGGGCTGGAGTGCAATGGCACAATCTTGGCTCACTGCAACCTCCACCTCCTGGGTTCAAGCGATTCTTCTGCCTCAGCCTCCTGACTAGCTGGAATTACAGGCGCATGCCACCACGCCCAGCTAGTTTTTGTATTTTTGGTAGAGACAAGGGTTCACCATGTTGGCCAGGCTGGTCTCGAACTCCTGACCTCAAGTGATCCACCTGCCTCAGCCTCCCAAAGTGCTGGGATTGCAGGCTTGAGCCACCGCGCCTGGCCCTTAAACGTACATTATTGATCATCACTCGGTTTTTCCACTTTTTTCTTTTCCAGCTACCTGAAATGTTCATTTGGCATCATCATTGCTACAACCTCAAATACAAATGCAGAAAATGAAATTGCCTATTATGACGAGTTACAAGGTCACCCTGAGTATATCTGTATTAACTTATTTTAGTTTGTCATCAAAATGAAAATTTTAAAAATTGTAGTATTGTCATTGAATTAATGGCTCTGGAGACTACATCCATAGACCCACAAACTCCAGTTTGAGAAACTCAAGTCTAGAGTATTTCAGGTCCAGCTGATTCATGAGAAGAGTTACTAATGTATTGCAAGCCATCCTGCAGGTGGCTGGTACGTATTAGGGTACAGGAGTTGGGGAAGGGGACAGGCAGGCACCATCTAACCAGCAGAGTAATGACAAAAATGAGTTTATCTTTTCATGTCTGCATCACTCACGACAGTTCCCTTTCATATCCCCTGGTCCCCACTGTTTCCAGTGTGGATCAGCTAATTTCCAACCACCACTATCTGCATCTGTGCCTACCTCAGGGTTCTCTCCAAAATGCAGAAGACTGCTCTGCCTGTGACAGGACAGAAGTGACACTCCCTGGAGCAGCCCTCAACTCATGGCTCCCAGGAGTTAGTGTATAAATTCCCCCAAAGCGCTTTATAAAGTAGTTTTATTTTTGATGTCTCATTTGATCCATACAACAATTCTGGAAGGAAGGAAGTTATATCAAACAAGACCAACAGTGGAGTGTAATCCCTGTATTCTCTTTTGTTCTCTCATCTATCCCAAGAATACTGCCCAGAAAAGTACAGATGCTCAATAAATAATTGATGAATAAAAGAAGAAACTGATGCTTCTGTGAGTAATTTAATTACATTGCCTATGAAAGCACCAGGACTTGAATGCTGATCTTTTGACTCCAAGCACAGTGCTCTCTACTATACACCTGGGAGTTTCTGTTCTTAATCCTGTGGTCTCAAACCATGGTTTAGGAGGAAACTCAAAGATGATTTAAATATGCCAATATAATAGGCAGCTCCACACCATGGGAATGTCAATGGTTTCAGAGCCTATGGAATCAAAATATTTGTGAAAGTATTAAAGATATTTATGGCACAAATTGTCAAGTCTGCTTGCTTATGTATCACAAAATTTTGGGGGTCAATCATTCCCACAGTGGCCATTTGGAGATGCAAGACCCCATAAAATAGAAGCAACTAGTTTTTCTTAGCTCCAGGGTAGCTGGAACATATCCTGGCCCAGCCTCGTTTTTAAGTTTTTCATTTTTTTCTCTTCATCTGTGGTGTGAACAGTTAAAAGTCAATTTACTTGGAGGAATCTTCCTTCTGCATTCTAACTTGGACTTTAAAAAAAATCAGTTCATACCTTCATTAAGGATTCTAATGAGTGCTCTAATAAATAGTCACTTGTAGATAAAACCATATTTAGCAATATGAACAAATAAATAATACTCATTGCAGTTAGCTATTAGATTAGATCTAACGCATTCATCAATTTTTACATAAGTCATGCATCTTTCCCCAAATGGATCTTTATTCTGTGAAACCATTTTGAGGCTGGAGCACTGCTTTCCCTAAACTCCTTAAAGTCATCAGGCACATTAAAGGATATCCAATTTCATTGGTCTAAGCTGAGTGATCGCAATTCATCAAGGCATGAAAAGTCTGTCCAGTCTTGTGGAATATCATTAAATGGTTCAAGGACGTTTCTAATCTTAATGATGGCCAAGGGGGAGCACCTATTATGATGATGAATGGGAATGAATATCTGGAAAAAGTTCAAGGCATGTTATACTTACAAAGACTAATACATGTTGTTTATCTAAATCATCCAACTGATTAAAGAAACACACAAAGCCGAAGACAGTTAAAAGCAGAGAACCAAACAGGGTTTGACCTACCCTGGTGTATTTATCACTAACCATGTCATGCGTGTAAAATGTATTACTCTACCAAGATGCTGTATATATAAAATCGGGAGGGTCTTTTGAGGCTGATGTTGAGTAATATAGGCTGTCCAGTTTATTGCCTGGCTAAATATTTATATAAAATGAGTTCATTGATGATGGGGAAGCCTCCATAAAGGGAGTCTTTCAGTGTTACTAAATGATTAGCTACAATGCCCAAGGCTTAGCAAGAGCTGGATGGTGGTAGCATTTGGTACTTCCACTCCTGAAACCAATTCCTGCTCAAAGTTTTTAATTCCTGACCCAAGTTAGTGTGTGTGTGTGTGTGTGTGTGTGTGTGTGTGTGTGTGTGTGTATAGTCAAATAAGGCAAAACCCTCTTGGTACCAAGAGAAGTGTAGACTCTACAAGGAAAGGGGAAATGCTTTTTGGTATGCAACTATAAGAATGTTCTCTGGATCCCATCTTTTGTTGGAGAGAGTATATCTATTAAATGCACATTTTCTTAGTACAGGGAAGTCAACTCCGGGCAAAATGAAGAAGACCTGTGTCACATGATGCAGGGGACTTGTGTTTCCCTGGGCAGGAGAAAGAAAAATCAACCACGTAGGTGGCTAGGAGGATGTCGGGCTATGGTCCAAAGACTTAATCACAGTAAATGTCTTTTCAGTAGGTCTGGATGTGGTATGTTGTTGGGCTGAAATAGTGCAAACACTGCTTACAGGATTGTTTATAGATAAAAGGAAATTAGAAGTAAGTAGGAAGCAGTGGAAGGTTTAGAATTATAGGCTTTCTTCACTTGAGTTCTTAGACACTTCATTCTTCGAGTGTCCTCATCCCTCCCTGGTTTCTCCTTTTTAGTATCCTTTGATGGTTTCTGTTCTCTTCCTGACCTCTGAACATTGGTGGTCTCAGGGCTTGGTTCTCAGCCCTCTTTTCTTCATAGATGATCTTATCAACTCTTATGGCTTTATCAAATATCATGCCTCCCAAATATCCAGCCTGAAGTGCATCCAAACTCCAGATTACCTACTTGACATCTCTACTGTGACACCTAATAAAGCATTTCCAAATATGTCCAAAATATATTCCTAGGCTTCTATTTCCCTTCTGTCCACAACCTATTCTTTCCCCAGAATTCACCATTTCAGCTGATGTTGTTCTCGCTTGCCCAGTTGCTCAGCTAAAAAATCTAAATGTTGTCTTTGAAACCTGTCTTTTCCTCATCTCTGCAAACATATCCTGAATTTCTATCTTCCTCAATATCCCTTCCACTACCGTTCCAGTTCAAGCTACCATCTTGCGTTGTCTGTCTTCTGCCTTCTAACTAGACTCCCTGCCTCCATTCCTTTCCTGTCCCCAGGCAGTTCTCCTCCCCACAGCCAGACTTTGTAAGACACACAAATTATCACATCTCTCCTCTACTTAATACTTTCTGATGGTTTTCCGTTCAATTGAAATAAACCCAAAACTTCTTACCACACCCTACAAGGTCTTCCATGGCCTGGGGCCCTGTGCCTCTTCAAACTCAGCTCTTCTCTCTCTTTTTTGTCGACTCTCCCCGGCCTTTCCTAGGCCCCCTCAACACACCAAGCTTGTTCCTGCATTCGAGTTTTCACACCTGTCACTCCCTCTGCCTGTCCTGATGCTCTCCTTTCCTTTCAATCATTCAGGCCTATGCTCAACTATCACCACCTCTGACAGGCCTTTGATAACACATCAAGCTAAAATATACTCAGCGTACATTCCAATTACTCTCTATTTCATTATCCTGTTTTACTTTTTATTATGGCACTCACAACTCTCTCAAATTATTATCTTTATTTGCGTGCTCATTGTCCATCTTTTACATTACAGTATAAGCTCTGTGAATCTAGAGACCAAACCTGTCTCATTCATTACTCAATTCCTAATGTCTAGGATAATTCCTGGCACAGAGTAGGTGATCAACAAATATTTATCAAATGAGTAAAGAACAAATAGGTAAGTATAAAAGATCCAAGTTGAATATGAAAAGTTACGAAAATAAGAAACTTGAATTTGAAATCACGTATAGGTTGTTGGCCAGATAAAGATCTGTTTGTTCTGAAACTTATCAGTCAAAATCCATCTTTTCACTTGCTCACTCATAATATTTAGGCATGCAACCATTTCAACTTGGCTCAGAAAAACAAAATAGTTTAATGGAGCATATTCGTGGCTGTAGCCAGAGTGGCAAACAGGAGAAAGTTCTAGTGCACATGCACAGAAACCTGCTGTGGGGCCAAGACATGACGAATACACTTACTTAGAAAGGGGCATTCTAATTTGGTCTTGGGAGATGCAGTAGGTACAGCAATCTAATGAACAGCAAACTACCCCTAGGTCACTTCAAGTTCTCTTTTCTTTCAATGGACACAGGTGTGTCAGGGGAGATACCAAATTGACCCGTCTTGGGGGTCAGATATGTAGACTTAGCTTCAGTCCAGCTATCTTAGGCCTACAGGCAGGCACACACGGAAGGCTGCTATATATCAGGTGGACCTTGACTATCTGTCTATCTTTGGTCACTATGGGGACAAAAGATGTGGGGAGAACTGACAGGACCTAATCAGCCTCTGCCACTCCTCCCATGGCCATGGGGCCATTGGTCTCTGGCTCTCCACACCTTTCCTTCCCTAAGGAGTTACCTCCCCTTCCTGACCACAATTCACTCCTCAGCTCAGGACAGTTGAGATGACATGGTCCTGTCTTCCACAGGCTCCCACACCAGCACATTCATATTTCTTAGTTCATTTCTCATCATCAAACATTTTATAATGCAAAATGGGAATTCTTTATTTAAATGAAGGTAAAAACTTTTCTTCTTATTATTAGAACTGCAAAAGCAGTGCATCGATACACCAGAAAAATGTTAATCTGCAGGCAAGGAAGAAAATAAAATTCCTTTACAACCCCATCACTGAGAAATAATCACAATAGATAACATTTAAAATTTTTAAAATTCCCTCTTTTGTAGTGCGTGTATATTTGGAAGAAAAAATATCCCAAACCTTATCTGGGATTAAACCTTTTTTGTGAGTTATTATATACAAATCTCATAGGAAGAAATTATCATTCTTGATAAATCGCATAAGTAGTTTTCTGGTGGATTGTGTTGGGCTGGAGACATGTCCATTAACCCAAAAATTCCTTAATGCTCATTTCCGAGGAAAACCCAAAACTGTTTCTTTCCACTCACACACACTACTCAATTCAACACTTCTGTCATCAGGTATGTGTGGGTTCCCCCTCCCTGCACCGCCACTAACAAGCAATTCTGCATTGGACATTAACTAGGTGTCCTGTAATTTAACTCGATTCTCACACTGTTACCTAGAGCTGGAGCTAGATCAGATCCCACAGGTTGAAGGCTCAGTCCCACAAAACGCTTCTCCAGCCCTGACTTCTGATGATAATTGCAAATTGCAAATACAGTAGTAGGTTGTCACTTAGACTTCTGACCAATTGGCCAGAAAACGTTGGGGGTTTTCATGACTCCTTCTTTTGTTTTGATTAAGTTGCTAGAGTCACAGAACTCAGGAAAGCACTTTACTTATGTTTATTGGTTTATTGATAAAGGGTATAACAAAAACTACAGATGAACAGTCAGATGAAGAGCTATACAGGGCAAAGATCACTGAGCACAGGAGCTTCCGTCCTTGTGGAGTTAGGGTGCACCCCACTCCTAGCACATGAATGAGTTGACCCCACTGGAAGTTGTCTGAACCCCATAGTTTGGGGATTTTTATGGTGACTTCATCATGTATGCATGATTGATTATTAACTCCATTTCCAGCCCCTCTTTCTTCTCCAAAGAATGTGGGTGGAGCTGAAAGTTCCAAGCTTATAATCATGATTTGGTCTTTCTGGTGACCAACCTCAATTTTGGAGCCCAACAAGAGTTGTCTCATTGGAACAAGAGATGCTTCTATCACCCAGAAAATTTCAAGAGATTTGGGAGCTCTGTGGCAGCTACTCCTATCACTCAGGATCACAAAGGTCTAAAGAGCAGTATGTTAGGATCTGGGGTCGAAGACCAAATATTAGAACAAAAGATTCCCCTAGATCATCCCAATCTAAAAGGGTATTAGGGTTTCTGTCTCAGGAAGCAGGACAGAGACCAAATATTAGAACAAAAGATTCTCTTAGCATCCTACCCCTATCTCTCAGAAAGTTATACAGGTTTTAGGAGCTCTCTCTCTATGTATATATTTCTTGCTATTTCACACCCTTTGCAGTCAATCTCCCTTTACTTCTAATTCTAGGTAACTGCTGATGTTTTCACTTTTTCTAGAATTTCATATAAACAGAATTGTGCAGTATGTATTCATTCTAGTCTGACTTTTTTATTGTGTTTGCGAGATGCATCCATGTTGTTCCATGTAGTAGTAGATCATTAATTTTCTTTGCTGTATAGTATTGCATTGAATGAATATACCACAGTTAATCCATTCTACTGTTGAGCACTGGGTTGTTTTCAGATTGGGGCTAGTAAGAATAACAGGGCTGCAGATATTTATGTGTAAGTCTTTGTGTGGGTATATATTTTCATTTCTCTTGGGTAGATATCTAGGAAAGAAAATTCTGGGCTGTATGGTATTTTACATTTATATAAGACTATAAGCACTCTCCAGACTTTTTTGCCGAGTGATTAGTCTTCCATTTTTATCATGACTCCTTCTTACCAGGGGTTTAAAGAACCTCAGAAAAAAGGGAGTTTAACAGTGAGAAAACATGGATTTGTTGTCTTCTCTCTTCAGTTATTTGAAGCACATTTGTCTTTTTCATTTTTGTGAAAAACAAGTAGCCAGAAGCAACAGAATAGTTATCTGATCCTGAAGATAAAGGAATTGAAGAGCATGCTAATGAATTAGTAACCTAGTTGTGGGGAGGGAGGGTTGTTCCTTTGGGTTGGAATAGGTCTTCCTTCTTCCTTAGACTTCTCTGGAGATTACTCATTCTTCCTATCTCAGCCCCAATGGTCTAATCCTTTGCAGATCTTTGTAAGCGTATTAATTGTTTTTCTGCCATCTCACACTCTTCCTTAATAGCATTTAGCACAATTTATTATCATCTATATTTATATGATTTGTTGATTTGTGTCTTCCTTCCCTAATCCATGGAATGAGGAACCAAGCTTCTTATATCCCCTAGCTCACAGTAGAATTCAATAAACATTTGAATGAAAGAGTAAACAATTGAAAGAACTGGAAAAGGGGCTAACAGAGCAAGACTGGCAAGCTAACAGTTGTGACTCTACAAACAAGGGTGAAAATCTGCATGTGTATGTCAACTGCCAACTCTACAAAAGACCACCAAAGTACCTCATTGATCAATCCAAGCTGGGTTTATTACTTACTTCCATGAGGGAGAGCTGCACTTTGACAGACTCTTGGTGGTATTGTAGAAGGAAGAGGTCAAGGGCAGATATGGATAGAGTGTCGTATCTGGTTTTGAGTGGTTTAAGGCAGGCCTTTCAATGTGGGGATTTCATCTGGGCAAAGTCCATGATTTAATAGCTTGGGCCTGAAGGACACAGAAAAGTTAAGTGTTCTAGAGCATCTCATGCTTTGATAAGCAAGAAGGTCTGCTCCATGGAGCAATCTGTTGGCCTGAGAAAGGAGGCTGATTGAGTAGCTCATTGTTTGAAAAAATAGATTTTCTGGAAGCTTTTGGGGCCAACATTCAAGTTATTTACTGGGCAAGAATTTTCTGGAACAAACAGTAAAGTCATGTTGAGCTAGGCTTAGTTTTGATAGGTAAATTACAAGGCTGGGCTGCAGGCAGCTCCTCAATTCCAAAACCCAGTGCCCTAAAACTGAGTATAGAAAGGTAGATTACTTCTCTGACATTTCCATGCTGAATGAAGAGACTGTGCTTTACAATTGCTTCTATTGTTCATTGTGAAATCTGGGAAAACTGTAGACCTGACTGGGATACCAGATGCTGCATTCACAACTCTTGTTTTAAAGCCGTAAAACCTCTTATTATGTAATATATTAACATCTCAATGGCACATCCTCAAATCAAGATATGGAATTGTGATGCTTCTCTCTTTTTGTCCTTTCTCTATTTTTTTATTAAGATTGCTTTACTAGACAAAACTTTAGCTCTCCTGCCAAATATCCAATGGGAATAAAAAGTGAGATGAAATCCCAACTGCGTTTTAGTATAATAGCAGATGACTGTAATGAGCTGTCACCATTTAGGAAGCAACAGTAGTTGAGTTACAAGACAGTTTGCACATGGTATCAACATAGCTATTTTTTGGCCAATATGAGGAGTCCTATGAAATCTCCATAGGACTCTTTGGAACTGGGGGATCTCCTTGACCAAGATAATACAGGACTAGGGGCTTGGGAGAGCAAAAAGAATTACACAGTGGCAGTTAAGTGCAGTTAAATTAAGTTGTCATTTCCCCACCATCAGATCCCTAGATATATAGATATATAGTGAACCATTCACCTGGCTGAAATGGAAGACAGAGCCAGTCCATGGAGTACTCCAAAGCCAACATTGCCATCACATTACACATAATTTGCAGCCAGGGCTTGACATACCAGTGTTGGAGAAAGCACGCCGAAGCTTGTGCAATTCCTCAGTCACATGTGTAGTGGGTAGGGATGTAGGAAACTTTCTAGCCATGGAAAATAAACATCTCACCTTCAAAGGGTGCAGTCCTAAAACACCATGGAACAAAGATTTAGTATTGTGAGCTGAGCCAAGAATTTCCCAAAAGAGAGGGTGGAGCTTGGGCATGATTTTCCCTCTCTTCCCTTGTGTAATGTCCTATCATCTGGAGGTAGTGTTGCAGAAAGGAGCCTTTAGAAAGATGGTTTTGCTGCAATTTATGAGTCCTCTCAGCAAGTAAATCTTTGCTCTCTGATCTACATCCCAGGAACCATAATTTCTCTCTCTCATTTTAAAAGTTTTTTTTTTTTTAATGACATATGTGGATATAATTTAAACATTAAATAAATGCCCCATAGTAGCAAGGTCCTTACCCCTTCCTATGCTCAAGTCTTACTGCTCAAAATTGTTTGCTTATATTCTTTCTGGATTTATCCATTTTAGACCCTATGAGCTAACTTCCTGCTCTGTTAAGACCATAATACCTCCATACGCCCGTTCCCCTTTTCCTTTCCCTCTATTCTCCTAACATAGCATCACAATTTTGAGCTAAATGAATTGTCATTCTTCATATTATTATGATTGATAAACATGGTTTACTTTAGAACCAAGTAGGGAACTGTGATTCTCTTTCTCATACAACGTTTTATTTCGTTGTTGTTTTTCAGCTGCAGTTTTTGAGTCTCACCTTAATTTTATCCATTAGATCTGCCAATGCCCACTGACAGCTGTTCCAAAAGCTCAAACATATAATTTATTTGTTCCGTTTGTTTTTTCTCTGAAGACCTCCCTATCAGACCCCTCCATCATCCTGTTTTGATGCAGTCTTTAGGGCTGCTGTGCAGTTGACATCCTGAAATATTTCTTCACCATCACCTTGTGATCTCTATTTCTGGATTTCCACATCCTTCACTTGGCGTGCTTTTTCCTTTTGTAGGATTACGTTTTTTTAATGGTTTTCTAAGAAAGATCACATGAGAGGCAATTATTTTTTGGTTTAAGAATGTGTCTGGAAATGTCTTTATTCTTCCCCTCACAATTATTTGTAATTTGTCTGTTTGTAGATTTCTGGTTAAAACTCAATTGTTTCATTGTCTTCTAGCACAGGTTGCTGTGACTAGTGCAATGAAAATCTCATTTCCAATCCTTTGTAGTGACATTTCTCTTTCTGTGGGATAGTGTTTAGGATCTTCTCTTTACTTCATTGAGTCTCAGAGTGCTGGTCACTTGGTGGACTGTTTTGATCTCAAGACGTGTTCTTCAACATGGAATTTTTCTTTAATTATTTATTTGATAATTTCCTTCTCTTTCTTTTCTCTATGTCTCTGGAATAACTATTATTTGGATCTTGAATCTTTTAGATTATTTCTCCAAGACTCTCATCACTCTTTCTTAAAAAATTGCTATTTGTTCTGCTTTCTGGGAGCTTTCATCTACTTTATTTTCCAAGCTTTCTACTGATTTAAAAAAATTAGCTATCCTTTTAAAAATTGATGAGTTTTTTTCTCATTACCTAATTCATTATTTTCACAGTACTCTGTTCTTGTCTAATAGATGCAACACATTCTCATTTAAATCTAAGGATATTAAGTTTTGTGAGATATTTTGAAGTTTTCTTCTGATCCTCACATGATTTCTGTGTCTTTCATATTTCTTTGTTTCCTCTTTCTTTATTTTAGTTTTTGTCTTTTATGTGGGAGGCATTCCCCAAATGTCTGGTGGTCTTTGGCTCTCTGTTACCATTTATAATGAAGTGCTTAAAACAGGATTGAAAGCTTTATATGTAAGGGAGCTTCCCAGTAGAATCAGGCAGTGGGCCAGATGCTCTGAGGACTTTCAAAGGTCAGAGCCTGGGCAGTTGATTTAACCAACAAACAGTCCTCCAATCCCCTGAACAGGACTTATGCCTTATTGCTGCAGCGGTAGGGGGTGGATCACCCACTTCCTGGAGCAGTAGGGGGCGGATCACCCACTCCAGATAACTATGGAAGTTTTTACCAAGCTGATGAATGTGTGCCACACTGGCACACATAAACTGTGAGTTTATGTTAGGGCATGAATGGCTAAATAGCTTTCCTTATACATATATATATTTACTTAATGTATGTTAGCAAAGATATAACTAGCTTGTGAAACCCATGATGTCACAGATAGTATTGCTTAAAACAAACTAAGTAAATGAAGGTGAGCCAAATTAAAAGTATGAAGGTGAGTAAGAGTATAGGAAGGATGGAGACAAGGCACAAGATCATGAAGATACTCAAATGACTGGGAGATACTCAGATGCTTGGGAACACTGCAACAGAGACAGGGAAGGCATTTTGTTTGTTTGTTTGTTTGTTTTTGAGACAAAACCTTGCTCTGTCACCTAATATATAACTTAGGCTGGAGTATAGTAGTGCCATCATAGCTTACTGCAGCCTTGAGCTCATGGGCTCAAGAAATCCTCCTGCCTCAACCTCCTGAGTAGTTGGGACTACAGGTGCCCAGTATGCCTGGCTAATATTTTAATTTTTTTTGTATAGACAGCTTCTTGCTATGTTGCTCAGGTTGGTCTTGAACTTCTGGCCTCAAGCAATCCTCCCATCATGGCCTCCCAAAGCACTGGGATTACAGTTGTGAACCACCTTGCCCGCCCCAGGGAAGGCATCTTTTATCACATTAAAAGAGAGTAGAAAAGGAATTCCATGTGGAATTGACAGCCAAAGCAAGCAACAGAGGTGCATGATGGAGAAATTACAAATTCCTCCGTAGATATAGAGAGTGGTGAGATGTGATCAGGACTGGATTGTAAAGAATCCTGTATCTCCTTTTGTATTATCTTAATACACTGGTTCAATGGTTCTGCAATGTCTGAGAGACAGCATGGTTACTTGTTATGGTTGACCCAAGCTAAAGTCAACATGCCATGGTTTGCTTTTGAATTTCTCATGACAATTAAATAGACTGGGTTCTACTGCCACCCAACAGGCTAGTGGTGTGTCTTCTGACTGCTCCGGCACACAGGCCCATCACTTCATTGAATGTAATATGCTGAAGAATATAAATTTACTTGAGCCCAAATTTCAGAAAACTTTAATCTGCAAGCAACATCTGCTATAAAATCTAAAAGTTAATGTGTGTGTGTGTGTGTGTGTTTTTTTTGAGACAGTCTCGCTCTGTCACCCAGGCTGGAGTTCAGTGGTGCATTCTTGGCTCACTGCTACCTCTGCCTCTGGGGTTCAAACGATTCTCATGCCGCCAACTCCCAAGTAGCTGGGATTACAGGCATGCTCCACCATGCCTGGCTAATTTTTGTATTTTTTGTAGAGACAGGATTTTGCCATGTTGTCCAGGCTGGTGTTGAACTCCTGACCTCAAGTGATCCGCCTGCCTTGGCCTCCCAGAGTGCTGAGATTACAGGCATGAGCCACTGCGCCCAGCCTAAAAGTTAGTGCATTCTTAATAAGCATACATGTAATGAATTTTTGATTTCTCATTATTCTAGATATTCCTGTTTTCTGCATCAGCCTAAGTTGGATAAGCTCTGGAACACAATATAGAAATTTCAGTCTTCTGTGGGTGCACTGCCCAATAGAGTAGCTAGTCGCTATATGTGGCTACTTACAGTTAAATTCAGCAAAATTAAATAAAATGAAAAATTCAGTTCTTCTGTCATGCTTGCCAGATTTCAAGTGCTTACTAGTTATATGAGACTAGTGGCTACAGAACTGGATACAAAATATGGAACATTTTCATCATCAAATGTTCTATTAAATAGCACTGTTCTATGGTGACACAAAGCTTACTTTTAAATATGAAAAAGTTTCCATTTATATAGAGCAAAATTGACATTTTCATGTGTATACAGTATGCTACAAGTATAGATGTAAGTAACCACTACCACAATTATGGTACAGACAGTTCCAACAGCCCCCTAGATTCCACAGTGCTACTCCTTTAGAGGCAAATTCTCTCCTCACTCCAAGCAACCACTAATCTATTCTTAGTTCCTATAGTTTTACCTTTTCAAGAATGTTGTATAAATGGAATCATATAATATGTAACTATTTGAGACTGGCTTCTTTTATGCAGCAAATGCCTTTAAGATCTATCCAATTTGTTTTTTGGACCATCTTTATTGCTGAATAGTATTCCAAATTCACTCACTGAAGGATGTGTTGGTTTTTCCCAGTTTTGGAAATTTATTAATAAAGATGCTAAAACATTCATGACCAAGTGTCTGTGTGAGGATAGGCTTTCATTTCTTTAGGATAAATATCCAGGGATGGGGTTTTGAGGTCATACGGTAAGTAGATGTTTAATTAATTAAGAAAGTTCCAACTAGTTTTCCAGACTGGCTATACTATTTTGCATCCCCACTGGCAATGCATGCGAGTTCCAGTAGCTCTGCATGTTTGTCAAAACTTGGTGGTGTCAATTTTTTAAAGCCATTCTAATGTGTGTCTCTGGTGGTATCTTATTGTGGACTTAGTTTGCTATTCCTTAATAGGTAATGATGTTTAGCTTCTTTTCATATGTTTATTTGCCATCCTTATATCTTCTTTGGAGAGGTGCCTGTTCAACTCTTAAAATTTAAGTTTTAAAAATTTAAAAATTAGGTTTTTCTTTTTTAATTTTGGAGACCAAGGTACGAGGATTACTTGAGCTCAGGAGTTCAAGATCAGCCTGGGTAACACAGTGAGACCTCATCTCTGCAAAAAAATAAAAAAGATTTGCTAGATGTGGTGGTATGCGCCTATAGTCCTATAGTCTCAGCTGCTTGGGAGGCTAAGGCAGGAGAATCTCATGTGCCTAGCAGTTCGAGGCTGTAGTGAGCTATGATCACACCACTGCACTCATTCTGGGTAACAGAGAGAGTAAGATTCTGTCTCTAAAAATGTATATGTGTATGTGTGTGTGTGTGTGTGTGTGTATATATATATATATAAATCTAAAAGTCTTTTTGTTTATGTACTGTTGAATTTTTTGAGAGTTCTTTATATATTATGATAATAAGTTGTCGGATATATGATTTGCAAATATTTCTCTCAGTCTGTAGCTTGTCTTTCATTCTTTTTCATAGAGCATACGTTTTAAATTTTGATGGTTCTCATTATTATTGCTTTAAAGTAAGTCTTAAAATTGTATAATGTGATTTCTTCAAGTTTATTTTTTTCAACATTTTTCACCTCTTTTAAGTTTCTTACTTTTCCACGTAAATTTTAGAGTCGGAGTCAGTGTTACTATATGTGCCAAAGATTGTTAACTGGGATGGTGATTGAAATTTAGTTAAATCCTTACATCACCTTGTGGGAAAATTAACACCTTAATATTGTTGAGTCTTCCAGTCCATGGATGCAGTATATCTCTCCATTTACTTAGCTCTTCTTTGCTTTCCTTAGTCTTTTGTAATTTTATCATACAGATTCTGCATATATTTTAAACTGTATACATAATTACGTCTTGTTTGTTTTTGTTTTTGTTTTTGTTTGAGACAGGACTTTGCTCTGTCACCCAGGCTGAAGTGCAGAGGCACCATTACGGCTCACTGCAGCCTCAGCCTCCTGGGCTCTGCCTCCTGAGTAGCTGGAACTATAGGTGCATGCCACCATACCCGGCTAATGTTTAAATTTCTTATAGAGACAGGGTCTCCCTATGTTGCCCAGTCAGGTCTCAAACTCCTGGGTTCAAGAGATCTTCCTGCCTTTGCCTCTGAAAGTGCTGGGATTACAGGTGTGAGCCACCATGTCCAGACTATGTAATTTTTAAACCGTATTATTTTTTAAAATTTTGATTTCCAGTTGTTGATTACTAAAGTATAGACATATGATTGATTTTTAAATGTTGATCTTGTATCCCGTGACCTTGATAAACTCGTGTATTAATTCTGGTGCTTTTTTGTATATTTCTTGCAAATTTCTACATAGACTGTCATGTTATATATGAATGGATAGAGCCTGCTTTCTAATATCAGGATTTTGGTAACAATCTACTGAGAGATCAGATAAAATTTCAAATCACGTAAAACAAAACTGGATATACTGCTCCTCTTCTTTTTTTTATTTGTTTCTTCTTGAATTAAACTCCTTTTAGATTATCTGTATACTTTCCCTCCCATGCCCCCAGTATTAAGGATTTTTGTATAAATATTCTCCCAGTGAAATGGACTTATGGGAAGAGTGGTTTTGGTGACTCAGTTCTTGTGAAACATTATGCTAAAATCAAAATAAACTTTTCCAGCTATTCTGAAGAGTTTATATTAACTTCATACCCAAGAACTCCCTTGAAGAGTTATTTTATATAGTCACTTGGGGATAAATGTTACACCTTTAGCACTAGCAGTGATAAAATGAAACTGGAACCAGACATCTCTGTGGTCCAGAGGCCTCCTGAGGGTCTTCAGATGCTGGAATGGAGAGCATCAGTCCCAGCTGTGAGACAGCCCGGGGAGCCAAGGAAGAAGGGAGCTGACGTTTCCGTCCCCTCAAAAGGCCCCAGGAACCAAACCACAGCTAGTATCTTCCAGACATCGAGGTTCCATCATTTGTTTATAGGAAAATGGTCCTCCTACCACTGGCTGATCCCTCAAGGATTTTTCAAACAGCTTAACCCACACAAATGATAGGCTGAAGTTAACCGTACTGCTCTAATTGCGGACTGTCAAAAATACCAGCATGCTGGGGGTGGCAGGACATGGGCGTTTTGCACGTCAGAGTTGCCGGCTCTTCTATGATGCACTTGATTGGCTGTGGATCCAGAACTGTACTAGGGAATAAGAATAAAGGGAGGGAAATATTCCTCTAGGGCTACCTTAGCTTACATGTGAATCTGGCAACATAACAGGAAGCAGCATAGATGCTCAGAGCCAAAAATAAAGCCCCGGTTCCATGTCTGGAAGTCCTGAAGACAAGACAAAGGGAGTCTTTTAATTAGGACTGGTCAGCCATAATAAACCTATGGAGCCAGAACTAGATGCTCCCTGGCATGCCCCACACCACCCATACGGTGGTGTCAGCAGCTAAAAATTCATACCATTTGAGTGAACAGAGAAAAAGTCAGCCAACATGAAATCCACTAGGCTAGGTCTCTAGGGACCTTGCTAAGTTTCTTTCTTTCTTTTTTTTTTTTTTGAGACGGAGTCTCGCTCTGTCACCCAGGCTGGAGTGCAGTGGCGCGATGTCGGCTCACTGCAAGCTCCGCCTCCCGGGTTCACGCCATTCTCCTGCCTCAGCCTCCCGAGTAGCTGGGACTACAGGCGCCCGCCACCTCGCCCGGCTAGTTTTTTGTATTTTTTAGTAGAGACGGGGTTTCACCGTGTTAGCCAGGATGGTCTCGATCTCCTGACCTAGTGATCCGCCCGTCTCGGCCTCCTAAAGTGCTGGGATTACAGGCTTGAGCCACCGCGCCCGGCCTAAGTTTCTTTTTTAATAATGCACGTCTATGAGTAGACTCTATCAAATCCAATCTCTCTTCCTCTTAGTCACCATCATTCCACCGGAGGTTCCAAAGAGTGCCAAGGGCTGTTGGTAAGAACCAGGTTTATTATTTTCTTTATCAATAGTCACCAACATTTGGCCACATCTGAACTTTTGACATGCTATAGCCACTTTATCTTAAAATGTAAAAGTACCTTTTATTATTTTCCTTTTTAGTAAAACAACGTACAAATATTGTAGGAAAATTAGAAATATAGAAAATGAAAGACAAGTTGCTGTTAACACTTTGGCATAGATCTTTAAAACTAGGGTTTCCCAACATTGTCAATACCCCAACATTTTGGGTTGGATGACGCATTGTGGGTTATTTTGTAGCGTTTCTGGTCTTTTCCCACTAGATGCTGTTAACAACACCCTCCTCAATCCGTAATCCTGTTGGCATAATTAAAAATGCCTCTAGATATTGCCAGATGTCTCCTGGGGGGCAAATAGCTCTTGAAACCACTGCCTTATGCCATTCTGAATTCATGTGGGACTTGTGGACTGAATTCTACCACTCATTTCTTTTCCCCTCTAGGAGTCTAACTGGCACTTATGAGGAATTGAGGCAAATGGAATAGAAATTATAAGGTTTTTGGTTTTTTTTTTTGGTTTTTTGTTTTTTTTTTTTTTTTTTTTTTTGAGACGTCGTCTTGCTCTGTCGCCCAGGCTGGAGTGCAGTGGCGAGATCTTGGCTCACTACAACCTCTGCCGCCCGGATTCAAGCCATTTTCCTGCCTCAGCCTCTCGAGTAGCTGGGATTACAGGCAAGTGCCACAAAACACCCAGCTAATTTTTTGTATTTTTAGTAGAGACGGGGGTTTCACCCTGTTGGCCAGGCTGGTCTCGAACTCCTGACCTCAAGTGATCCACCTGCCTTGGCCTCCCAAAGTGCTGGGATTACAGGTGTGAGCCACTGCACCTGGCCAATAAACTTTGCTAATTGCTCAAATTGAGGCAACTGGGGCTCAGGGAGAGCATGAGTGTTTTCACTTACCCAAGACAATCTGAGACCCTAGAACCACAACGAAGAGGCATGGTTGGGCAGCAGAAGGACCTATGGCCTTCAGGGAGTGGATTGGAGAGCCCAGGAAGGGAGGAGTTCCTGTTTTAGGTTTTCAGGCACAATGACTCCCATCTACATGTGTGCTAATGTCACCAATAGGTCATTCTCTCTAAATTGGAGGGTCTGCTCCCTGGTGGGCCCTTCCTCCTTAGTACTTGAGAAAGCCAAAGAGTTGGAGGAAGCTCCTGTTTTGTGAGTTGAGGCAGGAATGTGGGAAGCAAAGGACTCCCCTCGCAGAGTTCTTTTCTGTGACTATCTAAACACATAGAGGCATTTTAAACAAAAACAGCATCATACTATACATAGTGTTTTGCAGTCATTTCAGGATCATGCTATGCATACTGTTTCATAACGCCTTTTCAGTTACCATATCAACACTTTTCACATTAAATTATTTAGGACACACTTTTAAATGACTACATATTGCTTGTCGGTACATAATGTATTTAGCCAATTCATGTTTCACTCTTACGAACGCACTCGAACTTCTAAGTGGTTAAGATTGCACAGGCAGCCCTCATTATTGCCTAAAGGCAAATTATTAAAAGTGGAATCATTGGTTCAAGTGGTGTGTATTGAAATGCCCTCCTGGAAAGGGGCCCCAAATTATATGTATCTTGAGGAACTAAGATAAGTGTGGCATAAACCACAAAATAACGACTTAACAGATGCACCATATATTTTTCTGGCTTCTCTGAAGCCCTGATGACTGCTGAGGTCTGGGACCCCCAGTTTCAAAGGCTCCAGCACTAATGTTGAGTCGTGCTGTCCCCAGCAGCTGACAACCTTGAGGCTGTCAGGAGGACTCTCCCCTTCCATCGTTGGATGCACTGAACTCCTGGCACACCCTGTGGGCACTGCTGCCAGTGTAGTGTGGAATCTCTGCCGTCTTCCGGAGTTGGCTTCGCTAATAAGGTTAGATGCAGGCTCATTGGCTGTGGGCTCATCTGGGGAAGACTATGGTGCAGAAAAACATCTTCCTGCTTTGTGAAGCTGATTCCCAAGGCTCCCAGTCTCAAGTCGTGGGGATTAGTCATCACTTGAGTGCTTTTGCCATCTTTACCAAGTGTTGACATTTTTATATTTTGTTATCTCCAGCCTCAGGACCCCAGAAGGAGGAGCTACTCGGATTTATCCACACAATCACTTCTGCCCAAGAAAAGCAGAAAAATAGTGGCCTGTAACCAGGGTGGATTTTGAACACTGGTACCAGTTAAATACTCTCTAGAAATCAAAAGCTCAGTTGTTCCAGGAGACTTTGTATCTTTTTTCCTTCACCTCTCTCTTTCCCAACTTAAACATGACCCCAAAAAGCACTGTGTAAGTCATGAAGCAGAAGACAGTCAGATTGCCAAGGCTAATATTTGTGTTTGGAAGCATGGCCCCCGTCAAATGGGCAGTAGCCCTCCAGCTGCCTCCAAGGTTTCTCTTAGCTAGTATGTCGGCCAAATAATCCTGTTCTTCATTCTTTTTTTTTTTTTTAACCTACTGAGAGGAAGCTGAGTGTTATCACCAAAGAGACCAACTGTGCGTGAGGAGGCTGGGACAGCAGTGGGGTCAGTCCACTGGGTCCTGCTCACCATCCCCAGCTGCCCCCCTTCAACCTCAAGCTGAGTTAGGAAAACCCAGCAGGGTTGGGGAATCAGTGGAACTGATGGGGTTGGCTCAGCAAACAAGCATCCAGTGTTCCACTCACTCTGATTCCAGTGCCAGCGGCCATTCTCCAGAGACACTGACAGCTCTGTTCTATAGGGTACCAGCCTTGCATCACTCAGCTGGGAAAAGGTGTGTGCTAGACCTCCCTCCCTCCCCCAGTGTAGACATGCCAGGGAGCAGGGCTGGAGCCTTGGTATTGGATACACCCAAAGGTGTTCAACTCAAGGATACAACTCGATTTTCCCCTAGTCACCCATGGAGGTCAAGGATGCTTAGATTGGCTCCAGGAGGGATGGAGGCGCTACAGTATTTGCCCTTCTCCATTGCCTTGTGAGCTGGTTCCAGGGGCCTGGTGCTTCGATGTGGTCCTGCCAGCCATTTGTGAACTCCAGCACCCAAAGGCCTTACAGGTCGGAAAATGCAACTGACTTGGAGAAAAAAGTCAGCCAACAAAATTCCCCACCTTCTGATGACTGCTATTTAAAAAAATCAATATGCATACAAATCAGGACTAAACAGAAGTAAAAATAATTAGGTCAGGGTAGATGGACTGAGAATAATGATTTTTAACTCTGTTTTCTTCATTACCTACAATGTGGTTACACTGTCCTTCCAATTTTTTTTAAGGAAAATAAACACCAGTTTTAAGAGGTAGAATCAGGCAGGTTGATATTTCTAGGCATCCAGCCTAGTGAATGTGTGTAAATGTGCATGAGGCCGGGGAGGTGGGGGAGGGAGCAGTTTCACTGGACACGCCCGCCTGTGTGAGGCTGGATTTCCCTACAGGGATCTGAGCTCAGCAGAGTCTGGGGAGATTGAGGGCCTTCGATGCGCTTCAAGCCAGAGAAACCTTGGAGACTGGGGCCAATTTCTGGGCCTGCCGTGGTCATGAATCATGTCAGCTGCTGAGTGTGCTCAGTGTAGAGTGAACACATGGCCCACACAGAGGGAGAGGTGCTAGCACTGTGGGCAAGGGGAAAGGCAAGTTGGAAATACAAGGCCCTTGGGGGACACGAGGAAGGCAAAGGATGCTGGAGAACTTGGCCTCAGGGAACTTCCACCTCACCTTCATATTGACCCCATGGGCTAATCTCACATTTTCTTCTCAGGAGATAGGATGTTATCAAGTGAGGCTAGGAGATCTTTGAGAGAATAGAGAGAGCATTCCAGAAAACCTCTCCTGGGTGCGGATATCTTCACAGGCAGATCTCTCTGTTAAATCCTGAGAATCTCTAGTTTTAGCTCTCTCTTTCCCATGAAGATGAAGATTCTCTCTCCCACCTCTTCCCTACCAACGTTCCATCCCATTATGTAGACACCCTGCCTCCCCTTTGCCTCCATTTACTTAAATTAATTGCATGCTTTTACCAGGATCTGAAAAGTCTAATTCTAAATGTTGTGTTGAAGGAAAACTTGCTTGGCAAATGGAAACTGCAGGTGAAAGAAAGGGGTTGATGCTGTAAGGAGGTGGATGCGCAATTCCCTGAGTCCCGAGGGGGAGCTCCACGTCACAGGACATGGGTGGGCCCTCTTTACATCTGAAGCACGTTCCTACTGAGGAAAGCAGGAACCACAGTGTGGGGCCCCATCCAGCGGCCTCTGAGCAGTGGAACTGCAGCCCGCAGGGAGAAACGCATAGAAAGGAAGTGGGTGGGTTTTATTCCTTGTGCCTCTGTCTGGATATGGTGTGGGGAGCCTCCCTGGCTTTTGGATTTGAAAACTTTCACATGGATGAGAACTGAACTCAGTATTGTCTCTAGAGCCAAAAACCAAGTACCTGGAGAATGAGGCCCAGTAGGGCCATTTTCCAAGAGCCAAGCTGTGCCTCCCTCAGGGGCTGCTGAACTGTTCTTCCTGAGTGCTGGGTGAACCTGGCTGAGGTTTCTGGCCTCCAGACTTATCTGATACTGGCCTCCTGCCGGACCTCATTTAACACCTCTGTAGGCGGAGAGAACTGTAGGAGGGATTTCTCATTTTTCCCACCCACCCAGGAATGCCACCGAGCGGGGCTCTGCCTGAGGTCAGACAGGCCGCAGAAGGGACATTTTCCCCCAGGAGGAATTTCTCATTTTTCCCACTCACCCAGGAATGCCACCGAGCGGGGCTCTGCCTGAGGTCAGACAGGCCGCAGAAGGGACATTTTCCCCCACTCGCCAGGACGCTTCTCGGAGCCTTCGGCATCGGAGCCATGTTGTGGTATTTCCTCGGGAGAAGGCTCCGTTCTCAGAGGCTCAGTCAGCAAAGTACGTGAGAGCCAAGTGTTTTTGCTCTTTTTGGGACATGTCTTCCTGTATCTCTGCCAGTCACGATCTCTTGTTTCTCCTTGTCCTGGCCCACAGTGGATTTTTGGAAGGGGTGAGAAGTGACCGGAGCAGGATAAGGACCCATCCTCTACACACCCCCATCTGGAGGCACCCTGTTGGGCGTGTGTGGCCCCTCCTTGACCCAGTCCAGAAGGGAGGGTGTGATTTCATTGAATGAGGCATTCCAAGGCCCTTTGCAACCTTTTGTATCTCTTGTAAAATCTCCAAATGTGCTAGCGGAGAAAACTTGAGCCCGACGTCATCTGAGGGCTGGGAGTTCTGCTCATTCCTCAGGCTGGGATTGTCTCTGATTAGCTGGTGAGGTGAACGTGCCCTGTCATCCCTGGCCCGGCTGGGTAACCTGGCAGGTCATGCCTGTGCCTCGTGCAACTTTGGCTGTCAAGTAGCTCCAGGCACCTAAGACTGAAGACCAGGGTGGCCTCCTGTGCCCTGAGGCTGTCACCACCAGATTTCAGAGCCTCTGACTACAAAGCAATGCTCTCTTGCAGCTCATCTTAATACACATGGCAGACAGAACTGATTCGTTCTCCTCCATGAAAGAAACATCCTGGAAATAGCTAAAAGTCAAAACAAACACAAAAACAAACAACCCACCCAGGCCTGCAATATGTGCCCTGCTGAAGAAACAAACTCTGTCTGGCTTTTTGGGCGGAGAAGACTTGGGAAGGCGAGCCCACATGTGTGGCTCCAGAAAACCGGTTGAGTAGTGTAATCGACTACTAAAATGGCCACAGAGTCTTCCTAGGCTTGCACGTGACTTTGCAGCTCCTCTTATCAAGGGGTGGAGTCCAGTTCCTCGCCTGCTATACCTGGGCTGGCCTGGGTCTTGCTTTGACTAATCAAATGTGGCAGAAATGAACATGTGCCAGTTCTGAACTTAGGCTTCAAGGGGTGTTGGGCACTTTCTCTCACTCTGTTGTGACCACGAAGTGAACCACCAGCCCAGACTAGCCTGCGGGAGGAGGAGAACATGTGCTAGTCATCCTGCAGCACTGATACCCATCCAACTACCAGATGTGTGATTGTGGCCATCCTAGACCAGCCAGCCGCCAGCTGTTCCTCTGTTTCATCACAGATGCATGAGAGAGCCTGGCCAGGCCAACTCAGATGAGAAGAACCAACCAACTCATCTGCAGAATTCTGAAAAATGATAAAAGTTTGTTGTTTCAAGTTGCTAAGGTTTGGGATGGTTTAACTCCATAGGGTTACTCTGAGGATCATACAAGATAAGGTCACGTTACAAGTCCACAGGAAATGTTAGTTGAATCCTATTACAGAATTACAGAATTGGAAGAGACCACTGAGAACATAAAAAATATGCCCCACTTTTTCAAGCTCACGTTTTCTCATTTAGTCCCCAAAACTTCCTTGAAATATTGTGACTAGGTTACCCTCATATTACAGAAAAGAGGACTGAATCCTAAGAAGTTAACTTGCCAAGGGTCATGCCTACTAAGTGGTGAAGCTAGATGTGAATTCAGCTCTGTGCGATTCTAAAGGCCATGTTCTTAACTATTAGGATAAAAACATTGGTTCATATATTTAAAAACCATATTTGTGGCATATTCGACCAAATCGGTAAAATAAATGGAAAAGGAGAGACAAAAGTATCTTTTTTCTAGAGGACTAGGAAAAGTTAGCATGCTTATTCTCTGGTACCACGATGACATTTGATGACATGATTATTCAAGTCCTACCTCTAGCAGAAAACTCTGTATGCTCAGTCTGGGTGACCTGCTTTAGAAGTGAATTTTGATCTCCATGTGGTTGATAGCTAGGCTGACTTTAGAACTGAGAGCTCCTATCTACTCATTCCCCAAGCTGTAGGTTTGCATATTTGCTAGAACTCACTGAAGAAGACTCAGCACATAATGTTACTGAAAGAGGAAAGTATTTGTAGTCACAATACTTGAATTTAAGCCCCAACTACTTCTTGGGCAACTTAATCTCTCTGTGCTACACTTTTTTTACTTCCAAAATGAGAATTTAATATTAATGAGATAATGAAAGCAAAGATGCCGTGATAATATAATGTATTATTATCATCGTAAGAGTAAAATCATTACTGAAGTTGATTTCAATGGTAAATTTGTAATGTTTCAGATTAAGCAAAAAGACATGTATTTGACCTTCTGCAAAAGCAAAAGACTTTGCAATAATTTATTGTATATTTCAAAATCACTAAGAGAGTGGAACTGGAAGGCTTATAAACCTAAAACATGATAAATATGTAAGGTGATGGTTAACCTAATTACCCTGATTTTATAATTATACACTGTATGCTTGTGTCAAAATATCAACTACTCCTCACAGATATGCACATCTATTGTATATCCATAAAAATAAAAAGATAACCAAAAGGTAAATCTAAGCAAAAAAAAAAAAAAAAAAGGCAAAAGCACTTGAATATTGTATACCGGTATGATGGAGTTTTTGTTAGATGATTGGGAGTATCAGTTAGAACGCTGCCTATTTCAGAAAATCCAGTCAGTAGTGGTTGAAATAAGTAGGCAGTGATTGTCTTACTTGATAAAACGTCTGGAGGTAGGAGGTTGCTGGCATTGGTTCGGTGTTGCAATGATGCCTGCAGGCCCACTCTGTCATCCTTAACATATTGACTGTCTTCCTCATGCTAGGGTGGCTAACTGTCTCATGGTTCCAAGAGAGCAGCTGAAGCTTATATCAGGGAAGGAAGATGGGAGAATCTGGACTCTCCCCAGAGGTTTTTTTGTGTTCGTTCCTGTTTTTCCCTGTTGAGGTCTCATTAGCTAGAAATGTGTCATATGCACACCTAAGCTGCAAGGAGGCTGGATAGCATTGGTCTTTTTCAGACTCTACAGTGGAGACAGCCAGGTGAGAACACTGGAGTATTTATGGGTTGTTTGTTCTTGTTTTACTTCGCGCTTGCTTGTGATTCCTGACATGTTGGTGTAACAGACATACTTTGTGTTTCTATAATAAGACAAAAAAGGACTCCAGACTACTGTTTTTATATATATATA
>NW_012099876.1:7498134-7509523 GCF_000951045.1 Mandrillus leucophaeus | reverse complement strand
TTTTTTGTATTTTTAGTAGAGATGGGGTTTCACCATGTTAGCCAGGATAGTCTCGATCTCCTGACCTCGTGATCCGCCCACCTCGGCCTCCCAAAGTGCTGGGATGACAGGCATGAGCCATCGCGCCCAGCCTACTGCTAATATTTTTAAAGGAATCAAGCAAAAGACTTCAACCTACTGTTTTCATGTTGAGTGTGAGCTGGGACTGCTTCGTGACATACATAATCCCTGGCTTTTGCTTCCCTCCTCTCATCATGTAAACCAAGCAGAAGATGAATGTTCAACGCTTATGAAAGGTTGACACACTGTCACTTGTTTCGTTTGGGGGAAGAAAGGCCATGTCTACTTGAGTTATTCTGTATCATATCCTATGCAGATCACTTTTTGTATTATTGGTGTCTACCAAAAAAAAAAAAAAAAAAAATCACATATAAGGCAAGAACAAAGCCCCCAGACATGTGGAAAATTAGTTCAAAATCAGTAATGGCTAAACGTCAAACTTTGGTAAGGATGAGGCACGAAGGAAAAGTTTATAATCAAAATTCTGTTCTTTGAGACTGGGGAAAATATCACCAGCTGTTATTGACAAAGTGACTGCTAAGCAAATAAAGAAGGTGAAAAATGATGGTCCCAGGAGATGTTGCTATCTGCAACATGTTACAGATTAGCTGGCGTTGTCCTCACCATTTCAGGGAGAGGGTAAAAATGTGGCTTGATTTAGAGCTGATGATATCATGTGTCTAGTCACTGGAGATCAAAAGAAAGCTTGCCTGTAAAACATTGCTCATGAAATAAGAGCAAAGGCCAGACTCTTCCCTTGGGTGTGTCAAAGGGAAGTTTTGCTGTGTACCAGGCCAATGGGATTCAAGTCACAGCATAGGCTCCAGGATGTAGCTGTGGCCATGTGACCTCATATTCAACTCTGTCAGTCCTAAACTCTGCAGATTGACCAACTGTGTTTGATCAATCTGTTTAATACCTGATGATTTGGTGGGCAATTGACTCTTTTCCTTTCCTATGATGTATGATTAGAGACTGCAGGTATTTTGTTTTGTGCTTAGAAAGTGGCTATTGCATGTATATGTGTGTGTGCATGGGTGTGTGCATTTGTGTGTACATGTGTGTTTGTGTGTATGTGTATTGGTGATGGTGGTGATGGTGAAGCATGTGGAACAGCAATTGAATTTTGAATTCTGACTCTGTAAGACCAGATTTGGAACAGCCCATCTGTGATGATTGCTTACCTTTTCCCTGAGATTAGAAATCAATACTTGGAGGGTGGACTCCATCTTTCGTGGATATCTTCAAGGAATGCTGGAGGCACTGTAAATTCAAGCAAGTCCAAGAAGTGAATGTCACATTCTTTGCAATGAGGAATTGTTGTGAGGGATGTCAAAACATCTTTAGCATGAAACCCTACTGAAAGAAAATCCTTGCAACCTACAGTATTTTGGACTTCAGAAGAACTTCATCATGGTAGGACTTATGATCCTGTATGTCAGAGGCGTTTGAACCAGAGCAACTCCATCTTGAACAGGGGCTGGTAAAATAAGACTGAGACCTACTGGGCTGCATTCCCAGGAGGTCAGGCGTTCTAAGTCACAGGATGGGTTAGGAGGTTGGCAAAAGGTACAGGTCATAAAGACTTTGCTGATAAAAGGGTGTGGTGAAGAAGCTGGCCAAAACTCACCAAAACCAAGACAGCGATGAAAGTGACATCTGGTCTTCCTCACTGCTCATTATATGCTAATTATAATGCATAGAATTCTACAAGACACTCCCGCCAGCACCATGACAGTTTACAAATGCCATGGCAAGGTCAGAAAATTACCCTATGTGGTCTAAAAAGGGGAGAAACCCTCAATTCCAGGAACTGCCTGTCTCTTTCTCAGAAAACTCACAAATAATCCACCCTTGTTTCACGTATAATCAAGAAATAACCATAAAAATAGCCAACCAGCAGCCCTTGGGGCTGCTCTGTCTACAGAGTAGCCATTCTTTTATTCCTTTACTTTCTTAATAAACTTGCTCTCACTTTATGTATTTGCCTCGAATTCTTCTTTGCACAAGATCCAAGAACCCTCTCTTGGGGTCTGGATCAGGACCCTTTTCTGGCAATGTAAGGACAAATGCTTTCTTAAATTCAGTAGAAGCCATCAGCCTTGCTCAACTCCCTTTTGTAAGTTCCATGTGTACTAAATTTCCACCAAATTCCTATTTATAAACGGCAGAGATGCTGAAGAGCTGTCAGAGCCACACTCAAAGCTTAACTGAAGCACTCACATTTCCTTTCCTTTTGGCCTCTGGTTACTGAAAACATTTGCTGAAAATTGCTGTCCCACTCAAGAACTGTCAAAGGTAATTGTGTTGCACAAAAGTTACCAAGAAGCATGAAATAATATGGTTACCACCTGGTGACCAAGTTAATAAAACCTGTCTGATGAACCACCAAGCCTGCCACATGTGAATTCCGCAGTTTCTGTCTGAAAGCCACGACAGCATAAATTGGTGAGGAAGACATGAATCAGGGACCTCTTAGTGCACTTTACCATACAGATCCCCATGTAAAGGGCAGCTGTCAGGTCACCAAATCCAGTGAGGTGTGAGATTTGGGGGTGGCAGTGAGGGGAAAGATGTCGGGGGAGAATAAAATGCTTTGGGAATGAGGACCTGTGTGAAGCAAGTAGCCGTGCTTACTTTAAAGAGCAAGGTCTAGACTTGGCTCTTCTCACAGCTGGCAATGACCTTGGCATCTAAGAAAATGAAAATCAGAGACTCACAAGATGGGAGGGGCTTAGAGAGTCTGTCTGGGTCTCCCCTCTTCATTGCCTCTGGCCAAAACTGTGTCCTTCCAGGTGAGCCAGAATATTCCTCTTAAAATTCCCCAGAGAAGGAAATCTTCCTCATTCCTGGAAGCCATTTTCAGGGTCTCAAACCCCACTTGAGATGGTTTTGCTTTAACTTGAGGTTACAAAACCCCAGAATCCCTCTGAATTCTGGTGCCTCTATTCATACATCAAAAACTCCACTGAACCTGGAAATCTGCTCATGGATTCCCTTGGAAACATCTAGTCCTGTCTGAAACTGTTTTATTTAATCAGAAATCATTGCGGGCTGGATGCCTGATGCCAGCATTCAAATCCAGTAGTCAGGGTGTGGCTCAGAAGAGATTCATTGAAACTGGGAATCCCTCAACTGGGAGGCCCAGGGTTCATACTGGAACCATTCTGGCATGGGTATACATCAACCGATGTTAGGAGTACCTGCTCTTTTTATCTTTAGTGATACTCGTAGTTGAGACTTTTGAGATACAAAAAAAACCCACAAAAAACAAAAAACAAAAAACAACAACTCACTTTTTAGGCAGAAAACATTGACATCAGGGCTAGGTACATAATTTGTAGAGCCCAGTGCAAAATAAATACTTAAAAGTCTTTTTTACAAAGAACAGGAAAAAAGCTTTTTCCTTTCTAGGATGGTCTCTCTCAACCTTTCATGATGTTTCTAATTTGCTAGTTAATGCCTCAGGCTCTGGCATACTTGAGGGGTGAGTGTAGACCTTCATAGGCATCAGAGTCCTGACTTGTAGCTACGTGTGTAGGATGTGCTGGCCCAACCTCAGTTCTTCCACAGCGGGCACAGGGCAGCAGTGATCTCTGGGTGAGGATAGGGGAGGAGGTAGCCAAGAACCCATGCCTGGGAGATAAGAGGAGGCAGGGGGCAGGACAGGGCATGAGCCAAGACTGCTCAGGGCATGTACTACTGTGCTATTGCACTTCACCTACAAAACAAATTCAAATATAAAAGTATTAAGAATTTCAAAATGGCGGCCATACCATTAAAGCCAAGTGCGAGGCCCCCTTCTGAGTGCGGGGCCCTATGTGATGTCAGTGGTAGCACACCCAGGAAGCAGCCCTGGTTGAAACTCATTCTCCTTTGGGCCCCCTGGAATCTTATTGCTATTGAGAAGCCTGACGACTTTTGAATTCCTATTCTTTTCTACGTAATTTGTTTTTTTCTTCCTGGAAGCATTTAAGATCTTCTCTTTAACCGTGTTCTGAAATTTCTCAGTTGTGCACCTTGGTGAAAATTTTTCATCTTTTATTGTCTTAGACTCTCAGAGAACCCTTTCAGTTTGGAAATTTATTTTTTTAGTTCTGGGAAATTTTCTTGCGTGAGTCCTTTGACAATTTTCTCTCCTCTCTCTCTCTTTGTCTCCCTGTTCTGTCTGCCTCCAACTTCTCTTGGTGGTGGTTGGTTTGATCCTCTAATTTGTTTTCCTTTCTTAGTTTCTTTTTGCTTTTGCTCTTTGTCTTTTCTCTCTGGACTTTTTTTCAACCTTGTCAACTTTCTATCACATTTAAATCACATTTAAAAATATTTCAGCAATTAAATTTTTTACTTTCAAGAGCTCTTTTTTTCCCCTCTGTGTTCATTACTCACAACAGCATGATGCAATATCTTTTCTTATCTGAGAACACGAATACTATTTTTAATATTTTTTATTAATTCCTACATTTACTCTTTTTTCCTTTTTGATTTCATTCATTCATGTTGGAGACTCGGCAGATCGCTGGGGATATGTTCATATTCAAGAGTAAGACACTATGATTGGGTACTCTAAAATCATGGATGAGGCTTTTCTCCAAATTTCATCATAGGGTTATCAGGAAGTGAATCATTGGTTCCTTGAAGAACTTCCAAGTGTCATTATTTATAGGCCTTTTCTTTGTACTATTTGGAGAGAAATCGAAATCTCCTGCCAGGGTGTGTGTTTGTGTGCACGCGCGTGTGTGTGTGTGCATAGGAGAGGAGAGAGTTCTGGAAGGAGTGTAGGGAAGGGAATGGTGGGGGGCGTCCACAGTAGATTTTTAGTTCATCCTTGCTTCATCTATGCTCTTCTCTGGTCATGCTCCCCAAATATAGTTTCTCTAAAGAATAAACCTTCAACTTTCTTCCAGGAACCTGGGAAAGGGTTGTGTGGATGCACACAATGAGAGAGGAGACTTGATGGGCTCCGCTGCGCTGTGGTAGACTTTCAGCAAATGTCTTTTTCCACAGTGGGCCTTGCTCTCACCTTCCTCTTGAAATACTCACCGCTTATAAGCACTGAGCAATTTAGAGCTTCTGCAGAGTGAAGCTGCTCTGTTGTTGCTTGTCTGAGAGCATTTGGTTTTCCCTTTGCTTTATTCTGCCAAGGTAATTACTATTCTTCCATCCATTTCTCACCTTCCAAAAATGTGTTGAAAACATTTATGACAAATGCTCTCTCATTCTTTTTGACCTTGCCTACGAATTTGTTTCTTAAAATTATTTGACTGTCATTTTAATGAGATTTGGGTAGGAAGAAGAAATAGTCACAGTCAATTATATTTTTAAGCAGAAGCTTCCTTTAGAACTTTTTATTTTTGTTGGATACTAGACCCGTGTGCTTTAGTCTTAGGCAAATCCTTGTTTTTCACTAAGTGAAACAGCAAGCAGTTGAGAAAAATAGTAAATTTCAGTCTATTTCTCATAGGCTATGTATACTTATTTAAATATAATGCTAATAATCTTGGTTATTTAGTATCCAAGCTTTTAGTAGACTAGAAGCAGAATTTTAGTAGAAAGTTAGATGTAGATGCTACTAGAGTCATATACCCTGATAGCATTAAGAAGAGATAGTTGGCAGACCAAAAGAGAAAGGTGACAGAATAACCAGTTAAAAGAACACATTAAATAGTACAACAGTTTCTATACTACGACAGTTTCAAACAGTCCGACACATTTCAAAACGCATTATTGCATTAAAGTGTAATTCAGGTGCCATCTTCCATTACCAAGCCTTCTACAGCTCCCTGTGGTTTGTAGATATTAGTTCCATTCTCTCTCACTGTTCTGTGTATTGCCAAATATATGACCTGTAGTTCTAGTGAAACACCCTGCTCTATTTCACACCTGTGGATTCCTGCTTCAGACCCGTGAATTCCGTAGCTTGGTGCGCCTTTTCTTACCATCACAGGTTATCCTTCAAGACTCATTCAAATTCCCATGATGTACTCTCCTTCCCTCATCCTTACGTGTTCCCATGGTACTTGTTTAGATTTATATAATGGAACTTGCTGGGTTCTGCCAGGAATTTTGAAATTATGCATCTGCCTTTCCTCTCCAATTGGGATCATAAACACTGAATAGCATTGCCATTTCTCTTGGTGTAATACCTCCCTGTGAGTGCTCCCTGAGTAAATACGTGTTGAATCCAGTCGGAAGTATCATAATTGATGTTTAACCTGACAATCTTTAGTCTTCAACAAAAGGTTAAATTGGATACTGTTGAGGAGGAAAGTCAGTGTGTGATGCATTTTAAAAGATTCAAAAATAAAAAAAGTAATAAAAATGAAGCAAGAAATACATTTTTATGTTGTGTAAAGGGCATATTACATTTAACTTATTATAATATGTATTTTTTGTTGATAGAACAACGAGGTATTATTTTTCACACGAACAACAACTCCACTGTGGCACCAAGCTGTTTGAGTTTGAACATCGTAGCTTAGGTATGAAACATAAACTACATCATTTTAAAAGAAGGCAGTGTACAGAGTTTGTGGCAGATGGAAAAAACGTGAATATTTTTATTTAAATATGCTTTGGAGAGAGCAGCTCTGTGTTCCTTGACATAACTGACCTGTTCCCAAAATATTTGGGCTCAAATCCCATCTTGCTCTTGACTGATGTTGCAATTTCTAAGGTGCCTTTATCTTTGTTCTGGATTGATCTTTAATCGGGTGTGACTTGTGACACATTTGCTTTAAATTTCTCTCTTCTCCCCTGTCAAGTAGTTAATGATCTCAAAATGTCACACTTGATTCCACAGGTTTCCCAGGGAGTCAAGTGTGGGTAGAATAACAAAACAAATGGAAAATGAGGAGTCGCTTTATTGGTAATTTCTCCATGTACATGCCAGGCTGGCTACATGGGCATGTGACCCATGGGCAGTGGCACAGGGCCTGTGCTCAGAAGGACCCCACGCTTGGTGGAATGTTCTGCTCTTAATAGTTTTAAGTTGTGTTGTGTAAGTGAAGTCTGATGGAGCCACGGAGCATGTACATGAGCAGAAGAGTTGTGTACAAAATGTGAATTTGTGTGTCTGCTCTTCTTTATGGTACATTTGCGTATAGTGCTACGATGGCCCCATGAGCACAGAATTCTGGCGATGCACAGGAGTTCAGGAAGACTCGAAGCATGTTATACCCACAACATACAAATCAAGCGACAGCCCTGACAGCCCCAAAAGCCAAACTTTCCATTCACACAAGAATTTGCTTTGAATGCACAAAGCACAAAATGGCATTGAATGAATCATGAATGATCAAAAAACTTTATCATAGCCTATATTAGCCAACCACATATGCTGAAAATGATGTAGAATGGAAAAGGTAGGATAATCTATATTTTATTTTCCTTTCAGTCCTTCCTTATTCATCACTAATCCCCAGTTAGGAATGTTGGTAGAAGGTGAGTATATGAATAAGTAAAATAAAAACAGCCAAGTTAGTTTCATGCAGCATTTTCATTGGTCTGGTAAGAATGAAATACATATGCATGTATGAGCTGTAGATCCAAATGTTTTAATTTTGGTGATTCTTCACACACATTAAAAGCTCTTTATTTGCATTTAAAACTGGCATTGCACAATATAAAGATGAATGACAAAATTCACGCTAAGAACTTAAAATTGTAATTTAAGTTTTCTTTACTTAGAACAACATTAAACAGCAAATAAAAAATATCATGACAAGAGGGAGACTGTGGAAGAAAGAAAACAGCTTTAGATTTCAGTACCTTTAATGGCATTTCCCCTCTGCTTTTTAACAGGGGCCCCGCATTTTCATTTTGCACTGAGCCCCACAGCACACATAGTTGGCCCAACACGCATGTATGGATCTTAATAGACAAACTTCATGTCTATTTTGAACACAATTTTGAAGTAAGTAATCTCTATTTCCAAAAACCACAAAGAATATTGTCAGAAATTGTCCATGAGAGGAAAATCTTTTTGTGGTCCACAGGGACACAGTAAATGCATGCCATGGCCCAAGGAAAGAAGTCATATTGGAAATTACTTAAGAATCAGACCACTTAACGGTCATTTCTTCGATGAGACCAGAACATTAAAACATGCTCCAGTCTCATTATATTAAATGGGTCAATTAATCTATTTGCATCCTGACCCAAACAAATCCCAACTGAAAAACAGAGACCTATCATTTAGTCAAAAATATGTATTGGTCACAGAATATTGCATAGTGAACAAGACGGTCACAGTCCTTGTCTTTGTGGAATTCGCTGACCAGTGTCATGGAAAATAAAGAAGGGAATAAAGTAAAAAAATACTTTAAAAAGCACTGGAGAGTTTCCTGTTAGAGGAATTCGTGTTAGTCACCAGGACTCTTTCAGTGCAAGTGACCAAAAAAAAAAAAAAAAAAAAAGCCACAAAAAACACCCCTGAAACACACACTGTAACACCTCTAACTAGTTTCAACAAAAATGAAGTACAAGTTTACATAACACAAATCACAGCGATTATGCATGAAACAGAGGCGATTCTCCAAGGCAAAGCTGAGACTCTTTTTTTTTATCGGAAAGGGGGAACTGAGTGGTGCTTCAGTATAGAATTGTTTAATAAATCTTTTGGTGATGTGAAGAATCACCTCTATTCTATTGGAAATGCACTTAAAAATTTTGGTGTAATAACTTTTCTTAAAGCAGGAAACTCCTGAATTTTCTCATTAATTTGAGCTATGTCTTGAATCTGGAGGACACCATCTATAGTTTGCTGGGGATATCTGTTTGAGACTTCGATAAAATGTCTTGGAACAGGAAAATATGTTTAATAACCTCCCCCAAAGGCAGGAAAGTGGAATCAGAGAATTGAGAAAACAGAGAGAACAAACATAAATGAAAATACAACATATCAAAATTGTGGGATACACATAAAGCAGTGTTTAGAAGGAAATTTAGAGCATTAAATTAGAAAATAAGAAAGGGCTCAACTCAACCTAAGCTCCAACCTTAAAACAAGAAAAAAAGAGCAAAATGAACTGAAAGCAAACAGAAATAAAATCATGGCTGGGCGCGGTGGCTCACGCCTGTAATCCCAGCGCTTTGGGAGGCTGAGATGGGCGGATCACCTGAGGTCCAGAGTTTGAGACCAGCCTGACCAACATGGAGAAACCTCGTCTCTACCAAAAATACAAAATTAACTGGGCGTGGTGGCGCATGCCTGTAATCCCAGCTACTCCAGAGGCTGAGGCAGGAGAATGGCTTGAACCCAGGAGGCGGAGGTTGCTATAAGCCAAGATCGCGCCATTGCACTCCAGCCTGGGCAACAAGAGTGAAACTCTGTCTCAAAAGAAAAAAAAAAAAAAAAAAAGAAGAAGAAAATCATGCAGATGTAGTAAAAACTTGGTAAAGTTGAAAACAAACAAACAAAAATACAACAAATCCGTTAAACCAAAAGCTGGTTCTTTGAAAAGATCAGTAAAATTTATGAACTCTGGCAAGACTGATAAAGAAAAAGGGAGAGAAGACAAAAATTACTAATGTCAGGAATAAAAGATATAGACTCTGCAAACATTAGAAATATAAGAAAGAAATACTATGAACACCTTGATGCTTATAAATTCTACAACCCAGATGAAATAAAGCAATTCCTCAAAAGCCACAAACTATCTAAACTCACCCAAGATAAAATAGATACCTGAATAGTTCTATAACTATTAAATACATTGAGTCCATAGTTTAAAATCTTCCACAAAAGGAAATCTGAAGCTCAGGTAGTTTCACTGATATAGTCTACTAAACATTTAAAGAAGACATAATAACGCTTCTACATGATCTCCTCTAGGAGATAAAGGAAGAGTCAACACCTTCCAATGTTTTTATGAGGCCAGTATTTTCCTGATACCAAAATTAAAGCCACTATAAGAAATTAAAACTACAGACTAATATCTCTCATAAATAGAGATGCAAAAGTCCACATCATTATATTAGAAAATTTAATATAGCAATGTAGAAAATCAACTGAGGCTTAGCTACAAAGTGTAAGACTGATTCAGTATTCAAACATCAATCAATGTAATTCTGCATGTTAATAATTGAAAGAAGAAAACCACATGACTATATCAATAGATACAGAAAAATAATTTGACAAACACAGCCAGGCGTGGTGGCTCACACTTGTAATCCCAGCACTTTGAGAGGATGAAGCAGGTGGATAACTTGAGGTCAGGAGTTCGAGACCAGCCCAGCCAACATGATGAAACTCAGTCTCCATTAAAAATACAAAAATTAGCCATGCGTGGTGGCAGCCACCTGTAATCCCAGCTACTCGGGAGGCTGAGGCAGGAGAATTGCTTGAACTTAGGAGGTAGAGGTTGCAGTGAGCCAAGGTTGTCACTGCACACCGGTCTGGGTGAGAGAGCAAGACTCTTAACTCGATTAAAAATATATATATATATTTGACAAACATAACATCCATTAATGATAGACACTGTCAACGAACAAGGAACAAGATGAACATTCTCAACTTGAGAATGATATTTACAAAATTCTCCACAGCTAACATTTTACTTAATGGTGAAAAATGGAGGTCCACTCTTATCCCTCTTATTCTCCATTATACTGGAAGTCCTAGCTGTTGTAATTGCAAAAATAAGAAATAAAAGACATGTCAATTGGAAGAAAAAAGAATTGTCCCTACTTGCAGATGGCATGATTTTCTATGTAGAAAATCCCCAGGAATCTTTAAGAATAAACTCCTAGGACTAATAGTGAATTTAACAAGGTTGCAAGGATACAAAGTAAACACATAAAAAATAGTTGTTTGTATTTATAAGCAATGAACAATTGAAACTGAAACGGAAAGAAACCAAAAGCTTATTATTGTATTTATTTGCTGGGGCTGTAATAAAGTGCCATAGATTGAGTGGCTTGACCAACAGAAATCTATTTTCTCACAGTTCAGGAAGCGAGAAGTGTGAGATCAAGGTTTTAGTAATGTTAACTTCTTCTAAGGACTTTTTCTTTGATTTGTAAATGGCTGTCTTCTCCCTTTGTCTTCACCTGGTCTTCTCTGTGCATGTTTGTGTCCTAATCTCTTCTTACACTAGTCATATTGCATTACACCATTCTTTTTTTTTTTTTCTATTCAATATTGGCAGTATTAGTTGCATTTTCTTTTTTTTTTTAATTGTTTTTTATTATTATACTTTAAGTTCTAGGGTACATGTGCATAACATGCAGGTTTGTTACATATATATACTTGTGCCATGTTGGTGTGCTGCACCCATCAACTCGTCAGCACCCATCAACTCGTCATTTACATCAGGTACAACTCCCAATGCAA
>NW_012099876.1:7496418-7498084 GCF_000951045.1 Mandrillus leucophaeus | reverse complement strand
ATCTGACAATCTGTATTCAGAGTATATAAAGAACTCTTAAAACTCAACAGTAAGAAAACAACCCAATGTTATTTTATTTTACTTTTTAAAATTAGGTTTTATTTAATTTTTAAAACTTTTTTAAATTCAATTTTTATTTAAGTTCAGGGGTACATGTGCATCATGTGCAGATTTGTTACATAGGTAAATATGTGCCATGGTGGTTTACTGCACAGATTATCCCATCACCCATGTATTAAGCCCAGTATTCATTAGCTATTCTTCCTGATGCTCTCTCTCCCCCCACTCTCCAGGTCCCAGTGTGTGTTGTTCCCCACAATGTGACCATGTGCTCTCATCATTCAGTTCACACTTATAAGTGAGAAAACATGGTGTTTGGTTTTCTGCTCCTGTGTTAGTTTGCTGAGGATAATGGCTTCCCACTCCATGCACATCCCTGCAAAGACATGATCTCATTCCTTTTTATAGTGGCATAGTATTCCATGGTGTATATGTACCACATTTTCTTTATACAGTCTATCACTGATGGGCATTTAGGTTGATTCCATGTCTTTGCTATTGTGAATAGCACTGCAATGAACATATGTATGCATGTGTCTTTATAATAAAATGATTTATATTTTGGGACTATATACCCAGTAATGGGATTGCTGGTCAAATGATATTTTTGCCTCTGCGTCTTTGAGGAATCACCACACTGTCTTCCACAATGGTTTAACTAATTTACACTCCCACCAACAATGTAAAAGCATTCCTTTTTCTCTGTAACCAGCATCTGTTGTTTCCTGACTTTTTAATAATCACTATTCTGGCTGGCATGAGATTGTATCTCATTGTGGTTTTAATTTGCATTTCTCTAATGATCAGGGATGTTGAGCTTTTTTTCATATTTGTTGGCCACATGTATGTCTTCTGTTGAGACGTGTCTGTTCATGTCCTTTGTCCACTTTTCAAAGGGGTTTTTTTTTTTTTTTCTTGTAAATTTGTTTAAGTTCCTCGTAGACTGTGAATATTAGACCTTTGTCAGATGGATAGATTGCAAAAATTTTCTCCCATTCTGTAGGTTGTCTGTTCAATCTAATGTTAGTTTCTTTTGCTGTGCAGAAGCTCTTTAGTTTAATCAGATCCTGTTTGTCAAGTTTTGCTTTTGTTGTGATTGCTTTTGATGTTTTTGTCATGAAATGTATGCCCATGCCTATGTCCTGAATGGCATTGCCTAGATTTTCTTCTAGGGTTTTTATAGTTTTGGTTTTACATTTAAGTCTTTAATCCATCTTGAGTTAATTTTTGTATATGGTGTAGTGAAGGGGTCCAGTTTCAATTTTCTGCATATGGATAGCCAGCACTACCAGCACCATTTATAAATAGGGAGTCATTTCCTCATTGCTTGTTTTTGTCAAGTTTGTCAAAGATCAGATAATTGTAGGTGTGTGGTCTTATTTCCGAGTTCTCTATTCTGTTCTGTTGGTCTATGTATCTGTTCTTGTACCAGTACCATGCTGTTTTGGTTACTGTGATCTTGTAGTATAGTTTGAAGTCAAATAGTGTGGTGCCTCCAGCGTTGTTCTTTTTGCTTAGGATTGTTTTGGCTATTCAGGCTCTTTTTGGTTCCATATGAATTTTAGAAGAGCTTTTTGTTTTTGTTTTTGTTTTTGTTTTTTTTTTT
>NW_012099876.1:7492741-7494408 GCF_000951045.1 Mandrillus leucophaeus | reverse complement strand
CAGGCAGGCCTCCTTGAGCTGCTGTGGGCTCCACCCAGTTCGAGCTTCCCAGTGGCTTTGTTTACCTACTTAAGCCTCAGCAATGGTGGGCGCCCCTCCCCCATCCTCGCTGCTGGCTTGCAGTGAGGGACACTCCCCTCCTGGCCAGGTGTGGGATATAATCTCCTGGTGTGCTGTTTGCTAAGACCCTTGGTAAAGCGCAATATTGGGGTGGGAGTTACCCGATTTTTCAGGTGTTGTGTGTCTCAGTTCCCCTGGCTAGGAAAAGGGATTCCTTTCCCCCTTGCACTTCCCAGGTGAGGTGATGCCTCACCCTGCTTCAGCTCTTGCTGGTCGGGTTGCAGCAGCTGACCAGCACCAATTGTCCGGCACTCCCTAGTGAGATGAACCCGGTACCACAGTTGAAAATGCAGAAATCACCCGTCTTCTGTGTTGTGCTGGGAGCTGGAGACTGGAGCTGTTCCTATTCAGCCATCTTGTTCCCCCCCCCAGTTGCATTTTCAAGGGCATTACACCATTCTAATTACCTCATTTTACCTTACTTACCTCCTTGAAAACCCTATCTCCAAATATAGTCACATTCTGAAGTACTGAGAGTTAGGATCTCAACATATAAATTTTTTTGTGTGGGGGAAGTGGGGGGGGACACAATTCATTCTATCACAATTATTAACAATAACTGCAAAAAAATGAAATGTTTAGGTTACAAATCCAATATAACATGCAGGATCCTTATGCCAAAAGCTACAAGTGCTGAAGAAAGAAATCAAAGGAGTCTTAAATAAATGGGAAAACATACCATGTTCATGGATTATAAGATTCAACATAGTATGATTTCAGTTTTACCCAGATTGACTTATATATTTCATGTAACTTCAATCCAAAAGACATCAGGATTTCATTTTGTGGATAAGGACAAGTTTATTCTAAAATTTATGGAAAATTAAAGAAACTATAAGAGCCAAACAGTTTTGGAAAATAATACATTTGGTAGATTTAACCTGATTTAAAGACAGTAATCAGACAATGTGGTATTGGAGACAGGGTAAACTTATAGAGCAAAAAAACAGAATAGAGCATATGAAATAGACTGATACAAATGTGGTCAACTGATATTTGACAAAGGTATGAAAACAATTCAAAAGAAAAAGGGTAGTTTTTTTTTTTTTTTCCTCCAACAAATGGTGCTGGAGGAATTGGACATTCTATGCAAAAAGTGAACCTTGATCTAACCTCACACTTTAAACGAAAGTTAACTCAAGATAAATCACGGGTCTATATATAAAATGTAAAACTATAGAAGTTTTATAAGGAAACAAAGGAGAAAATCTTCCAATCCTCATATTTGATGAAGAAGTCTTAGACGTGATGCCACAGCAAATAAAGGAAAAATATTGAGGAATTGGAATTCATCAAAATTAATAACTTTTGCTTTGATAAAATACACTGTTAAGAAAATAAAAAGAAAAGCTATATTCTGAGTGAAAATATTTGAAAATCACATATCTGACAATCTGTATTCAGAGTATATAAAGAACTCTTAAAACTCAACAGTAAGAAAACAACCCAATGTTATTTTATTTTACTTTTTAAAATTAGGTTTTATTTAATTTTTAAAACTTTTTTAAATTCAATTTTTATTTAAGTTCAGGGGTACATGTGCATCA
>NW_012099876.1:7423819-7491191 GCF_000951045.1 Mandrillus leucophaeus | reverse complement strand
GGCTAGTTTTTTGTATTTTTTTAGTAGAGACGGGGTTTCACCGTGTTAGCCAAGATGGTCTCGATCTCCTGACCTCATGATCTGCCCGTCTCGGCCTCCCAAAGTGCTGGGATTACAGGCTTGAGCCACTGCGCCTGGCTAGAATAGTTTTTTTTCTAATTTGTGAAGAATGTCGATGGTGGTTTAATGGGAATAGCACTGAATCTACAAATTACTTTGGGCAGTATGCCCATTTTCATGATACTGATTCTTCCTATCCATGTGCATGAAATATTTCTCCATTGTATCCTCTCTGATTTGCTTGAACAGTGGTTTGTAGTTCTCCTTGAAGAGGTTCTTCACTTCCCTTGTTAGCTCTATTCCTGGGTATTTTTTTCCTTTTGTAGGAATTGTCAATGGGAGTTCATTCATGATTTGACTCTCTGGTTGATTGTTTTTTGTGTATAGGAATGCTAGTGATTTTTGCACATTGATTTTTCTATCCTGAGACTTTGCTGAAGTTACTTATCAGCTTAAGAAACTTTTGGGCCGAGATAATGGGGTTTTCTAGATATAGAATCATGTTATCTGCAAACAAAGATAATTTGACTTCCCCTCTTCCTATTCTAATACCCTTTATTTCTTTCTCTTGCCTGAGTGTCCTGGCCAGAACTTCCAATACTGTGTTAAATAGGAGAGGTGAGAGAGCGTATCCTTGTCTTGTGCTGATTTTCAAGGGGAATGCTTCCAGCTTTTGCCTATTCAATATGATATTGGCTATGGATTTGCTATATATAGCTCTTATTATTTTGAGGTATGTTCCAGCAATCCCTAGTTTATTGAGAGTTTTTAACATGAAGGGATGTTGAATTCTATTAAAGGCCTTTTCTTCATCTATTGAGATAATCATGTGAAAACAACCCAATTTAAAAAATAAACAAAAGACCTGACCGGGCATACCATCAAAAAGGATATATGAAAGGCAAAGAAATACATGAAACACTAAGGAAATCAAACTAACAACATGATGAGATACCGCTATATACCTATTAGAATGGCTAAAATAAAAAACAAATTCATACCAAGTGTTAGTGAGGATGTGTAGCAACTGAGTATGTATGGAACACTCACATATTGATGCTGAAGATGGAAATGGCACGGCCATTCTGAAAAATCAATTGGTAGTTTCTGAAGTCAAATATATACCTCTACTTACTACGTGACCAAACTGTCCCACTCCTAGGTATTTACCCTAGAGAAATGAAATGTTAGGTGCACACAAAATCTGTACATAAATGTTTATAGCAATTATTTTCATAATTTCCCAAAACTTACAAACAACTTAAATATCTTGTAGTAGGTGAGTACATAAACAAGTTCTGGTGCATCCATACATGGAATGCTACTCAGCAATAAAAAAGGATAAACTGCTGACACATATGGTAACTTGGATGAATCTCAAAAGTCTTATGCTGAGCGAAAGATACCACTCACAAAAAGGTAACACACTGCGTGTTTCTTGTTACATGACATTTCAAAAACTGTAGTGATGGAAAACAGATCAGTGGTTACCAGGAGTTGGAAGGGTGGGGTGGAAGATGTGACTACAAAGAGGTAATAAGATAGGACTACCTCTTTGTAGGTACCACTTGTTTGGTGGTCGATGTGTGTTTTGGTGTACTATATTCACAAGGAAACTTCCGTTTTGAACTGCTGGGATTAAAGAACAAGTTTTCGTTTAAAGTGAATGTCAAATATTCTACTTCAAAAAGTTTCCATTAAGAGTCAGTTCTTGGAGTAATTACTGGCATGTAAGAAAAATCAGGTTCAAATGGATGAACCTAGTTTATCAAAGGGAAGGAATGAATGGATATTACCCACATGTCACAGTTTTGATACAGGTGGAATTAGTTGATTATTCTGGATCTGGCTTTCTTCTGAAAGGAGTTTCATCTTCTGAAGGGAACACAGGGGTTTTGCCTTAACCCATCATCAAGTCTCTGGGGACAATTAGGAAACTGTTCCAGGAAACAAGTTGGGGAAAGGTGAATATTATAATCCCCCTATTACCTTTCCTGTAGCAGAAACTGTGGGCCCTCTCATGACATCTAATCACAACTCTCTTCTGCCTGTGTGGAAGTCAAAGTGACATATTTCTTCCCATTTTATTTACGGAGACAGATATCAGAAGAGCAAGCATGCAAGAGCTCAAAACAAATACATCTTAAGCACGAGGTTGGCACGTGTTGCAGATTTTCTTCCCCAATACAGATGTACAACCTCACATTTCAGAAGAGACCTGAGACCTCTAACTTCTTGATGGGAACAAAAGATAACAGTCTCAGCTGTGATACCACATGCGTTTCCCATGAGAAGGGAGACACTCCAGGGCCATCCCCCCCACCTCAACCCATTTGTCGGGCTGTCCTATGGGCACCCTCTGGTGGTCACTTAGGTTGAGTGGCTCTCTGTCCCTTGCATCCAGGAGCTCCCTGGCTGGAACACTACCTATAAAACAAACAGAAACATTCTGATTTGTTTCTTTGAGGCAGCAATAGAGAAATAGCTGCACTAACAGAATAAGAAGCAGAAAAGAAACAGATTATTTTCTGATCAGATGGTATTAAAATGTGGTCATCAAAGCTAGGGATCCTTGTATTTTTCTTCAGCTGCATGAGCAAGTCTCTTTGCCTTTCTGGGGTTTAATTTTCTCATCGAGAAATTAAGAAACTTAATCTAGGTTATTTCTAAGGGTGCTTCAAGCTTCAAATGTATATAATATCTAATAATTTGTTTAGTAGGTGCTTTCTGGAGTGGTGCTAAGTGCTGTTCCTGACACCTGGCTTGACACCAACCTCAAGAAGAGATTATGCCTGGAAAATGGAAGGCAGTGTGAAGACACTTTGTAGGCATCATCTTGTTTTTCATCTTCTAGCCCTTTCTACTCATTCCAGTGCAAGCTTCCTTAATATTTGAAATAGATGAGCATGATTAAGGCATAATTAAAGCCAACTGAAACTTAGTTTCTTCCAAAAGGCTCTCATCTAATCACAGTTAAGACCTGTTAGTTTTCAGTGAGAAGTAAGGATGTAAATTAAAATTCTACACCCCTGCCTAAAATGTAGACAAGATTCTCTTTTCTGTACCTTTGGGTACTGCCTATCACTTTTAAGCTTCATAGGTTCTGGAGCTAGAAGTCATATTTAGAAAAACACACCTCACATTTAGTTATAGCTTGCAGCTAGCAAGGCAATTGTTCCCTACAACTCTGTGAATTTTTAAGCTAATTGATTCCTTGCTGTCATCTTCTGTTCCCTTACCTGTGAGGTGGGGCTGTGAGAGTCAGCGACAACCCATGGGGGCATGCTTTATAAACAGCCACTTGTTGTAAACAGGTACACAAGCATTCGTGAGGGTTATGAAAGTTGATTTCACAACTTGGTCCCAGGGGTAGTACCTGAAACTTACAGTGTGTTTTTACAGGGCACCAAGCAATTACTGCAAATACTTCTTGACTTATAATAATTTCACACCACTGCAAGTTGTTGTCCTTATAGGAAGGGAGACAGATATCATTTCTTAGAGAAGCACACACCCTAAAAGCAACTAACTAATGAAATAGAAACTCAGAAAGACTCACAAGAAAGAATGCGTTTCTTATCATTTAGGCTATTGAATTTTTTTTTGGTCAGAGGAGACCAAAAATATTTTGGCCCATTTATTTATGAAAGAATAAACCAATGATTTTCTGTTGGTTGGTTTATTCTTCCATAAAGAAGCCTTCATTTCAAAATTCTGGGGTTGAAGAAGAAGGCTTTTTTTCCAAGATAAATGCTAAATACTCTCATTTAAGAAAATTCTTTTACTAATTAACTCTGAGAGTAGTCCATGGCATGTATAAGAAAAATCAGGTCTAAAGGAATAAATGCAGCTTATCAAATGAGAATTATAGTCATATGGTAGTTATAAAGATTAAATGAGATACTATATATTGCCTAACAAAGTAAATGGCCAAGGAAATGTAGTTTCATATGAATAGTATTTGAAGCATTTGTTTTTTGGCAGATACTGGATTTGGTAGGATATAAGCTACATTGGGAAAGGAACAGTGCTGCGTTCTTTCTCTTTTGTAACACACTGGGTTGGGGGAACCATGGTTCCATAGTCTTTTATCTGGGAAGATGAGCTCTTCCTACCTTTTCAGTGTGATTCCAACTTTCCTGCCTTGCTCCACTTGAGTCATTGTGTTTCCAGTAAATGACCTCCCTTCCTTTGGACCAGTCCCTAGTCTTCTCAAACCCCTGTCTTTTCTTCAACACATTTCTTCAATGTATTTCTTCTGCTTTACAAGAACACACCCCACCCTAACCCTACCGACTCTCTAATTCTTTGCACGAAGTAATATTTGGAGACTGTAGCTCTGTTCTCTTGCCCTCCCTATTCCATGTTGTGGTCTGATTGCTCTTAGTTCCTGTTTTTCCTCTGAGATGCTGTGACACAATGCCTGGGTGGTGCCTTCCCCTGGAGCATGGACCCAATTGTTCTGCGAAGTCAGGAAGGACTGTGGCATTTTCTGCCTTGCTCTGTCAAATGTTGTCTCTTCCTACAGTAATCCCAGGGACTCTTTTTAACCCAGCATTTTATTCCAAATGGAATGTTAAGAGAGTTCAGATGCTGAGAGACAGGTCAGGGCAGCAGGGGTGGGGAGAGGTGTGAGCTTGTCCAGATCTGTGGCTTTGCCAGGACTGTTTTCAAGTTGACACAGTGCTAAATAAAAAGCCCCTTGCTTTGATCTCCAGGACTTCCTGAGTAGACTGTCTGATTAGATAAAGATCACATATCCCACCCCCATCCTTTAGGAAGTAATCTAAGCTTTGCAGTTATTCCTTGTCCTGTCTCCTTCTCAAAGTCTGTCTGTCTGTATCACTGGGTCCCTCCCTGGGTCTTGGGTTTTTCTTTCTGTTTGAGCAGGAAAAGGGAGCCTGAGAAAATAGGCCATGTCTTCCTCTTTGAAATCTTCTTAAGTTGTTTAGAAACAAAGCAAAAGCTTTGTTTGAGAACCTCATATGGACCTCGTCTGGTCCAGGGCATCAAAGGAAACTGATCTGTTTGCAATATGGTCAGCTGCTGAGATGCTATGAAGCAAGCGAGTTGGCAGGTGGAAGAGCTGGAGAGAGAAATACAGTCAGTGCCTGCACTGGGTTCCTTAGCCAAGAAAAGAGGGTGGGGGGGTGTGTCGTTTTTCTTAGAACAACCCATATCTCTTTAAGCTAGGTCTGGACACCCAGGAGATGCAGCACAAACTGCCTTTGAAGATGACAAACAGACTCACTCTTGGGAGTACAGCATTTTTAAGAAATGCTTGGACCTAAAAAGATGTCAAATTGAAAGTCATCTAGGCTAGGTTGCAGCTTTTCAGCTCTGTTCAGGAGGAGAATCTCTTTATGACATTAAAAAATGACTTTGCAAAAGGATACTTGTACTTTTAATATTTTGTTTTATTCGACACTGTGTGCCAATCACTGTTCTAAGTGATACACATGCACAATTTCCGTAATATAAATGTTGACTCATTAATTCTTCATGGAAACTCTATGAGCAACAGTACCATTATGATCACATTTTATAATGAAGAAACGAAGGCATGGGGAAGTTAAGTACCTTGCTCAAGGTCACACAGCTAGCAATCAGCCAATTAGGGAGTCAAACCCGAGCAGTCTAGCCCAAGAATCTGACTGCTGCCTCTCCTGTCTCCACACACACTTCGACATTCCCTAGTAAAATACACATGAAAAGAAAAGATGTGAATTCAACACTACTTTTTAACATTTACATACACATGAAAAATAGTTATGCATGTATGTGGGAGGGAGTTGAATGTAGCAGTCATTCATCAGCTTCACAAGCACGTCTTTGAGAGCTCACTGTGCGTGCCAGGCCCTGGGCTAGAAGCTGAGGATCAAGTGGTGAAGAAAACACACCAAGTCCCTGTGCTCAGGCTGAGGCTTCAAGGCACCAGGCCTAGGCGAACAGAGGAAGGATTATGTTTACCTTGCAATGCCAATGAGGGTTTTAGATGCTTCTGGGGCCAGAATCCTGGAACTTCCTAGAGCGTTTCTCCCCTTGGATCCAAGCAACAATCACTTCTTACCTAGAAAGGCAGTAGGCTTCAGAGGGTTTCTGGTCTACCACACTAGCTGTAAGAATTTCGATAATTGTCATCAGGATTCATATGGTTTAGGCCCCTGTGGACGAAACTGCTAATTTTCTTTTCAGCATCTTCTTTATTTGTCATAAAATCCCTTTTTTTTCTTCTTCTTTTTTTTTAATGTGGGATACATGACTATTCTAGATAAAGACGATCTCTTTTTATTGTTTTGGAGACAGGGTCTCACTCTGTCACCCAGGCTGCAGTGTAGTGGCATGATCTCGGCTCACAGAAACCTTCACTTCCTCCTGGGTTCAAACGATTCTCATGCCTCAGCCTCCTGAGTAGCTGGGATTACAGGCACGCACCACCAAGCCTGGCTAATTTTTGTGTTTTCAGTAGAGACAGGGTTTCACCATGTTGGCCAGGCTGGTCTCGAACTCCTGAACCCAACTGATCCACCACCCTTGGCCTCCCAAATTACTGGGATTACAGGCGTGAACCACTGTGCTCTGCCAATAAAGATGATTTCCACCATCACCTCATGCAACTAGTTGTGGCCATATGACTATGTTCTGGTTAATGGGTTGTAAAGAGAAATGGTATCTTTAACTTCTGGGAAGCCCTTTCCCACTCCCTCTTTTTTTGCTGGCTGAAATATGAATGTGATGGCTAGAGCTTGGACAGTCATCTTAGACCATGAAATGGAAATTGCTTCAAGAGAAATATGGAACAGTGAGACTGGGGAAACCCAGATCTTGTACTTACCGGGGACTGTCAACTTCTGTTTTTTAATGAGAGAGCAATAAGCTTCTATCTTATTTAAGCCATGGTTACTTTGTTTTCTCTCACCTACTGTCAAGCCTAATCCTAATTCACATAGCATCCTTCCTTAATATTTGATGTGGTTTTATATATTTGGGTCTTTCTAAAGCCACCTAATATCTGTCCTATACGTCTTTTCTCTTTAAATTAACCAGAGTTCGGGTCTCTTGTTTTCAGCTTTGAGCCCTTTGGTACCATTTGTCTCTAAGTTCTGTCCTTTGGTTTGCAAACACAGTGTGAAGTCAGTGCTTTTAGGGTTAACATCCCTCCTCTAACACAAAGCTAATATACCACACAGAACTCTGCTAATGAGGTCTGAACTCATGTGGGAACTTAGGAAGTATTTTTGCTCAAGTCACACTCTACCACTCTTCAATGAATACAAGTCTTAGTTCCAGGGAAAACGACAACATCCCGTGCTCCTCCAGGGCCCATGAGCCCCTTGGCAGCATTATTGCTTACTTATAACCAGCAGAGGTATTGGTTGCTTCTCACAGGAGGGGACCCTGGTGTCCGTTTCTCTACAACTTCACCCGGTGTCCCCCAGTTTCTGACTTTGGGGTGTTGGGTCACTTCCTGAAAGCAGGCAGTGCAGACTCTCCAGCCCCTAGCCCTTAGGTGGAGTTTTCAGAACTGCCTGTGCTTTCTTCCTTTTGTGTCATGCTGGTAGTGCTTCCCTTTCCCTGTTTTCCAGAAGAGCCCTCGCAATCTCTGCAGGACCTGAGCTGGTTAGAGAGCCTCCTTCCTCTAATCAGCCTCCAGCCACAGCCATGCACCAGGTGCCCTGATGCTGCTGCAGGCCCAGGGACGAGAAGGTCGACTGGATGTCCCTGGGTCTCTCTCACCCTTTAGAGTGTGTGTGTGCAGTGGGGAGGAGGTTAACTTGCAGTAATCTTCGAATAGATACAAACATTTTCCTGTAGCCAAAACTTAACTCTCATATCTTTAGGTATTATAGCAACCTTAGAACTCTGGAAACCAATGCTTTTTGTTGTTTGTTTTGACAAAGGAGATAGAATGTGGGATATACTTTTACAAGCTGCCATTTTGCCTGTCTTTTTTTCCTTTCATTCTCTCTTTTCTCTAATCTCTATCCTATCTAGCTCTCTTCTCTCCCTCTCTGGGTGACTGTTCCCTGTCAGGATCAAGTCGGGATCATTCCTCAACCCTTGGCCTCTGTGAAACTCAGATGCAATGTGACTCCAGGGGTCCTGTGTCTCTGAGCTCTGTCTTCTATAACTTCCAGTTTCTGATGAGCAGTAGAAATACCTGGGCTGCCAGGCACATGTGGCCAGATGCGTGTCTAGCTCATGCAGCAGAAGCCAGCAGTTGCTCGTAGTCTAGTCGGCCTTGCCCTGTTTGGTTTCCTGCAATTAGTGTTTTTTTTCTCTTTTCCTACCTAATATTCACTTAAAAATAGACTATTTTTTTAGAGCAGTTTTAGTTTCATAATGAAATTGAACAGAAGGAACAGAGATTTCCCAAATATCCCCTGCCCCCACAGAGACATAGTCTGCCCCACTGTCAGCATCCTCCACTAGAGTCATGCATTTGTTACAACGATGAACCTACACTGACGCATCATTATCACCCAGAGTTCATCAGGGCTCACTCTTGCTGTTGTACACTCTTGCTGTTGTCATGAGTTTGGACAAATGTTAAATGGCCTGTATTAACCGTGATAGTAACACACAGCATAGTTTCACTATCCTGAAAGTGTTTCATGCTCTGCCTATTTATCCCTTCCTCCCTTCAACCCTTGGCAACCATTGATCTTTTTCCTGTTTCCATAGTTTTACTTTTTCCAGAAGGCTATGTAGTTGGAATCATACTGTAGGTAGCCTCTTTAGATTGGCTTCTTTAACTTTTTTCACTGAGTTTTAAAAAATATTTTCTCATGGCTTGACCGCTCATTTCTTATTAGCACTGAGTAATATTCCATTGTCTGTCTATCCGGATAGACATGATCTGTCTATCCAGATAGACAGGAGACGGAAACCCTCACCTCCTCCTGGGTACAAACAATTCTCATGCTTCAGCCTACTGAGTAGCTGGGATTACAGGCACGCACCACCATGCCTGGCTAATTTTTGTGTTTTCAGTAGAGACAGGGTTTCGCCATGTTGGCTAGGCTGGTCTCGAACTCCTGACCCCAACTGATCTACCAGCCTCGGCCTGTCTGTCTATCTGGATAGACAGACAATGGAATATTATTCAGTGCTAATAAGATATAGTTTATCCCTTCATCTACTGAAGGATATCTTGGCTGATTCCAAGTTTTGTCAATTATGAATAAAGCTGCTGTAACACCTGTGTGCAGGTTTTTTTGTGTGTGTGTGGACACAAATTTTCAACATTTTTGGGTAAATACAAAGCAGCACAACTGTTGGATCCTATGGTAAGAGTACGTTTAATTTTGTAAGAAAACATCAAACTGTCTTCCAAGGTGGTTGCGCCATTTTGAATTCTCACTGTTCTCAATGAATAAGAATTCTTGTTGCCCCGCATCCTTGCCAGCATCTGATGTTGTCAGTGTTTTGGATTTTGGCCATTCTAATGGTATCTTGTTGCTGCGTTAATTTGCATTTCCCTGATGACATATGATATAAAATATCTTTTTATATGTTTATTTGCCATCTATATATCTTCTTTTTTTAAATTATTTTTTATTATTATACTTTAAGTTCTAGGGTACATGTGCATAACGTGCAGGTTTGTTACTTATGTATATTTGTGCCATGTTGCTGTATATATATCTTCTTTGGTGAAGTGTCTGTTAGAGCCTTTGGCTCATTTTTATTTATTTATTTATTTTTCTTTTTTCAGGTGTCCTCAGAAACATTTAAAAAATCAGGTTGTTTGTGTTCTTATTGGTGAGTTTTAGAGTTCTCCATGTATTTGGATAGTTATCTGATAGGTCTTTTGAAAATATTTTCTCCCAGTCTTCGGCTTGTTTTTTTCATGCTGACAGTGTCTTTCACAGAACAAAAGATTTAATTTTAATGAAGTCCAGCTTACCAACATTTTTTTTTTCCATGGATAGTGCCTTTGGTATTGCACCTAAATTGAGCATTTTATGTGATTCTATTTTCTCTCCTTTATTAGCATATTAGTTATACTTTTTAAAAACTTTTTTTTAGCAGTTGCTCTAGATTTTGTAACTAAAAAGTCATTGCCTAACTCAAGGTCATCTAAATTTTCTCCTATGTTATCTTCTAGGACTTTTAGATAGTCTTGTGTTCACATTTAGGCCTATGATTCATTTTGAGTTAATTTTTGTGAATGGTATAAAGTCTGTGACTAGATTCATTTGTTTTGCATATAAATGCTCACTTGTTCCAATACCACTTATTAAAGAAACTCCTTTCTCCATTGTGTTGTCTTTGCTCCCTTGTCAAAGATCAACTGACTCTATTTGTGTAGGTCTATTCTCTAGCTCTCTAGACTGTTCCATTGATCTATTTGCCTATTCTTTTGTCAATACTACACTGTCTTGATTAGTGTAGCTTTGTGTTATGTCTTGGAGTCAGGTGGTATGAATCCTCTACCTTGGTTCTTCTCTTTCAAAAAGAGAAATTTTGTTGGCTATTCTGGGTCTTTTTTTCTCTCCCTGTAAACTTTAGAACCAGTTTGTTGATATCTACGAAATAACTTGTTGGGATTTTGATTGAGATTGCCTTGAATCTGTAGATCAAATTGGAAAGAACTGACATCTTGACAAAATTGAGCCTCCCTACCATGGAATATCTCTCAGTTTATTTACTTCTTTGATTTCTCGCATCAGAGTTTTGTAGTTTTTTTTTTTTTTTTTTTTGGTGTAGATCTTGTATGTATTTTATTAGGTTTATACCTAAGGATTTCAATTTTGGGGTGTTAATGTAAATGATACTGTCTTTTGAATTTCAAATTCCACTTGTTCATTGTTGGCATACAGCAATGAACATTTGTGTATTAACTTTGTATCCTGCAATGCTGCTATAATTGCTTATTAATTCCAGATTTTTTGTTGTTTTGAATTTTTTTACGTAGACAATCATGTCATCCATGAACAAAGACAATTTTATTTCTTCCTTTTCTTCTTTCTCAATCTATATGCCTTTTATTTATTTTTCTTGTCTTACTGCATTAGATAGGACTTGTAGTATGATGTTGAAAAGGAATGGTGAGAAGGGATGTTTTTGCTTTGTACCTAATCTTACTGGGAAAGCTTTGAGTTTCTCACCACTACTTATTAACTGTGGGGTGTTTTGTAGATATTCTTTATCAAGTTGAGTAAGTTCCCATCAATTCCTAGTTTATTGAGAGATTTTTAAAATAATGAGTGGGTGTTGAATTTTGTCAGATGCTTTTTTCTGCATCTGTTTATATGATCATGTGATCTTTCTTTTTTAGCAGTTGATATGTTACATTAATTGATTTTCACATGTTGAGCCACCTTTGCATATCTGGGATAAATCCCACTTGGTCATGGTGCATAATTATTTTTGTCCATTACTGGATTTGATTTGCTAATACTGTGTTGAGGATTTTTGCACTAATATTCATGAGGTATATTGGTCAGTACTTTTTTTGTAATAGCTTTGTCTGATTTGGGTGTTAGGATAATGCTGCTCTCATAGAATGAGTTAGTAATAATTCCCTCTACTTCTGTTCTCTGAAAGATATTGTAGAGAATTGAAATAATTTCTTTTTTAAATGTTTGGTAAATTCAACATTGAACCTACCTGGGCTAGTGCTTTCTGTTTTGGAAAGTTATTAATTATCAATTCAATTTCCTTAAAAGATATAGACCTTTACAATTGTCTATTCCTTCTTGTGTGAATTTTGGCAGATTGTGTTTTTCCAGGAATTGGTCCATTTCATTTAGGTTATCAATTTGTGGGCATAGAGTTATTCATGGTATTACTTTATTATCCTTTTAATATCCATGAGAGCTGTAGTGATATCCAGTCTTTCATTTCTGATACTAGTAATTTGTACCGTTTCTCTTTTATTCACTGTTGGCCAGGGCAGAAGCTTATTGAATTTATTTACCTTTTCAGTGTTTCCCTTTAAGCACTACTTTTGCCACATCCTACAAATTTTGGTAAGTTGTGTTTTTATTTTCATTTAGTTCAAAATATTTAAAAGTTTGTCTTGAGATGTTTTCTTTGACCCATGTGTTATTTAGAAGTATGTTATTTAATCTGTAAGATTTTGGGATTTTTCAGCTGTCTGTTATTGTTTTCTAGTTCAATTGCATTGTGGCCTGAGAGTGGACATTGTATGATTTCTATTCTTTTAAATTTTTTAAGGTGTGTTTTATGGTCCAGTATGTGGTTTGTCCTGGTGAATATTTCATAGAAGCTTGAGAAGAAAGTGTATTCTGCTGTTGTTGGATGAAGTAGGCTATAGATGTCCATTATGTCCAATTGATTAATTGTGTTGTTGAATTCAACTGTGAGGGATGTTGGGGTGTTGAAATCTCCCAACTATGATAATGGATTCATCTATGTCTTTTTGCAGTCTATTCGTTTCTTTTTCATGTATTTTGATGCTCTGTTATTGGGTGAATACATATTAAGGATTGTTACGTCTTCTTGGAGACTTGATCCTTTTATCATCATGTAACAACTCGTTTTATCCCTGATAACTTTCCTTGGTCTTAAGTCTACTCTGTTTGAGATAGCTACTGCTACTTTGCTTTGATTGGTACAAGCATAACATCTTGCCGCATACACTTACTTTTCTATGTGGCCTTATATTTAAAGTGGATTCCTTGTAGACAACATATATACCTAATTGACTCTGATAACCTCTGTTTTTCAATTGGTATATTTAGGCCATTTATGTTCACAGTGATTATTGATATAGTTAGATCAATACCTACCATTTTTATTACTGTTTTTTATTTGTCGTCCTTGTTATTTGTTTCTGTTTTTGTCTTCCACTCTTTTTCTGCCTTTTGTGGTTTTAATTGAGCATTTTATACGATTCTATTTTCTCTCCTTTATTAGCATATTAGTTATACTTCTTTTTAAACTTTTTTTTGGCAGTTGCTCTAGATTTTGCAATGTACATTTACAACTAATCCAAGTCCACTTTCAAATAACACTGTACCACTTCATGGGGTGTGTGAGAACCTTATAATAATTCATTTCACTTATACATAAGCATATATGCATATATAAACATATAGATAGATATAGATATGTGTGTAATTGAATAAATTATTGCTGTTATTATTTTGAACACACTGTTATCTGTTAGATCAATCAAGAAGAAGAAAAATAACAGATTTTGTTTTACCTTCACTATTCCTTTTCTGATGCTCCGCCTTTTTTATGAAAATCTGAGTTTCTGACCTTTATCATTTCCCTTTTCTCTTAAAGAATTTCTTTTAGCATTTCTTGCAAGACACGTCTACTAGTAACAAATTCCATCCATTTTTGTTTGAGAAAACATTTATTTCTCCTTTATTTTTGAAGTCTAATTCAGAGGGCACAGGATCTAGGTGTTTTTTTTCTCTCTCTCTCTCTCAATACTTTAAATATTTCACTCCACTTTTTTATTGCTTATGTGGTTTCTGAGGAGAAGGTGGATGTAATTTTTATCTTTGCTCCTTCTTAGGTAAGGTGTTTTTTCCCTTTGGCTTCTTTTGCCATTTTTTTTCTTTGTTTTTCCATAGTTTAAAAATCATATGCCTAGGTGTAGGGGTTTTTGTTTTTAGCATTTATCCCACTCATTATTCCCTGAACTTCCTGGATTTGTGGTTTTATGTTTGCCATTAATTTGCGGGAAATTCTGTTATTATTATTTCAAATATTTCTTCTGCTCTTTGTTCTCCTTCTTGTATTCCCATTATGTATATGTTACAATTTTTATAGTTCTCTCATAAGTCTTGACTGTTCTGTTTTGTTACTTTCAGTCTTTTTTTCTCTTTGCTTTTCAGTTTTGGTGGTTTCTATTGAGATGTCAAGTTCAGAGATTCTTCCCTCAGTCAAGTCCAGTCTGCCAAAAAGCCCATCAAAAGCATCCTTCATTTCTGTTATGGTTTTGATCTTTAGCACGCCATTTTATGTTTCTTTCTTATAATTTTTTTTATCCCTCTGCTTACATTGCCCATCTATTTTTGCATGCTTCCAACTTTATTCATTAAGGCCCTTAGCACCCTAATCCTAGTTGTTTTAAATTCCTAGTCTGACAATTCCAGCATCCCTGCCATATCTGAGTCTGGCTCTGATGGCTTGCTCTGTTTCTTTAAACTGTAGTTTTTGCCTTTTACTATGTCTTGTAATTTTTTCTTGATAGCTGGACATGATATATTGGTAAAAGGAACTGTTTAAAATAGGACTTTAGTGATGTGGTAAGGTGTGTTAAAAGAAGAAATGTAGACAAATTAAATTTAGCAGAGTTTAATTGAGCAAAGAATGATTTACAAAATCAGGCAGGCTTCCAAGCCAGAATAGGCTCAGAGACACTCCAACAACACTCCAGCCCTGCTGTGTGGTGGACGAAAAAGGAAAGTGTTGTACAGAAAATGGAAGTGAGGTGCAGAAACAGCTCGATTGACTACAGCTCCATGTTTACCTTATTTGAAGGGGGTTTGAATAGCTGGCTACCTGTGATTGGCCAAAACTCTGTGATTGACACAAGAGTAAGCTACATTCTGTTTACACATCCAGTTAGGTTACACTTCACTATTTACAGAGAAACTTTTAGGTTGAACCTGAAATGTGTAAGGAGGCAGCCTTAGGCTACACTTAACAGGTGTGGGGGGAGGGAAATTGTTAGGATGGAGTGTGAAGTTCTGGCTTCTTCCACACTGGAATGGAAGGCAAAGTTCTAATAATCTGCTATTAGTTTTCAGGGGGAGGCTGTAGAAGGGATCTGTGGGCAGGCCTGGACGCGGAGTCATTGGTTAAGGTGGTGGGATGGAGCCCTAAGAAGAACTGACTGATGAAGATCAGGAAAAAATGCCTTTCAGCTTGAGGGGACCTGCTAGAATTTGGAAGATGTGCAGATAAGGCTCAAATTTTACTTCCTCCACACCCCACCCAGATGCTCCTTGGGTGTAGGTAAGGTGAAGCAGAGGGAACAAAAGAAATCAAAGATAACATTTCCACATTTGAATAACAAATGGGGAAAAGAAGAAATGGATTTGGAGTCAGACATACCCAGGTTTAAATACGGACCTACTCTTGTGGTCATGGCAAGCCCACTCCCTGGGCTTCAGGGTCCTCATCTGTAAAAATTTTAAAGATGACTGAGTGTGATGATTTCCCAGAGTAGCACAAAGTAGGTGTTTCAGCCGGAGGTGGAAGCCAGGGGCCCCAGAGTTCACTTTCTTATTATGTCTCCTTGGCTCCCTTCAGTCCACTGTCATGGCCCTGGAGGCAGGAGAGCAGGAGTGAGTGGAAAGTGTGATTCAGCAGGGCTGCAACTCATTAGGGCTGTGGAACTTGTTTGAGGCCTCCTGTCCAGTAAATGCTGAATTTAGAACACGGTTCCGAGTCTAGTGCTCTATTTATCTCAGACTGTGCATGAGGGAGAGGAATGGAGAAGCTGCGGGGTGGGGCGCAGGATGTGCCTCTCTGCAGCTCTTGGAGGAACCAGCAAGGCTGGTAGGAGAGGCTTCATTACCTGTGAGTGAGTGAGGAAGGATGTCTCACCCACAACATTTCCATCTTCAACCCATCATGGCCACATACACTGGCCACATGTGCTGACTGAACTCGCATATGCCATGACCTTGTATGATCCCATCTAAACTCACAACATAATTGTATTTTCCCTTTTAGTTTTGCTTACTTTTAGTACTTGGTTTAAAATATATCACATATACAGAAGATAATGTAGCAGTTGTACACTACCCAATACTCAGACTTAACTCGTATTAACACTTTGAGAGAGAGAGAGAGATATATATATATGTTTATATATATATTTACCTATATATGTATATATATAGGTTCTTTTAAAAAAGTTAATTAATCCTTAATTGACAAATGATCAATTGTCTATATTTATGGTGTACAATGTGATGTTTTGATATGTGTATACATTATGGGAAAATTAAGCTAGCTAACATATCAATCACCACATTCCTATTTTTTTTGAGAATATTTAAAATAGACTCAGCAATTTTCAAGCATGTAATAGATTATTAACTACAGTCATCATGCTGTACAATAAATCTCCAGAACTTGTTTCTCCTAACTGAAACTTTGTACACTTTAGCCAACATTTCCCCATTCCACACCCGTTTGCCCCTCCCAGGCCCCTGGTTACTACCATTCTACTCTCTGCTGGTATGAGTTTGATTTTTTTAGATTCCACATATAAGTGAGATCATGCAGAATTTGTCTTTCAGTGCCTGACTTATATCACTAAGCATAATGTCCTCCAAGTTCATCCTTGTTCTCACAAATGAAATAATTTCTTCCTTTTTAAAAGCTGACTAGCATCTCATAGTGTGTACATACCACATTTTCCTTACTTGTTTATCTGTATATGAACACTTACGTTGATTTCATATCTCAGCTACTGAGTATAATCCTGCAATGAACATGAGGATGCAGATATCTCTTTCACATACTGATTTAATTTCCTTTGGATATATACCCAGGAGTGGGATTGCTAGATTACATGGTAGTTCTATATTTAGTTTTTTGAGGAGCTTTCATGCCGTTTCCCATAATGGCTGTAGCAATTGACATTCCCACCAGCAGTGTACAAGAGTTCTCCTTTTCCACAGTCTTACAAATATTTTATCTATCTATCTATCTATCTATCTATCTATCTATCTATCTATCTATTTTTTTGAGACGGAGTTTCGCTCTTGTCACCCAGGCTGGAGTGCAATGGCATGATCGTGGCTCACTGCAACCTCCACTTCCCTGGTTCAAGTGATTCTCCTGCCTCAGCCTCCCGAGTAGTTGGGATTACAGGCGCCCGCCACCATGCCCAGCTAATTTTTGTATTTTCAGTAGAGATAGGGTTTCACCATGTTGGCCAGGTTGGTCTCTAACTCCTGACCTCAGGTGATCCACTCGCCTCAGCCTCCCAAAGTGCTGGGATTACAGGCACGAGCCACCGTGCCTGGCCTCTTTATATTTTTTGATAAACAACATCCATACAGGTATGAGGTAATATCCCATTGTGGTTTTAATTTGCATCTGCCTGCTGATTAGTGACATTGAGCAACTTTACATATATCCGTTGGCCTTTTGTACGTCTTCTTTTGAGAAATGTCTATTCAGGTCCTTTGCCCACTTTTTAATCAAGTTGTTTTCTTACTGTTAGGTTGTTTGAGTTTTTTATTTATTTCGGATTGACCCTATATCAGATGTATGGTTTGCAAATATTTTCTCTCAGCCCATAATTTTTCTCTTTACTCTGTTGATTGTTTCCTTAGCTGTGCAGAACCTTTTTCCTTTGATGCAAACCCATTTGCCTATTTTTTGCTTTTGTTGCCTACACATTTGGGCAGGAGACAAATCTCTGCCAAGACCAATGTCAATACATTTTTTTTTTCCTGTTTCCTTCCAGTAGTTTTACAGTTTTAGGTCTTATATTTAAGTATTTAATCCATTTTGAGTCGACTTTTATATATGGGATGAGCTAAGGGTCCAATTTCATTCTTCTGCATGTGGATATCCAGTTTTCTCAGCACCATTTATTGAAGAGACCACCCTTTCCCCATTGTGTGTTCTTGGCAAATGTGTCAAAGATCAGTTGGCCACAAATTTGTAGATTTACTTTGGAGCTCTCTGTTCTGCTCCATTGATTTATATGTTATGTTGTTTTGATTACTACACCTTTGTAGTATATTTTGACATATAGTGTGATACTTCCAGCTTTGTTCCTTTTGCTCAAAATTGCTTTGGCTTTTTGGTATTTTTTGTGGTTCTATATGAATTTTAGATTTGTTTTTTCTGTTTCTATGAAAAATGTCATCAGACTTTTGTTAGGGATTGCATTGAATTTATAGATTGCTTTGGGTAATATGGACATTTTTATGATATAAATTATTCCAATCCATAAACACAGAGTATTTTTTCATGTATTTATTTTTTATTCAATTTCTTTCATTGATGTTATATACTTTTCAGTGTACGGATCTTTCACCCATTTGATTGAATGTATTTATACTTAGTTTTTTTGATGCTGTTGTAAATGAGAATGTTTTCTTGATTTCTTTTTTGGATAGTTTTTTGTGTATAGAAACATTGCTGATTTTTGTATGTTAATTTTGTATCCTATGACTTTACTGAATTTGTTTATTAATTCTATCAGCTTTTTGGTGGAGTCTTTAGGATTTTCTGAATATAAGATAATACCATCTACAAGCAGAGATAAATTAACTTCCTCTCTTCTGATTTAGATGCCTTTTATTTCTTTTTCTTGCCTACTTGTTCTGGCTAAGATTTTCAGAACTGTGCTGAATATAAGCAGTAAGAGTAAGCATGCTTGTCTTGTTCCTGATCTTGGAGGAAAAGCTTTTCACTGATGGTTAAAAGCTTTAATGAACTTTTCATTGATGAGTATGATGTTAGCTGTGGGCTCGTGCTATATGGTCTTTATTGTGTTGAGGTGCATTTCTTCTACACCTAATTTGTTGAGAGTTTTTATTATGAAATAATGTTCAATTTTGTCAAATGTTTTCTTCATCTCTTGAGTTGCGCGTAAAAATTTTTGTCCTTTATTCTGTTAGGCTTTTTTTTTTAAAGAAATAAAATGTTACCTCTAAAGTATCCCTTCCTCCACCCACTCACTGTCATTTATCTCAGAGGTAACTATTGTCCTGAAGTTGGTGCTTAGTTTTCCCATGCATAATTTAGTATTTTTATTATATATGTTGGTGTCCAGCTAGAATATAGCCTTGCATTGTGAGTTTTAAAATTATTGAAATTATATACTACTTTTATATACGTCTTAGTCAGTTCAGGCTGATATAACAAACTACCATAGACTGAGTATCCTATAAACAACAGAAATTTATTTCTCACATTTCTGGAGGCTGGAAGTCTGAGATCAAGGTGCTAGCATGGCCAGATTTTGCTGAGAGTCCTCTTCTGGTTTATAGACTGCTGACTGACCTCTCGTTTTGTGCTTACATGGTGGAAAGAGGGCAAGAGAGCTCTCTTGGGGTCCTTTTGTAAGGAGGCTAATCTCATTCATGTGGGTTCCACCCTCATGACCTAATAACCTCCCGTAAGCTGCACCTCCGAATATCATAACATTGGGGGTCAGGATTTCAACATTTAAATTTTGGGGGAACACAAATGTTCTGTACATAACATGTACCCATCTACAATTTTCTTTCTCAGACAGTGTAGACACTTTTTTGACAATACGAATAGTCTAGATTATTTAACAGCTGGATTGTATGCTCTATTATGAACTTAACATTGTTAATTTGTCCGTTCCTCTGTTGGTGGACCATTTAAACTGTTTCCACTTTTTGACAATACGAAAACAGGCCCTCGGGGTGAAACTGGTGCATCCAGCTATGTGGCAGCTGCAACTTACTAGATATAGGAAAAGTACTCTTCAATTCATGTCACCATAAGCCGTGATGGTAAGAGTTTCTGTTTCCTTATCACCTTGCCAAGACTTGGAATCATTGGGTTTCTTTTCCTAAATAATAATGCATAAACTCTGGCTCACTAGTTATTACTGCTGTAATTAATCACACCCTCATTTGGTCCCATGGTACCATTTACATTGTATTACAAGCATCTGAGTTACATCAGATTCACATTGTGTTACAGACACCCCCACTGGGCCATTCATTCATTGACAATGGATTCCTGTCTGTTCCTTTTTGTGTCCCCAGCACCCAGCACAGTGAGTGGGGCTCAGTATGCACGTATTGACTTAAAAGTAAATAATTAAGAGATCACAGAGTAGAGTGGTCAGGAAAGACAGTGAAGGGGGTGAAATTGAGATTGGCTAAAGAATGGGAACTTTCAAACACTCCTAAATAGAGTGTCCACCAGGACAACCACTTTGAAAAACAACTGGGCAGTATCAACTAAAGCTGTGCATGCCCTATGACCTTCTAATTCCACTCCCCATGGAAACGTGTGAATATGCAACCCCAAAAGCACACCCTGGACTGTCCATAGCAGCACTCCTTGTGAAAGCCCCAATCTAGAAACAACTCAAATGTTCCTCCATGGTAGCACTGTTAAATAAAATTGTGGTATATTCACACACTGGAAATGTGATAAGCATGAATGACTTTTAGCTGCAAGCAGCAATATGGAAGAATTTCACAATCCAGTGTTGAGCAAAATATGCCAGACCTCACGGAGCAGGTGCTGTGCGATTCCATTTACCTGAGGGTCAAAATCAGACAAAACTAATCTGGTGTAAAAGTCATGATACTGATTATTCTTGGTGAGGAGTGGGTGCCCCTTACTGGACAGGCGGCATGGGAGTGCTGGTTTTGCCTTATTTATTTTGTGTTGCGGTAAAATTTACATATGAAGAAATTCAGTTTTTAAAAAGTGTACACTTCAGTGAGTTTTGACAATCAAACCACACACCATATAGAACATTTCTGTAGCACCAGAGAGCTCCTTTATGAGCCTTATATTCTGTTTCTTGGTGTTGGTATGGATGGTGGTGACATGGGTGTGTTCACTTTGTGAAAATTCATTGAGCTGTGAACTTATGATACTTGTGTGCTTTTCTGAATGTATGTTCTACTTCCATAAAAAGTTCCAAAAGTACTTTTGAAAAAGACTGGCCCAAATGACGGCCAACTGGCTATAAGAGGGTCAAATGCGCGGCCGAGGGGGTGGGAGGAGAGCTATGGGAAGGGTGATTGGAATGGTGCTGTGTAGATATAGTGAAGAGTGGAACAGAAAGTGAGTTTGATGTCAAGCTTCAGCTTTCTACATTTGCTGCTGGTGAGTAGTGTGAACCAGCTTTTATCTTCCTGGCACTGGATCAACTGCTTTTGTTCTTTCTCTCTCCCTCCAATATCCTGTAATAGCAGGAGGGAGCCCTTAAGGGGGACTCAAAGGTGATCTTTTTCCTGAAACACGGAGCAGGTGGCCTTGGGCTCCACTCTCTAGGATCCCCAGGTGAGGATCCTGACATGTTCTTGACAGGAAATTCTGTCCTCTGTAGCCACCAGCATGGAACACCTCATTCTTTCTTGACCAGAGTCCCCATCCCTTGGCTCTGAGACTTCAAACCTTTAGGAATCCTTTCCTGGTCTTTGCTGGGCCCTGACAACCCTGAGGGAGAATTTGAAGACTCTTTGGGAAAAGTTAAGTCAGTGGTATGAGTCTCTCTTGTCTTCCCTTTGCAAAGACTTCCCTTTACTTATGTTGATAACACAGGGAGTGAGTGACTTTAGAGGCCCCATACAGAGTTTTGTCCTGGAAGTCTTTGTTTTATTTTCTTTGCTTTTTTTTTTTTTTTGTCCTTTCTCCTCCATTTTCTGAGCTCTCCAAAGATGAAAACAGACAGACAAACAAACAAACAAACAAAACCATCAAAATCTGGTAGAGAGGGAAATAAAGAAGGGTATAACTAGACAAGGCAAAACCTCATGTCTAATGGTGTGAAAATTTAAAGCAGTGCTTGTTAAAATTTGCTAACATTCCTTTTCACTAAAGAAATAAAAGTGTACTTCATTTAGGCTGTTCTCTTCCCTGGCAAATAAACCTGATTTAGCCATGAACTTTGTGAAAAATAAACTAAACTGCACAGAAAAAAAATTCCCTTTTCTTTTTTAAAAGTCAGGCTTGAAATTTTTATATCCTTTGAGTCATATTCTTGAAGCAATTGGCTGATTAATTCAAGAAATGTTACTTTCCCAATTCAAACATGACATTTTGAAAATCATCCATGAATTACATGCCTCAAGAATGAAAGGCTTTTCTGTGCCATTTAAAAGGTTTTTTTCATTTTGAGGGCAATCGTGAATATCTATAAGGGCACATTTATTACTCCCAGAACAGATAGAAAATTAGCAAAGTCATAAAATTCTTACCCAGCTTTGCTATTGCAGCTGTGTCTCAATCCAGTCCCCCACCCGTTCCCCTGCCACTAAAATGGTTAAGGATGATGTTATTTTTGCCATTACAGGCAAGGCACTGGTCTTTTTAGCTGGGCTTTTTAAATCTCTACACAGAGATTAAAAAGAAAAAAAGTTATGCATTTAAACTTTGTTCTTTTGGTGGGATTCAACAAGGAATTGCTAGTCTCATAAATTCGTTCCTTAAAAATCTTACCTTCTGATCCTGGAATATGTCCCTCTCCTTCTAATCTCATACAGTAAACCAATACTAAGCCTCAGAAAAACAACTGGCTGTAAACTTTCTGCCTTAATTTACACTACTGTACGCAGGACCTGTAGACATGGATGTATGTTTCTGTATATACCCACCCAGTAATTACTGAGTCAAGCCTTTAATTTGTCTGAAATTGTGCAGGCATAATGGGGACGACCCACACATTTTTCCATTGGAAATTGTAACTGAATGACAAAGAGAGAACTCCGCCCTAATCCCCTCCCCACAACAATTCCTGGGAAGCTTATTCATAACTCTTTGTGCGCCAGGATGGAATTGACACTCACAGGGGTTTTGATAACTGTTGCTCAGTTGATTTGACCAGTCCCACTCCAAGTGTGGTCCTCAGAGTAGTACGGGCCGGTAGTCGGCAAGGAAATTAATTCTAAAATTAAGGAAAAGTGCTTAAAAATTTTAGAGGCATTTGGCAGATTAATTTTCTGTCTGTTGAATCTAATCATAAAATCTAAGGTTTTTTTTTTTTTTTTGTAACAACCCAACAGTATTAAAATCTAGTAGGGCTCCTGTCTCTGGCCAGAATGAGATTGACTCTTTTTCTTTGGTAGATTTATCACCTACAGCAAAACCATCTTCAGATGTGCACAATGAGATAAGTGCTATTCAAATAATACTATGTTATTGTTAAATATTAAATATCAAATATTAATAATAATATTTGAATAGCACTTAATAAGTATTTAAGCATGAAGTGATGTCTTGGTTTGGGGTCCCCTGGAAGCACACTCTGAGAGATGGATCTGAACAAGCTGCATATTTGGTAGAAGATTCCAGTGAGTACTAGTAGGGAAGTGGGCAAGGAAGCTAATAAAGTGTGTGTTTTCAAGTAGGTTACTGCCATAGGCAACTGGAACTCAATCCCACTGGGAGCTCATGGACTGGTATAAAACACGCTTCACAATGGCCCCACTCAAGGGGTGAGGGAGTTGGGGTATTCATTGACCGATGAGTGGAGTTTTAGGGGTTTACTGATTCCCCCAAGGTCACCAAACAGTTGACTGACAGGCACTCAGTCTGTTGACTCCCAGCACTTCCAGTCTTCTGTGCAAGCCCAATGGGTTCCACAGATGATGGGAAAAGGCATCAGGCAAAGACATGCGGGAGCTGCTGCTTGGAAGTTGGGATGGTTTGAACAGATATGGAAAGTGCTGAGGGGATGCTTGCGTTAGCAAAAGCACTGGACAACAGGTAGTTTGGACAGGTGGACTTACCCCAATTTATAGATAAGGAAACTGGGGTCCAGCTTAGCACTATAGTACTTGTGGAAGACAGTGGGGGAGTGAGAAGGATCTCTCCCCTTGACCACCCACTTTGGGTTCGCCCAGAGCCTCTTCTGCCGCCTTTCTTTCCTGCCTTGTGGAATGGGTAGTTGGCAGAGACTGACTGGGTGCTCATACAGCCCATCTCTGCTTCCTGGACCCCTTGTCTGGACTTCATTTCCCAGCCTCCCTTGCAGAAGGATGTGTCATGTAGAAGAGCTGAGGAGAGTGACTAGAGGTGATGGACAGTATTTCCCTGCTGAACCCACAAAAAACTTTACAAGTTTTCTCCCTGCTTTCTACCTTTTGAACAGACTGGGATTGAAATGACCTCAGGGCATCCTAGAGAGTCACGCCTTGATGGTGGCAGAGCCACAAGATGGAAGGAGTCTGGGTCCCTGGGTTGTCACTTAGAGGTGGGCCACTTGGCTAGAAACATACTCTTTAGAGTTTTTTTAGGTTAAGTCACTGTGATTTTGAGGATTATTTGTTACAGTAACCAGCATCACCTTAAATAATGTAACATCATACATGTGTGATCAAAAAACTTGTCTTTATATCACTTACCATAATCTCAGATTCTCCACTTATTTACTTATCCACCATCTCCCGTCCAAGAGGAGGGACTTTGATTTGTACACCACTGGATCCCTGGCATCTGGCATATGTATATGCTTTATAAATATTTGGCAAATGACTAAAGGCCAATGTATTAACTTGTCCAACAACTCCCAGCAAGCAAGTGAGAGAGTCAGGATTGGAGTCCAGGCCCACTGAACCCTCAAACTGTTAAGCCTTCTGCACATTGCCTGACTATGTATGCCAGGTGCAGTGCTGGAACCTGGGCATGTAAGAAGGTTAGGTGCCTGTTAGGTTGCCCCTGAGGTCTACCTAACACGCAGCAGTTAGCACAGGGCTTATGTGTGGTGGGAAAAGCAGACCTGTCTTTGTTCTCATCCATGGATCAGGCTATCTTTTAGAAATGTTGAGCTTTGTGACTTACCCAACCTGAGCAAGGGCTCAGCTATAGAACCACTGGACTTAAGTTATCTTACGGACTATGAGATAACTGAGCAAATACATAAAGCCAGATCCTCTTTGAACTCTAAGCAAAGGCAGTGAGTCACAGAAAAGAATGGATCCAGCAGAACTTGGGATGAGTTAGGAGGAGAGGACAGCTCAGGTGTTAGGTTTAAGAGCCTGGGCTTTGGTGATCAGTCACTGCTGGATTCAAGGAGCTCTGTCATTTACCAAGTGGTCTGACCTTGGGCAAGTTAGTTAACCTTGTTGGGCTTCTTTTCCTTATCTATAAACTGGATGTAATAATGCTGGTCTCCTGTGGTAAAATGATTAACATAGAGACACAAAGTGTGTGCTCAGAAGATGGTGGCTTGTATAGTACCTGTTCTTTAATCCCTGGTGTTAAGACAGAGAACCCTACCCTCTTGGCCACTAAGATATAAAGACTGAGGTGCTTGGGAGGCTACAATCATGGCGGTTACATGAACTGGGTCCCAAGAGAAAGCTGTAGGCTGCCCTGGCCTCTCCTCTACCCTTCCCATGTGCAGCCACTAGAGGGCCTTGTTCATCTCTGTTTAGCACTGTTGTGTTCAGATGTGGCACCCAGGATGCCCAGTGAATTACTAGGGCTCTCTTTCCAGGGGAAGGCAAAAGAGCCGTGCACTCAAAGAGAACCATTTGAGTAGCTACTGAGGGGTCATATTTACAACGGCTGCAATGAGACTGCAGACATCTTACTCTGCTGCAGGCAAACCAGGTCCTTGAGCAGACGATCTACTGCCCACTGACTGAACTGCCTGGGGTTGCCTTAGCACCAGCTTGGGGCCTTGTGTTGAATGAGATAAGGGTCTCCTTGTCTTATTAGACAACTGAGGCAGTGAGGTCTTGATTTCTGAAGATCACTCATTGGTCCACTAAAGCATTGGGACTGAAAATTAGCTCATCCTAATAGAGGTGGATTATAGCTTAGCAAATTTCCAGAGGTTTGGAACCATCTGATGATGCATGGGAGACCAGGGCATTCTCAGTAGCCAGAGTCCTGGAGCCCTCCCCTCCAATTCACCCCATCTTCCAACTCTCATTTCATTAGGTCAGCAAGGTCTGATATTAAAGCAAATAGCTCACATGGAAAGCATTGCTCACATCAGTCATTTTCACCGTAGTACAAAAGCTCTCTGTTCTCTTTGAGATTTCATTCTAAATACTTAACAAAAACACTGTAGACATGGCTCCATAACTTGCCACTCTTGTTCCTCTGCTCATCACCTTAAACTCCCAGTTTTCAGAAAACACCAAGTACTTTCCTATTTCCTTGCCTTTCTCCATACTATTTTCTTATTACAAACACACCCACTTCCCCTTGCTCTTTTATGCTTTATAAAATCCCACTCCTTCATTAGAACCAACAGATACTTCCCTGATTTCTGCCTCTATTTCTTCATAGTACTTTGTGCTTACCCTTAACAGAACACATCAGAGGGTTTTGTCCTATACATATTTGTCTCCTCAACATCCAGTTGAGCTGTTCATGTGAATAATCTCCAGCCTTTGCTTGAATACCTGTCCTGACAGGATACTCACAACCTCAAAGGCAATGCATTCCATTGCCAGCCAATTCTGTTTGTGAAAACATTTCCTCATTATTAGAAACCAAATCTATTTGCCTGATACATGGACCCACTGATTCTCTTCTTACTAGTTCAGTTCATCTGTAGCATAAAATTGCTTCAGATGTGAATAAGGCTTCTCATTCCATGATTAGACACAGATCTTAAATATAAATATTCTGAGAGTGGGCAATACCTTTTAAGGTGTAAATAATTCATTGTAAGGTGTAAATGGCTGGGCATGGTGGCTCATGCTTGTAATCCCAGCGCTTTGGGAGGCCAAAGTAGGCAGATCACTTGAGGCCAGGAGTTCAAGACCAGTCTGGCCAACATGGTGAAACCTTGTCTCTCCTAAAAATAGAAGAGTTAGCCGGGCATGGTGGCACATGCCTGTAATCCCAGCTACTCGCGAGGCTGAGGCATGAGAATGGCTTGAACTCAGGAGGCGGAAGTTGCGATGAGTCCAGATCATGCCACTGCACTCCAGCTTGGGGGACAGAGTGAGACTGTCTCCAAAAAAAAAAAAAAGAAAGTGTAAATGACTGGTAAAAAGTTTTCCGTAAGAATAGAATTGTACAGGATAACTTAATGGTGGGGTTAGGAATACCAAAGATATGAGGAATATAAGGACTTCAAAAATGTGCTACAGTAGAAAGAATACTAGGCTAGGAAATGAAAGATGGGTCCAATGTCTTTATGTTTTCTGAGCTTTGGTTTTCTCATTGGGAAAAGGAATACTTAGCATGATAAGTAGTTCCACTTATAACTGTAATTGCAGAATTTTCTGTGGAAGTGGCCCTGCTCATCTGGGCTGTCTTAAGCCTTTGCTCTGGCTTGGCTTCCTTAGGTCTGGGCAGGCAAAAAGTCACACGTGTCAATGGGCCTCAGCCTCCTGGGGGTTGGGTAGACATTCTTGGTGCCAAAGATACCATGATTTATACCACCCACAATCATGTTAATCAATTAATGAGCCTTTTATTCCCACCTGGGTTGCAATTTTCTTTCCCCTACCTTGAAGTCTTGCTTCACACGGGCTATTTATCACATTTGTATCATAAATGAAGGATGCAGGTAACACATTTTATTATGATTTTATTATATACTCTCTTTTACTAGAATTTTGCAAAGTAAAATATTGAATAAGAACCAACTTCATTTTTCCTAAGTTCCACTCTATAGGACCACCAGGTCATATTAACAATTGCTTGATGCATAATAATCCGTGACTCAATAAATACTTTACAAAAATAATGCAGTTTTTTTTTTCATAAAACATAAAAATTAAGATTCCCCAGATTGACCCTCCCCCTCTTTTATATTTATTTATTGGGACTATATTGGTGGAGGAAAAAAATTGTTAAAATAGTATTAAAAGAGGTGAAATGAGGTCCATTATCTTTTTCCCATTTGTTTTGTTGTTTTCCTTTGGAAAAGTGCTACTTCCTGTTTTCATGTCTGAACTTGGCTGCAGTCTTCTGAACCTACTAAGACATGAGCAGAAATTCTACTGTTTTGGGGCCATTTAGCAGAATGATAGCATTATGATAATACTGACCTTTTATTTTAAAGCCTATTTAAAATCAGTCCTCAGCTTTGTCCCTAAAATACCATATTCCCTACCCAGTCTGAAGAAGAGACTTTTGGAATCTGAGACTCCAGCAAGGTGCCTCATGACTAAATAACATTTGGTTTAAGGTGGGCGTTTACATGTTTTGATATATTTCTATTGCATTATTTTTAAAGAAATAAATTCCAAAATTCCCTTTCTCTTCCACTTCCCTAAGTCTCTTTCTTTCTGATCTCTCACAGAAGAGATTAGTTTCACAACTCCAGAGAAAAGGTTACGCTTAAGTCACATTTGTATTAAATAAGTTATATATAAAAACTGCTTATAACGTTTACAACCTCAGTCTCTTTCCCCCTTAGCCTTTCTTTGAAACTCTGGATCCGGGTGTGAATTGAGTCGCACCCACTGTGGCTTCCAGGTTCTTCTTCTGGCTTCCAAGTGGTCCCCATCCTTCTGCCCACATCGCTCCCCAGGGGTACTTTCAAGGAACTCTGCAGATGGCGAGGGCGGCTTCACAAGGCAGTCCCCGGGCGTGGCGCACGCCCCTAGCGTAATGTATGAGAAATACTCATGTGGTATATACAAATATACACGACCGCGGCTAAGAAGGTCTCGGCGCCAGTCGGCAGGTCAGTGCGGCGCGTGTGCGCTCCAGAAGCAGAGGTGGCCTCCTCCACCTCATCCCAGTCTCTTTAATACTCCCTGGCCTCTTGGAACTGCTTGATGTAGTCCTCATCCGAGGGGCTCTCTGTGCACTTCTGTCCGTTGTTGGGAGGCCGAGCCTCGTTATACCTGCTCCAGTCACCCTTGCAGATAATCCAGGGCAGGACGTCCACCTTGTAGTGGAGCTCCGCGGAGAACTCGGTGCTGATGAGGTTGGGCGTGCCCGCCCCCTTGCCCCTGGTGATGAGCTGCATGTTGTCGCCGTAGCAGCAGTGCTGCGCCGCCAGCGTGGTGCTCTCCAGGGACAGCATGGAGCGGATGCAGTACCGGGCCGTGGGCTTGTAGATCTCCAGCTTCTCCTTGGGCCCACTGGCGTCCTTCCAGCGGAAGTCCTTGCGCTTGATGCGGTCGAAGATGTCAGCCGTGCTGTAGGCTACCTCAGTGGGGTAGGAGCAGGGGCAGCTGGGCAGGTCATTCATCACCTTGTGCATGTACTTCTTTAAGAACTCGCTTTTGCAGCTCATCCAGCGCTCACAGCTGTCTGTGTCTGGAAAAGGCCAAAGAGAAACCCTCTCACCGCATGCACAACCGGCCCACAGGAGGTGCTTCAAGGGGCATGTTACAGCAGGCTGCTCCTGAGGGCCCGCAGGAGGACACTAAAGTCAACAACTCGCTAAAGTCAACAACTCCTTTCCTAGAGTCAGAGACCCCTGCAGCCCCCTGGAACCACCAGAGGTGGATGGCCGTTTTCACTTCCCTTGAACTTGGGGACTTCATTATTCACAAGACTTCCTCCAAATGTCCCACTTTATATTATAAAATTTTCAGACACACAGAAAAGTAGAGAATATTCTTATACAATGACTACCTATATTTCATCACCTGGACTTAACTATCATTATCTTTGCTTTATCTTTTAAAAACATTTTGTGGAAATACATAATGTTACCCCTAAATTTTAGTAAGCATCTACAAAAAAGAGGATATTTTCCTGATAATCATGACCCGATTATCACTCCTAACAAACTTAAGAATTCAGAATTATTTGAATCTCCCCTCTAAATAAGTGATGAGGCCAGGCGTGGTGGCACATGCCTGTAATCTCAGCACTTTGGGAGGCTGAGGCGGGCGGATCATCTTAAAACACTGAGGTCAGGAGTTTGAGACCAGCCTGGCCAACAAGGTGAAACCCCGTCTCTACTAAAATTACAAAATATTAGCCAGGCATTGTGGCACGTGCCTGTAATCCTAGCTACTCAGGAGGCTGAGGCAGGAGAATCGCTTGAACCTGGGAGGCGGAGGTTGCAGTGAGCTGCGATTGTGCCACTGCACTCCAGCCTGAGCAACAGAGCAAGACGCTGTCTCAATAAATAAATAAATAAATAAATAATAAAAATAAAAAATAAAAATATAAAGAAATAAGTGATGATGTGATGGAAAAGGCCCCAAAGGAAGATTTGTAGGACTCAGTTTTGATTTTGCCACACACGGACTGGTTCCCCCAACCTCTTAACCTTAGGCATGTAACTATCACTGTCTACAAATTCACAGGGCAAGGTGCCTCAAAGAGGAAGGAGCCCTGGGCACTTGCTTTTAGGATCTTAAGATTTGGATCACAGGCCAGTGACCTGTAGGCCTGGGTCAAAAAGTACCCCCAGAGGGGTTGTGTTTGTTTCTTTCAGTATTAAAAAAATTGATTAGTTGCCAATATTTAAGAATTAGTTATTTCAATTATAAATGTGGATCTGTGGTTTTATCTGAAAAACCAAAAGATTGATCTATGCTGGTCCTGCATTCTCCCATGGGAACAACTGATCCTGTGAACAGGTAAATGGTGACCCCTCCATGGACAGGGCCGAAGGTCCCCAGCTCAGCACAGCTCCTACTTGATCCCTTCATTTATGGGTGATCTCTCGGTCCCTCAGTCATCTGATTCCAGGACCTCAGGTTTAGTGTCCTAGTTTGGGTTACCCCAGACCCTGAGACAAAAAGATTCCAGTGAAAATGATTTTTTGGGGAAGTGATTTCAGGAAACAGAGGCAGGGGAGCAGGGGAATTAGATAGAGAAGAGAGAGCAGTTAATGCAGGGTGTGGAGCAAACAAGTAACCACTGTAAGGAACTGGTTACTCCCACTGGGATCTGGGAAACCTCACCCCTCAGCATTTTCCTATCTGAAACAATGTTCAACTTTACCCAAGTCCTGTGATCCTGGAAACAGTGAAGATTAGGAGTCCCCCAGTCCTTCTGCATTCTGGAAAACAGCTTACTGCAGAGAACCCCCTTTCCCCATAGGACTTAGAAAAGACTCACGGATGTCTGCTTTGTTCACCTGTGACAAGGCCAGAAGCACAAATTTCCTTTCTTTGCCTCAAAAACTGCTTGTCCTCACTGATTAATTAGGAGAAAATGCGTCTTTTTTTGGTGGGGTGGGGAGGGTTGCGGATGGAGTCTCACTCTGTCACCCAGGCAAGAGTGCAGTGGCACGATCTCGGCTCACTGCAACCTCTGCTGCCTGGCTTCAAGCAATTCTCCTGCCTCAGCCTCCCGAGTAGATGGGAATACAGGCACCTGACACTGTACCTGGCTAATTTTTGTATTTTTAGTAGAGACGAGGTTTCACCATGTTGGCCAGGTTGGTCTTGAACTCCTGATCTCATGATCCATCCGCCTCAGACTCCCAAAGTGCTGGGATTACAGGTGTGAGCCACTGCGCCTGGCTGACAAAATGCATCTTAACCAAACTTTGATGAAGCTTCTCTCCTTCACCCAGCTCCCAGGACTTTGGCCCACCCTCAGCCTAAACCAGCACAGCCTCTCCTGAAGGATCCCTTTTGGAAAGAGTCTGGCTTCAGGGTAGAGCATTCTCCAGTCTACTATCTGATCACGCCACCCTTTCATCTCGCTTTCCCTTACTTACTTCTCTATAAAAGGAAACGCTCCTTGCCTAACCCTTGAGATGCTTGCAGACCTTCTGGTCACATCGTTCATCCCACTGCAGTAATACGGAGATAACATCCCCTACTTCCCTGCAATAATCCTTTGAATAAAGCCTCTCCTTACTGAGTCCAGATTTGTTTTATTGATGGGGATCTGAGTTTTTATCCACCGGCTCCCATTCATCACCAACAGGGGACTGGTCCTGGACTTCCAGCTAGGAATGCCCTGTGCATTCATGTGCAGCTGGGCTCAGGATCAGAGAAAGACTCAGGCAAAGGCACACAGGGGTTGTCAGTTAGAGGTGCGAGGACATGCTGTGGGTGGAGGGAATGTGGGCTGGTCACCGACAGCCCAGTGAGTGGGCGGGTCATCTGCCCCAGTGAGCTTCGGTGGGTAAGATGAGGCATATCTAAGGCAGCCAACAGTGGTGGAATGTGAGGTGCGTTAAAGGAGGCAAAGGCAAAAAGCCCCAGGGGTGTCCAAAAATGCAAGGTCATTTCTAGCAGGGGAAGTCAGGGTTGCTTCAAGGAGCATGTGACACCAGGTTGCTCCTAGGCCATGTCAGGGATATGTGACAGCAACGAGTGTCCTGCTCAGAGCTCCGATAAGGGAACCTGCTGTGGGTGCTTTGCTGACTGGCAGCCTCCAGGTTGCACCTTTGGATCTATCATGATTTTAACATCAAGGCCCTATCTGCCCTCTGGCTGCTCTCAGCCAATGACTGAGCATGGTAGGGGAACCGCCCGAGGGTCTCCTCCAACAGGCAACTTTGCTGGGATTCCCCATCAGCATGGCTGAGCCTGCCTTGCTTTCTTTTGTAGGAGTCAGGCCTGCACCTCGGTCTGAAAGCTCTCCCTGCCTAGTCCTGCTACCTTGCTCTTTATCTTTTCTGGGCGTCTCCTCAAAAAATCTCTTACATGTCTAATCCCATCATGGTGTCTGGGTCTTGGAGATGTCTCATGGACACAGACTGCAATAGCATAGATGGAGGAAGGGCAAGGGAAGGCTCTCCAGGTAAGCGTTCATGGTGCAAACTAAGGTTATGCAGGAAAAAATCTGCTGGGGATGTCTGGGGCTGAGGCATGACATGTTCAGTTTCATGGCAGCAGAAGGTATAGGAATATAAGATTGTTGGTGTCAGATCATGGCGGTCTTGTTCAGTTTAGGCTGGTTCAGAGGGTACTAGGGACCCACGGAAAGTTTGTAAATGATAGTGAGCTATTAACTGAGCTGTGCAGTCAGAAAATGAATTCAGAGCCAATAATGATGGGGAGGGTCCAGGTGAGATACTCTGGGAGGAAACAGCAGGTGGGATCAGAAGAGGTCAGAGAGTTACAGCTGCCAGGCCTTGGTGGCTGGTGGACTTTGGAGTAAAGAGAGGAAGACATCAGCAGTGACTCCAGCTCTGACCCAGGAGCCTGGGAGGCTGGTGTTGGTGTGGGTAGAAATCACACGGTTAGGATGAGGGGCAGCTTGCAAGAGGGCTTTGGGCACTTGTCAGTGAAACGAGAAAGAGAAAAATGGGGCATGTCTTATGAACTCAGAAAGGCCTGGTGAAAGGCAAAGTGTGGGATCGCATGCTGAACAGCCCGGGATTGAGTTGTAACTCAACTTTCAGGAGCTCTGCGACTTGAGGGAGGTATTTACCTTGCTGTGCTTCAGTTCTCTCATCTCTAATTTGGGCATAGAAATAGCACTCCTCTCAGAAGTTGCAGAGAGGATTAAGTGGGAGGGAACCTAGAGGGTGCACCCAACAGTGTCTAGGTGCTGCCAGCTGGGATAGGCTGTGGCTGTGGCCTCCTCTCTGAGCAGTCATTGACAAAATGAAAGTTCAATCCTTCCACTCTGCTTGTACCTTTGCAAGCAGTCCCTCACCAAAGGCTCCTCAGTTACCTAACTTGAGTGTGCCATGTTCTTTCCTGCCTGGACTCTGACTGAGACACCATGTCTACTCAGCTCTGGTGTCCTTAGCCACATGCCAGTGTGGCCTTGTGCATCTGGGCTGTGTTCTGCAAAACAGCTAGATGCTGCCTGCCTGTGGGGTGTGATATGAAGAGGCCTGAGAAACTTTCTGCCTCAGAAGAATGCCTTTAAGGTTCTACCACTTTCTGTCAAAGTCTTGCCTTTAAAGTCGTTTTTATTTTTTCAATCAAATGCATTGTATTTGCTGATGGTTCCTGTTAAATGCATTTGATCATATGCATGTGAAGGGATTGGAGGGGTGAGGTGAAGGCCCTCGTGACATTGAATTTCCAAACTGCATCCAGTTTGGCTCACAGACATTTCTGATTAGATTTGTTTTTAAAATAAATTTCTATCAAGCATTAAAAAATTAAGATATAATCTGGCAAAATCAAGATTTCAGGTCTCTCTTAGAAACCCAGAACACCTGGCAATACTGGGTGGATATTCATCCATAGTGACCACATCATGGCCGACCCTTTCGATAAAGCTCTTCATTTTGTCACAGACTTTACCATTCTCTACTGCCCCTGACACTGTTTCCTTTCCCTTCCCTTCCCTTCCCGAGATGGAGTTTTGCTCTTGCTGCCTAGGCTGGAGTGCAGTGGCGCAATCTTGGCTCGCTGCAACCTCTGCCTCCTGGATTCAATGATTCTCCTGCCTCAGCCTCCAGAGTAGCTGGGGCTACAGGCGGCTGCCACCATGCCCAGCTAATTTTTGTATTTTCAGTAGAAATGGGGTTTCACCACGTTGGCCAGGCTGGTCTCGAACTCCTGGCCTCAGGTGATCCACCTGCCTCGGCCTCCCAAAGTGCTGGGATTACAGGTGTGAGTCACTGTGCCCAGACTCATTTTCCTTTTGTCATAGTGCTAGAACCATTATTTTCCTCCAGACTTTCTTTTTGTCTTTCCTTTTATTCTAGATTTGTTCTACTTGGATGCTTACCTGACCCCATTACCTGACCCCAATAGGCATTTGAGGAACATTTTTTGTTCACCAAATCAGCTCCCAAATAGCTGGGCTATGAAAAAAAAGGACTCAGGACTGCTAAATTTTGGCTGAGCAGGCAGGGCAGATGTGAAGAGGCTAAGTAAGAACTTTTGGGTGGCTAAAAGATATGGGGTAGAAGGAATTTTACCCTTCTACAATCCTTAAGTATATAGAGAAGCACATGAAGCTATTTTTAAAAAGTAAGCTTGCACCTTGTGCCTGAAGAGTCACTTTCCATTTTGTTTGCTTCACGTTTATTGCATTTGTTCTAGCATTTTCTAGTGGACAAGTAGCAGAATGTACCAAAGGTTTATGAAAAATTCTTGCAGGGGATGGAGGTGCAACATTTTGAGAAAATTCCCTCTTCTCCTCCCTCCCTCCCCCTGCTGGAGAACTGAGGGCACCATTTCTTGATTTTCTTGAGGACGCCCAATGAAGGCCGAGTAAGAACAGATTCCATGTGACCTGAGCCCCTGCTATGGGCTTATTCTGTGCTAAGAGGAGCGATGGGTCCCCATCTGCCTCTGGCTGTGAAGACTGCATAGAGAGCAGAGTGAACCCAGAAGCGCTCCGTCCAGTGGAGGAGGCTCAGGACTGTTTTCTCTTGCTTGAAGTATATTCAGCAAGCAAGGCACATGCTGGGAGCACTGGACCCCAGAAAAGGCAAATGAAACATTTACGTGGATCCAAGGATGGCACTGCAAAGGCAAAAGGAATCTCCGAGGCACTAAGTCAATATTTGGATTACAAAAGAAAAACATCTTCTTACCAACTTCAAACAGTTTGGTGGCATTAAACTCCTCGCTTCCCGCAAGCAGACTTACTTCGGTGGCAGCTGTCCTAAAAGTGTCTTCAATTCCTAAACACAGACAAGAGCTCATTTTTCCATCATTATATGGAACGTTATCTCCCCCCCCAACAATAACAAAATAAATACACCTGAACAAAGCCTTTTTTGTATTCATTACTACTCACGGGCAGAAACTTGCCAACAGAGGAAACAGTAAAAAGCAGGTAGTAGTGCAGAAACTGTATTAAAACCCAAGATACATTGGCAGCATGAAATCAGATCCAAATGTGCCTGAATGAGTCCTTTGGAACTCACTCACTGGGCCCGCGGATGGGGATTTGGGCAGTGGGGTACACATGCGAGGATGGTGTCAGGGTGACGAACTAAACCAGAGGCAACAGAACGTAGTGGTTAATATCTTGTTCTTAATGACTGACTGTGAGAGTTGAAATCATTACTAGTCACGTGACCTTGGGGCAGCCAGTGAACTTTTGTGTGCCTCAGTTTTTACATCTGTACATGGAGAGAACAAATTGCCCTACCTCCTAGAGTTGAAATAATGAAATGAGTTGGTGTAAAGAAAGTGCTTAGAGCAGTAAGTGGGAAGTGTTAGGTGATAGTTTTCCCTTGAATATCTGTCTTGCTCATTCTTTGTCTAGCTCACTGAGGGTGCTACAATGCATAGCCAAGAAGAGTTAGGTCATATTCTAGGACATTTAGCATTGTTGATGATGCTTCAGAAAGAAAAAGCTGGGCTTCCCATAATTTGTTCTGAGGAACTGAACCCAGCTCTACTCAAACTTACTGGCTCACCCAAAGGGCCACCCCAACCAAGCTTCCTTTACAAGCAGGAATCTGGTGCAAGCTAAAGCAATAAGAAGAGGAGAGAGTGAGGCGCTGCAGTAACATTTGCTGATGAGCCTTGGCCTTCCCTGCTGGTTTCCCTGACTTGATTTCCGTTAAGGAGCTCTCTCTGATTTTATGTGAGGCACCTCAAACTCATTTGCAGGGTTGACCTACAGGACACACTTTTAGAGTGTAATAACTGCCAGGCCGAGGAGACTTTGCCCCATGAGTCTTTCCAGGAAAGCTGGGAATCAACGAATCAAACAAGGAAAGAGATCCTGAAAAAGGAAATCCTTCATGTTCCAAGGGAGCCCAGAAAAGCTGCAATAGCCAGGAACTGAGAGGCAGAAAGGATGGAAGGAGGGTGAGGACAGATGAGAAGAAAAGGTATGAAGAGGGCTCCTGGTCACACTGCTCTCCGCGGTGACAGAAAACAGGAAGGAAACATTTGTAAATGGAGGCAGAGGGGAGCCTTCCCCGGACAAGGCACCTAAATCTACCACTTTGAGTCTGGATGGGAGCTCTGGAAGGGAAAACAACAGGCAAGCCCCCAAACCTTGACTTCAAATGCTGTCTGTGTCCAATGACAGCACTGGCTGATTCCAATACCCTTCTCTTGGCAAAGACCAAAGAGTTTAATGATTAAGAATATTAACTGTGTAATGAGGCTGTCCGGATTCAAATTCCAGGTTGACCACTTGCTGTCTGTGTGACTCTAGGCAAGTTAATCCTCTATGCCTCAGTTGCTACAGCTGTCAAATGGATACAATTGTAAATACCTATTTCATAAAGTTACTGTGAAAACTAAACAAAATAATACCTATAAGGGCTTTAGCCATTTGCTTGATTCTTAAGTACTCAAAATGTCTTCTTCATCATCATCTATTTTATTTTTTCTTCTTTACCTTTATTGTCATTTTCTTTTGCCTCATATTTTTACCTTCATCATCATCTTCTTTTACTTCATATTCTTCTTCTCTTTTTCATTTCCTTCCTGTTTCCCTCTCCGTCCTCCTCGTATTGTTATTATTTATTGCTTTTTTCTACACATCCAGATTCCACTCACCAGGCTTCCAGCTCAGCTCATCCTAATGAGCATGGGAAAGTCAGGAAAAGCACCGTAATGGTTGCTCCACTGTTTTGAAATCCTGACATGGATTTAATGTATCGGTAATCTATTGCTACACGGAACAAAGTATCCCAAAGTTGGTGGCTTAAAACAACAACCGTTTATTATTTATCATGATCCTGTGGCTCAAGAGTTCAGGCAGGGCCACTGGGTAGGTACTGTGCTCCTGATGGCATGGCTGACATGGAGCCAGAACTGCCACTTCTTGCATTTCAGCCCCGTTTTCTACATGTCCCCTTTTGCTAACATACACATTGATTCCAATCTGATTCTTCCTCCCTCTCCTCAGAAACGCCTTTGTGGTTTCATTTGTCCTTTGTTCCAAATGTCTCTGGTTGGAGAACAGAGTGTCTAGAGGTAGAAAAAGGAAGTCTGGGGTGCGGGGATCAGATTTTCTGTCTCTGAAATTTTTTTCAGCCAAAGCCATTTGGAATGTGTGGTTTCTTGAAAGGCTCTAAGATATTATTTTAGGCTGGTATTCTACCTGGCAATGGGAAATACACAGTAAGACTATACACCAGGAGTTACTAAGCTTTTTGGTAAAGGGTCAGAGGGTAAATATTTTAGGTTTTGTGGGTCACATATGGTCTTGGTTGCAGCTTCCTCCTCCTCTTCCTCCTCCTTCCCTCCTCCTCCTCCTCCTCCTTTTTCTCCTCCTCCTTCTCTTCCTCCATGCCCTTCTCCTTCTATTCTTCTTCCTCCTCCTTCTCTTTCTTATTCTTTTCACAACACTTTAAAAATGTATGGGACACACAACAACAGTTCTCGAGCCAGACCTGGCCATAGTTTGACAACCACTGTTATAGTCAATCACAATTATTGTTGACTCTCAACATGACCTCTCACCAAGTGTGCAATTAGTTTAGTTTTTGAAGCACTGACAATGCAGTATAAAGTCATTACTAGTCACATGACCTTGGGGCAGCCAGTGAACTTTTGTGTGCCTCAGTTTTTACATCTGTACATGGAGAGAACAAATTGCCCTACCTCCTAGAGTTGAAATAATGAAATGAGTTGGTGTAAAGAAAGTGCTTAGAGCAGTAAGTGGGAAGTGTTAGGTGATAGTTTTCCCTTGAATATCTGTCTTGCTCATTCTTTGTCTAGCTCACTGAGGGTGCTACAATGCATAGCCAAGAAGAGTTAGGTCATATTCTAGGACATTTAGCATTGTTGATGATGCTTCAGAAAGAAAAAGCTGGGCTTCCCATAATTTGTTCTGAGGAACTGAACCCAGCTCTACTCAAACTTACTGGCTCACCCAAAGGGCCACCCCAACCAAGCTTCCTTTACAAGCAGGAATCTGGTGCAAGCTAAAGCAATAAGAAGAGGAGAGAGTGAGGCGCTGCAGTAACATTTGCTGGTGAGCCTTGGCCTTCCCTGCTGGTTTCCCTGACTTGATTTCCGTTAAGGAGCTCTCTCTGATTTTATGTGAGGCACCTCAAACTCATTTGCAGGGTTGACCTACAGGACACACTTTTACAGTGTAATAACTGCCAGGCCGAGGAGACTTTGCCCCATGAGTCTTTCCAGGAAAGCTGGGAATCAACGAATCAAACAAGGAAAGAGATCCTGAAAAAGGAAATCCTTCATGTTCCAAGGGAGCCCAGAAAAGCTGCAATAGCCAGGAACTGAGAGGCAGAAAGGATGGAAGGAGGGTGAGGACAGATGAGAAGAAAAGGTATGAAGAGGGCTCCTGGTCACACTGCTCTCCGCGGTGACAGAAAACAGGAAGGAAACATTTGTAAATGGAGGCAGAGGGGAGCCTTCCCCGGACAAGGCACCTAAATCTACCACTTTGAGTCTGGATGGGAGCTCTGGAAGGGAAAACAACAGGCAAGCCCCCAAACCTTGACTTCAAATGCTGTCTGTGTCCAATGACAGCACTGGCTGATTCCAATACCCTTCTCTTGGCAAAGACCAAAGAGTTTAATGATTAAGAATATTAACTGTGTAATGAGACTGTCCGGATTCAAATTCCAGGTTGACCACTTGCTGTCTGTGTGACTCTAGGCAAGTTAATCCTCTATGCCTCAGTTGCTACAGCTGTCAAATGGATACAATTGTAAATACCTATTTCATAAAGTTACTGTGAAAACTAAACAAAATAATACCTATAAGGGCTTTAGCCATTTGCTTGATTCTTAAGTACTCAAAATGTCTTCTTCATCATCATCTATTTTATTTTTTCTTCTTTACCTTTATTGTCATTTTCTTTTGCCTCATATTTTTACCTTCATCATCATCTTCTTTTACTTCATATTCTTCTTCTCTTTTTCATTTCCTTCCTGTTTCCCTCTCCGTCCTCCTCGTATTGTTATTATTTATTGCTTTTTTCTACACATCCAGATTCCACTCACCAGGCTTCCAGCTCAGCTCATCCTAATGAGCATGGGAAAGTCAGGAAAAGCACCGTAATGGTTGCTCCACTGTTTTGAAATCCTGACATGGATTTAATGTATCGGTAATCTATTGCTACACGGAACAAAGTATCCCAAAGTTGGTGGCTTAAAACAACAACCGTTTATTATTTATCATGATCCTGTGGCTCAAGAGTTCAGGCAGGGCCACTGGGTAGGTACTGTGCTCCTGATGGCATGGCTGACATGGAGCCAGAACTGCCACTTCTTGCATTTCAGCCCCGTTTTCTACATGTCCCCTTTTGCTAACATACACATTGATTCCAATCTGATTCTTCCTCCCTCTCCTCAGAAACGCCTTTGTGGTTTCATTTGTCCTTTGTTCCAAATGTCTCTGGTTGGAGAACAGAGTGTCTAGAGGTAGAAAAAGGAAGTCTGGGGTGCGGGGATCAGATTTTCTGTCTCTGAAATTTTTTTCAGCCAAAGCCATTTGGAATGTGTGGTTTCTTGAAAGGCTCTAAGATATTATTTTAGGCTGGTATTCTACCTGGCAATGGGAAATACACAGTAAGACTATACACCAGGAGTTACTAAGCTTTTTGGTAAAGGGTCAGAGGGTAAATATTTTAGGTTTTGTGGGTCACATATGGTCTTGGTTGCAGCTTCCTCCTCCTCTTCCTCCTCCTTCCCTCCTCCTCCTCCTCCTCCTTTTTCTCCTCCTCCTTCTCTTCCTCCATGCCCTTCTCCTTCTATTCTTCTTCCTCCTCCTTCTCTTTCTTATTCTTTTCACAACACTTTAAAAATGTATGGGACACACAACAACAGTTCTCGAGCCAGACCTGGCCATAGTTTGACAACCACTGTTATAGTCAATCACAATTATTGTTGACTCTCAACATGACCTCTCACCAAGTGTGCAATTAGTTTAGTTTTTGAAGCACTGACAATGCAGTATAAAGTGATAGTTGACTACCAAGATGCCCCAGGTTGTGCTCCTGGGAGCCTTTGGCAACTCTCTGGTATTACCGATGGAGCTGTGTCTTTTTCCTGTAGATGGCTGTCAAGCCTCTCATCCTGGCTTCCTCATCAGACCATGAGTGTCTGCCTTCTGTTTCTCTTCAAGGCACAACAAATCCCACATCAAAAACCCAATCTAACCAGAGTCCCTCCTCTAAATTAAATAAGTACAATGCGGCATTGTCTTTTAGGTCACGGCCACTGCAATTGTGCATAAGACTCAGAAAATCCATTCAGCTCATCAATTATCTCCTGACTCACTCTGGTCAGAAGTCTTATTAGAAAAGTGGTTACATCTTGGCTCACGCCTATAATCCCAGCACTTTGGGAGGCTGAGGCAGGCAGATCACAAGGTCAGGAATTTGAGACCAGCCTGGCCAACATGGTGAAACCCCTTCTCTACTTAAAAAAAATACAAAAATTAGCTGGCCATGGTGGCATGTGCCTGTAATCCCAGCTACTTAGGAGGCTGAGGCAGGAGAATTGCTTGAACCCAGGAGGTGGAGGTTGCAGTGAGCCAAGATTGTGCCACTGCACAATCTTGTCGCCTGGGCGACAGACAGAGACTCCATCTCAAAAACAAACAAACAAACAAAAACAACAACAACAACAAAAAGAAAAGTAGTTACATCTTTTAAAAAGACAATTTTACTAAGTTTTTAATAATAAATTAAAAAGCTTTCCCCTTGAACTTGGAGCTACACACTCAGGTAAACGCACCTGGACAGTTTGGATGGTCACAGGTCCTCGATTCCGTTGCAGTGCATGCGTAGCCGCAAGACCGCGTCCGTTTCTGGTTGCCGTTCCCACAGGTAACACTGCAGACAGACCAGAGACTCCAGTCACCCTCACCATCTGTGGAATCTGGAAGAGAGCCAGGGAGATGCTCATCAACTTTGGCCAAAGAGTCTCCCAATCTCCCCATCAAGCAGCCTGTCAATTATTCACCTCTATCATTCTTGCTGTGGGAGGGGGTTGCTGGAGAAGACTTTTAAGCTGGAGCTAAAAGGTTTATAGCTCCAGCGTTCATTTAGGGATCAGCTTTGTGACAGCAAGGAGGTTTTGGGCACTGTGGTGATCTGTACATCCCTAGAAGGTGCCCAGAAAATGCTTACTGAGAATGCATACATTTGCACAGCATGGGATTATATGCTAGGCAGATTCCAAGGGTAACCGCCCTCAGTTCCTTCTCTCTCTGTGCTTATAGCCTCTCATTGACATACAGAGAGAAAGACAGAGAGAGACGAGAACCTATTTTCTCTAGAACCTGGGCTGGCCTTGACCTTAAGGCCTGGCAGCTTCTGGCTTTTGCTGTGGGGAATCCAGTTACTGTGAAAGAGGCTCATGCCAGACCTGTGAATTACGGGGCATCACGTGGAAAGAGAGGAACCACATGAAGGACCACGGAGACACCACACATGGGAGCAAAGCCTTCTCAAGCCTTCTGGCCATTCCCAGTGGACAGCTGAATGCAGCTGGTGCCATTAGGAGCACAGTACCTACCCAGTGGCCCTGCCTGAACTCTTGAGCCACAGGATCATGGTAAATAATAAACGGTTGTTGTTTTAAGCCACCAACTTTGGGATACTTTGTTCCGTGTAGCAACAGATTACCGATACATTAATGGTGAAGCTCGAAATCATCCCTCAAGGTCATTACTCAACATCCATCCAGTGAATACCTATTGAACCCTTTTTGTATGTCAGGCACAATTCTAGGTATATGAGATACACTATTAAGTACAACTTTCAAAGATCCCTGCCCTGGAGGAACTAATATTTTATTGAGAAAAGAGAAACACTTATCAATAAACACATAATATAAGGGAATTAGATGGCATGTTAGAAATTGATGAGTGCTGTGCAATAGGCCAGGAAATAGGGGCCTTGGGGATGAGAGGTGTGGGAGAGGTTGGTACCCTATTGATATGTTTGGCTCTGTCTCCCTGTCTCCCCACCCAAATCTCACCTTGAATTGTAATAATTCCTATGTGTCAAGAGCGGGGCCAGCTGAGATAACTGTATCATGGGGGCAGTTTCCCCATGCTGTTTTCGTGGCGGTGAATAAGTCTCACGAGATCTGATGGTTTTATAAATGAGAGTTCCCCTGCACAAGCTCTCTCTTGCCTGTCACCATGTAAGACATCCGTTTGCTCTTCCTTTGCCTTCCGCCATGATTGTGAGGTCTCCCCAGCCATGTGCAACTGTGAGTCCATTAAATCTCTTTCTTTTATAAATTACCCAGTCTCGGATATGTCTTTATGAGCAGTATGAGAACAGACTAATACACCTATCAAACTGAGTTCCTCTTACCAAAAGTAGAGTCCTGGAGTGGTAGGATGCCTGGTTCAAGGTCATTGGTTGACAGAAGGGAAAGCAGGGCTCTAGCACCAAGCCCTTCTCTCTAAAGCATGATTCTTTCTGCAGTACCTCTGCTCTGCGACAGTTTCTCCTGGTTCACCCCGATCTTCCTATGGCCTCGGGGCCTCTGGTGGTGCCAAGTGTGGAGCTAAAGGCATGCCCCTTGCCGGGAGGGAGTGCCCTCTGTTCATAGCAGGTTGTGGCGATTGTTATTACATAGGCCTGGCAGGAATGTAGTCCACACATGCTTCTACCTGATCTGTGGGCCCGTGCCAGCCTTCCAGGCTGTTGTTTACGTGGCGTTCACTCTGAACATGCCTCAGGCAATCACAGAGCTGCGGAGCCTCCTCAGTCCACTAAGCGGAATTGGAGAAGTGGGGTGGTGGGGGGTGGATTTCATGGTTGTGTCCTCCTTCCTAACTCTGAGTGGAGAGCTTGCTCCCATCTCATCTGCCCCTGGGGCCCCATCTATTTTCCTCCCGATCCCCAAAAAAGAATTTTTCTGAACTTTGATTTTTGTCCTAAGAAATGGTTTTCCAACCACACAGCTAAGCAGATATTTGAAACTACTGCTCTGTGTCAGAAAATTGGGTTGCTTCCCTGGCATTAGCTTCTTTCACCTCCACCATCTCTTATTAGGCATCACACAGAAGGACTGGAAAGACAAGTTGCTTCTGGATGGAGAAACCACTGCAGTAGGGGCAGTCACTGCTCCCACTGAGAACTTTGCAGTCTAGTGTCTCTCTGTCACCTCCCTAAGAGCACCAGAGAGGTGCCTGGAACAAGCACACAATTGCACACTTGTCAGAGAAGCATCCAGGTGACGCGGGTCATACGCACATGAGCACACACCCAGTCACATCCTGCACGCACCACTGAGGCCAGATTTTGTTAAAGGGAATAACAGCTAAAAAAGAGTCAAAAGTAAAGATTATAATGTTTTTTATTCATAAAAAGGGGGAAGTGAGTAAGTCAGAAGAAGTCTTATTAAATCCCCTAGGGAGAGTTTGCATCACCTGTGGGGTGGGTACCAGCATAAGACATAACCCAATGATGCCAAGTAGTGTCCTTGGCTTTGCAAAAGCAAAGGGACCTCCTCTATCCAGAAATCTCATGCAGCCTTGCCTCTCCATTATCGCAATTAGCAAATTTGGAGAGACATCACCCCTGAGTTTTGAGATTTTAGCATTAAACGCTCTATAAGACTTGTGTTGGAATCCTTGCATGAGGTGATTTCTTGTTATAGTTTCTTGGATCTAAATTATTAAACATTAATATTGCGTCAGATTATGTGAAAAATCACACCCATAATTCCTCTTTCCAAATCCATTCCCTTGGCTACTCCCCTCTCAGGCTGATTCCAGGATGGGCCACATGACTTGCTTTGGCCAATGGGATAATAGCAACTAGGATGCCAGCTGAGGTATACAAAGTGCCCATGCATTTCCTCTTGCTGCAGGGAACTCTTCCACCAAGCGTGAAGGGCCTAGGCTAGCCTCCTGGAGCGGGAGGGACCAGTGGAGAGAGGCCCCAGCCATCTCAACACAGCATCTACACAACTGGGCACCCCTCATTGTGAGTGAGGCCAGCCTAAACCATCCAGCCCCAGGCAAGCCAGACCAGACCAGACCAGAAGAGTCCAGACAACCCACGGACTCATGAGAGACAGAACTCTTTCGTTCCTTTAATTTTGCAGGTGGCTTTTCTTTCTTCCCCCCACCCACCCCACCTTTTTTTTTTTTTGGCTATTTCGGAGTTTCACTCTGTCACCTAGACTGGAGTACAGTGGCATCATCATGGCTCACTGCAGCCCTGAACTCCTCAGCTCAAGCAATCCTCTTGCCTCAGCCTCCTGAGTAGCTGGGACTACAGGCATGTGCCAACATGCCTGGCCAAGGTTTTCAAAAAATTTTTGTAGAGATGAGGTTGTTGTCCAGGCTAGCCTTGAAATCCTGGCCTCAGGCAATCCTCCTGCCTTGGCCTCCCAAAGTGCTGGGATTACAGACATGCGTCACCATGCCTGGCCTGGGGGTGGTTTTCTAAGCAGCAAAAGCTAACTGTTACAAATACCCCATAAAATCCTCCCTAAAATATGCTCTCTAGACAGCTGCCAGACTCTGAAGCCATTAAGGATTTATGATTGCAGTAAGTGGCTTTCTCCACGTCTTTCTTTTAAATGCTCACAAAGCCATTTTATTTCCAAACTTTTTTTTCATATGGGTCCCCCAAAGTTAGGCATGGAACTCGCCATGTGGTTAATTATTTCTATTGAGGCTGGCAATGAAGTGAAACTGCCTCCTAGGAAGAAGTGTGTATGTGAGCTCACTCCCCTGAAGCTTTCACAGCACATGGGCCCACATCAACGTCCCAGCAAAGACCCTCCTCTTGGGGATTTCTATTTGTTTAATGTCTTCAAAGAACAGAAAGGGAATTTCTGACAGGTACAAATCATTGAGGGCAGTGCTCCTTTCTGCTGTAATAAAACAAGCCTGTTCTCAGTTGCTCACCTACCAGGGGCCACTGCTCAGAGCAGAAAATCAATGTGAGCAGCTATAATCGCAAATATAATGACAACGGCAGGAAAAAACAGTTCCTGGGAGCACTTATATGGTGCTTTGACAGCCACTGGCTGTGACATCAAATAACTCAAGGAGGAAAAAGAACTATCCCGAGTGCAGTGGGCTGAGAGCTGGGTTTCAAGGATGCCGCTGGAGTTTTAAAGTAGTCCTTTCATAGTTTCAGGGCACTAGAGTTCTGTGGGCCAGTCACAGTGGTGGGGCAACTGAAGTGACTTGGGTCTTGACTTGGCCACTAGTAAACCTGCACCATTAATCCAAGATGACAGTGTCTAAGTAATCCAAGATTACTGAGGGCCTGCTTTAACCAGCTGCCCTGTCTATCTACTGATTTAACTCCTACAATAACGCTGTGAGGTAGGTGGAAACATCCTCTTTTTATGGACAAGGAGACTGAGGCTCAGAGAGGTTAGGGTACTTGCCTAAGGTCACACAGCTCAAACTTGGCTGAGCTGGAATTAGATCTAAGACGTGTCTGCTCCCGCCATATCCTGTTCCATAGCTTGGTATTATTCTAGCAGTTTTGATTCTGGCCCAAGTTGCTCTGTCTTTAAGATACCCACTTACGTGGCCATAATTCAACATTATAAAGAAAAACCACTGAAAAAAAAAATCACTGTGAAATCTTCTATTAAAATAGGATCATGACCAGTTAGAGAATTTCAAAGAACTGAGTCCTAACCCAAGTAACAATAAGCAGTACCTACGTAATTTCATTATGTGGGCTATTCTAAACAGTTCCAGAAATGGAATACTACTGTTAGACAAAAAAAAATATTTATTTGGAACTCTCTCTTTGCCCTGGATACCCCAAGTATCTACACAGAAAGGATTTAAAATGCAGCATCTCAAAACACATACTTTCCACAGTTGAGCTGACTCACAGCATCATCACATGTGTTTTCATCATCACAAGTGAGATCTGTCTTCTGTTGTGTATTTTGTAATTTATTCTACAGATGCCATTGTATCCTATATGTATTTCACCTAGGATTTTTAGGAATACTCCTTGCGGACAAATATTTAAATTCTTACTAAAAATTCTACCTTCAAAACTCTGAGATCTATCTCCTCCATGAAGGCCAGCTCCTGTGGCAATTTTAGCCTGTCTCCGACGAGGCTGCAAGCCGTAAGATACAGTGACTTGCGCTGCTTTGCTGTTGCATGAACCTCTCCTTCCTGGGTGATATGTTCTCTTTCTGTTTCCTCCACAACAGCACCCAATATAGGGATAAATACTTAGAAATTGCTCCAAGTTTCCTGTTGACTGCAATAAAAGTGGGTCTGGGGGATAAAAATCCCAGCACTTTTGGAGGCTGAGGTGGGAGGACTCCTTGAGCCCAGGAGTTGGAGGCTTTGGTGAGCTCTGATCGCACCACTGCACTCCAGCCAGGGCAACAGGGCGAGACCCATGTCTTTAAAAAAAATTAAATAAATAAAAATAAAGAAAACAGAAAGAAAAGGGGAATTCTCAGTTTATCTGATGCTGTATGGAATTCTGGAAAAGATGAATTCCAGAATGTGGACTATTCTGGGACGCAATGATCACTCATTCATTCATTCTGCCAAACGCTACTGAGCACCTACAATGGGCACAGAGTTCTGCTACTCAAAGTGTGGTTGGAGGGCCAGCAGTCTCAGTTTCACCCAGGCTTCTGCCCTTTTCTTACACCTACTGCATCGAAGGTGCATTTTAACAAGCCCCTGGGGCTATTCATGTATGAAAGTCTGAGAAGCACTGCTTTAGAGGTACTGTACAGAACACAACTTTATTTATAAAGCAGCAATCCCGATGTCCAGTCTAATGATGGGGAAGATACTAGGAGGTACTTTGAAATAATACAGGATGGGAGCCTCTCCATGGCCCAGGCATGCTGTGAGCTCCTGATGTGGGGAGCTCAATGGTACTCTAGGTCTAGGAGGCTGGGGGTGCGGGTGGCTGAGGTAGCCACAGTAACTGCCGTAGAGCAAATTCTAGCCTCAAGATGGAAGTAGAGGGGGTGTTCTTAATGCTCATAAATTCAGCAAACTGTACTCTGTAAAGGCTTTAGATGAAAAAGTTGTTTCTAGTGGTGGTCTTCAAACTTCAGTGTGCAAGAGAATCATCTGGCGACCCTGACTGAAAAAGGAAAGAAACAAAGACACAAACAACAACGGACTCCAGGTGTCACTTCTAGACCTTCTCATTCAGGAGATGGAAAGCAGTGGCCTTCAACCTGGGCTGAACACTGAAGTCATCCTTGGAGCTTTAAAAGACAACGATGCCTGGGACCCAACCCCAGAGATCCCAATTCACCTGGTCTGGGGAGAGGTCTAGGCATCGGGATTTTAAACAATTCTCCAGGTGAGTATAATGAGCAACCAAGGTGGAGAACAATTCATCTCAAACAGAGGTGCTCAGTGCAGCAGAGTGTCTGGGGGCCTTGTTCAAACATATTTCTGGGTCCTATTCCAGAGTGTCTGACTTAGTAGGTCTGGAGTCAGGCTTGAAACAGTTGCATTTCCATGTGATGCTAGTGGTGCTGGTTCTGGGGGCCACACTTTGAGGACTATTGGTATATAGGGAGAGGGTTGCGGCCCAAGATTGGCATTTTTAAACATGCAACTGAATGATTCTGAGGCCAGGTGTCTGAGCTCTACTCTCAGAAACAATGTTCTGTGTGGGGTAGGCAAACAGGTGAAGCCACAAAAGCTGTGCAATGTCAGGCTGGCATCAAGCGGTCCTCTGTGCTTCTCTCATTCAATGGCACTGATCTTTTCCTCCCATTCCTATCTTCCAACCTAAGCACTCATTTCTAGATCCTTCTGCTGTCCTAAAGGGTGTGCGAGTTTTTTCCCCAGAAAGGCAGAATTGTATAGTGGTCAAGAGGACAGATTCTGGACCCAGACTGCCTGGGGTGAGTCTCAGGTCTTAGCCCTCCAGGTTAAGTTGCTTACGTTTTCCAGGCTTTAGCTTTCCCACCTGTAAAGTGCAGTATCTGCCTCAGAGAGCTGATTAAATGAAATAATATATGTGAAATGCCATGAACAGGGACTAGTGCATGGTAAGTACTATTTAAATGTTGGCTATTATCCCAAGTCCGCCCTCTTGGAAAGCAGATAACTCGACTTCCTTTGGGAAAGGTGAAGGTTTCATGAGCCCGCTGGCTGGAGGGGATATAGAGTTCTCTTTCTGTTACGCTAGCATTTGATGTACATCTCTACCATGGTGCTATTTTGCTCTATTGTTTAATTTTCTCCCTTGATCCACAGATTGGTGAGATCTGTTTTGGGGACAAACTATGCCTTGCTCATTTTTGTACCCAGCATACTGCTGGACACAACATTTGCTCTTAATAAATGTTGGTTGAACAACTGATGATGTGGCAAAATAATATTTTTGTTTTGCTGTTTTGGAAGTTGCTTAGAATTCTCTATTAATGAGAAGAAATGAGTCTCTAATACACAACTGGTCTGTTGAAAAATGGGGATAAAGGTTAGCATGCAAATGGTACAAGACAAGTCATCCTCTTCATACACTGCTCACTCCAAAGTCCACTGATGGTGAAGCCACAAGAAAAGCATGATGATGGGTGCATTTGTAAGACATTAAATATTCTTATAACAAACTGCCTGATTCCCCACTAAAACTGGCCAGATGCTTGCTAAATTGGTTTCCTCTTTTTCTTGGACATACATAGAATACATTTCCCAGCCGCCCTTGCACCAAGGTGGGTACATGTGACCAGGTCTTCCCAACAGAATTTCAGTAGATCTGATGTGTGTCACCTCCAGGCCGAGGGCCTTACAAGTGTTCCTTCTCCAAGCTCCCTTTCTTTCCCTGGACACCAGCTGGACACAGAATATCCACGGGATAACTCTCAGGCCCTAACAGTTGGTGGAACTCCAAAATGGGAGGAGGCTGGATCCCTGAATGATTGAGTGGAGCTGAGTTCTCCTACCCTGTCTCCCGTCCCAACTCAAGTGAGAAATGAATTTTTATTATTTTAACTCACTGAATTTGGAAGGTATTACCTCACTTATCCTACTCCCAAAACACAGGAAACCAGAAGTCCCAACTTGGAGTTTTGAAATTTATTGGGGGAAGGGTTACTTTGAAGACCTGAGACATACCCGTTCGTGTGGATTCCCAAGGACCACTCCACTGCCAATATAAAACATAACACAGTTGCCTGGTCAAAGGAAGCAGCCGTATACATCTCTTTCACTATACTGATTTTCAGGATGAATTTTTACAGTAAAAAATACAAGCAAGTTTATTGGATAATTTCTTCATTTTTAGAAATAAAACTGAAATTTGAGGGGTGGGGAAGGCAGAAAGAACCCCAAAGATCCTAAAAAAAATTCTCTCTTAAGATAATTGGTATAGTGATTATGATTTGATTTAAAATCATAATCTTTCCAGAAAAATGTGGCTGCTGGTGCCTCCTTCGGGCTTCTGTGGAACAGAGCCTTTGTGAGGTTTGCCTCACAGAAGACCAAAAGCCACATGCTCTAAGCAGGGCTTTGCTTGGCTCCATGTCCAAGGCATCATCCTCATTTATTCTTCCCACCAATTTTATATTACTGGGTGGTAAACTCACCATATTCTGGCTGCTCTTTGGTTTCAAAAGTCCGGTGGCCTGGGGCTGTATGGTCCCACCCCCTGGGGGGGTTGAGGAAGTTGCTGTCATCTGAGGTACTGTCGTACTTGTAGTCCTGGTCCCCGCTGTTTGCCCTGGCCAAGGACAGGGACCTCTGCCACCAGGCCCGCCAGTCGGGGGATGGGACTGACCAGCTGGGCTTATTCTCCGGATGCTGATCTTTATCTGCTTCAGAGTCAGGACCGTCGACCACCTCTATGGTGACCTGAAGAATTCAGAACAGGCCAGGGTCAATGTGGAGTCAATAGCCTCCAAGCTACGTGACCCTTGGAAGAAAGTCTGAGAGGGCAGAGGAAAATGATGGATGCATCCCTTGTGAAGGAAAGCTGAGACCGCATAGTGATACAAATGGAAAATCTCCAGGGATGGTCCACATGAATTCCACGACTAGATGGAATATGGCCTCGGGTTGACAGGGGAAAATTCATCACTGGAGTCCCTGATTTACTGATGACTAAAAACTTAATAGCTGGAAACAATGACTGTTGGATTGCTGTGGGTTAGGAATTTGAGTAGAGCTGAGCCTGGAGAGTTTGTCTCTCCTCCATGTGGTATTGAGAAGCCCTTCATTCAGGAAGTAAACACGTACTATATTTGTTCCTGAAGTGATACCAGAATAACCATATTATAATAAAACATATCATTTATGAACACAAACTCTGTACCAGGCACTATCCTAAATACTCCACCTATATTATTTAACTCTTGTAAAGACCTCCCATCCATGTTTGCGTGTGCCACATTTCCCATTGAGAGAGGTGGAGCCCATTTCTCCTCCCTGGAGATCTGTATTGGCCATGTGATTCACTCTGTCCAGCAGAATGGATAGGAGTGGAATGGTGACGGATCTTAGCAGAAGCCTTACAGCTTCCATTTTCATTCTCTTGGAATGTTCTAACCACTATGCAAGGAAGCCTAGCCTAGACCACTACGTGTGTAGAGACTATGTAAAGAGAGAGGTTGCCTGGAGAAGAACCAAGGTCTCTCAGCCCATGTCTAGCTCTGAGGGCTCAGTCATGTGAGTAGGGCCATCATGGATTGGGTCACTCCAGCCAACACCACATGGAGCAGAGACAAGCTCTCCCAGCTGAGTTCTAGTCAAATTCCTGACCAACAGCAATCCCGTGGTCATTGTCTCAAAGTATTAAGTTTTGAGATGACTGCCAGATAACTTTTACAACCAGGGAAAACTGGTGCACAGAGACATCAACAACTTGCGTAAGGTCACAGGGCTAGTAAGTGGCAGACATGGGGAGTCTGGTTCTAGAGCCCATGTTCTCCCTAACTTTGCCACACTGTCTCTCAAAAAGTAAGTGACAGAGCTACTGTCCCCTCATGAGACCAAAGAAACAACAAGACTACAGGTGCAGGTGGGGGTTGGTTGTTTCAGGGTGTACAAAGACATAAGTACAAGCTCCTCAAGACCAGGCTTTCCCAGCTACGATTTTCACTCACCCCATGGTTTATCCCTAGACTGCACACTCCTCAACCAACCCTTAGGGTCAGAGCAGATAGTCCTGGAGCCAAAGCTAGAACTTGTTCTCAGATTTACGAAAGTCTCATTTTGAAGTCTGTCACGGGGCTGGAAGAATGAAGCTTCTTGGTTCCAAGAGACAATCAACGTAGAAAGACTTGTTTGAAAAACATAATAAAAGACGCATTGGGTTCCTTTAGCCATCACATAGCTCTTGCAACACCCCCTGGATGAGCTATGTGCAAATGAATCAGAAACATGCGCTCCAAGTAATCAACCCAAGATGTACTGGGCAGATGCATTTCCAGTTTTGCCCTAACCTGACATCTGAGAGAGTTGCTGAGATGCTCTGCCAAATTGCACTGGGGTGTGCCCATCCCTGAGACAAATAGCCCCTTCCTTTTGTGTTAGGAATGGGGAGGTTTGAATTCTGCTCACTTCAAAGGATGTTGCCCAGCCAATGGGCCGGGGCTGTGGTTTTGTGGAGTCTGGACACATGATCAAGAGGGTGACTTTCAACCCCAGAGTCTACTCAGGTTGCAGCAGGCCAAGTGCACCTTTCTCCTCTGTCATGGGACACCTAGAAGGGCACTGCTAGCTTTACCCCATGCCACCACCCTTACTCCAGTCTTGTAGGCACCCTTTGCATATTTGTAAATAATTGTGGAGCTTTTCAGTAATCCCAAAAGTAAAAAACAAAAAACAAAAAACAAACAAACAAACAAAACCAAAAGGGGGAAAGAAAAGCAAAATAATACATCATACATCTTGTATCATTGCTATTTGCTGGAATGAATGGTCGTGGGAGAGTAATGGTAACAGGGACCCACACAGAAGCTTAGAAAGACAAGTGGAGAAGGAGCACACAGCTGGGTAGAGCCGAGCCAAGCTGGGCAGTGACAGGGCAATGCTGAGCCTTTGGAGACATAACCTTTCTTCTCTGCAGCCCCATCTCCCTCTGCCTGCAGACGGAACAACTGAGCTGCAACAATCGTCTGCAAGGCTAGTAAGGGTCTTGGAGGGGAGAGGCTGCCAAGAGCCAGGCAAGCCTGCAATTATGGTAATGAAATCAGTCTCTGGGTAGGAGATAAGAGGGAATGTGCCCAACACTTTTGGTATTCCATTTGTATTCAGACTGGAGTCAAAGGGATTGCTTAAACAAAACGTGCCCTGCAATTTCTCCAAGCTGGGAATAAAAACAATTTCATGTTTCAAGCTATTACCGTCAATATGATTTTTTTTTTCCTCCAAACTGCTGCTCAGATCCAAACAAAATAGATTTGTTGCCTGGCCAGGCAATGAGTAGCAAAATAGAAATTTACTCCAAAAGCTATATCGATGACTAAATCTCAACACTTAGAGGTTTATTTTTCCCTTTAATTGCTAGCCACTGCCTCAACTGAATTAAAACAAAAACAAAACACAAAACAAACAAATCTTAGGATCCACCCTTCCCTACAGTTAACAAAGTGAAAACCTCATGCTGATATCAAAATAAGAAATCTAATCTTGAGCCTGAGGTTTTATAGGCATCCAATTAAAAAGACTTAATGAGTGTGATCAATGACTTCTCCAATGGCAAGGGCTCGTTTTATGTTTCCTATTGCTCTCATTCTATGTACACACATTTTAGCATCAAAGAATCCGTTGATAAAGATGTCTTGAATAATGATCAGTGTGATGAACTGTAGGTGTGGAGTGAGCACAGATTTCCAAACTGACAAAGACTCTAGATCTTACCATCCTTTCTCATCCTTAACACACATAATTGAAGTGTCTTAGTATACTTTTTTCTTTTGGACTTTTCCACACTCAAGTCATGATGATAAAAGAAAGGGAACTCTTTCAAAAGCCGCAAGTTCAATTTCTGGCACAATCTCCCCAGCTCCAAGAAAGAGAGTCCAAAAGAAGTGATAATTTGGATAATTCTGTCTTAGGAAATGAGGAAAAGTTCCAATGCACCTTGATCAGCTTTCCTTCTCTTGAAAATTAATACATTGACTAGAAGCAAACCCTTGATTCTTGCTTGGAAATGCACTTTCCACAGGGAAACCCACACCATTCTTAGTCTAGCTGATAATAAACCAATGCCACTGAGAATCCAGAGACCATGCTCGTCACACTCAGGAAAGCCTTCTTGCTTGTTGGTCCTCTAAGCCTTGTGAGCTGTGGAAAGTCGTGGGAATGGGCAGGTCTTTTCTGGAGAGGAAAAGGATTTCCTCAGGAGCACAGAGCATCCAAGGACGTGTCTCCAACAATAGTTTTAAATCCAGATCATTCTACCCCTTCTCTCTCGACAATTGCCATAGAAAGAACACAAAACGGACTAGGAAGATATCTAATTTCCTCTTCTTAGACCTGCTGATACTTTAAGAACACGGGTGGCAACCCCAGCTAACTGTGGTTACTGCTTTGAGACTTGCAGCATGTCAATCCAGGCATTACTGTCCCTTCTACACAACTTAGACCCAATTTTCAGGCACACAAACTGGCTTGGAGAATTCAACGTCCCGAGGTAAACAGCAAGGAAGGTATAGTGTTGGTCCCTGAACCAGTTCTTCTGATTCCCAATTATTTTTATATATGTTTCCTCTGTCATCTTCATCTCCAATATCATCACCAACCAGCGTCTATCAGTTTTGGGAAGCTTATCCTATATTGGGCCCTGTGCTAAGTAATTCATATGGATGATCTCATTGAATCCTCACAGAAAATCACACTTATATGTAGTATTATACTACATAGTTACTCGTAGGTAGTACTGTCATTCCAATTTTATAGACAAGGAAACTGAGGCACAGAGAGGCCCAGTAAACCTGCATGGGGCTACAGAGGTCAAGTCTGGCTGACTAAATGGTGGTGCCTGATTCCAAACACAAGTCAATCTGCCTCCATATATTGACAGCAGTACCTCATGAGAATCTGAGCTGAACAGGCTTGTCTCTATAGGGGCATGGGTCCATGTCCTGGGCAGAGAAATTTTTTGATTCTTATCCAGCCAGACCTGCCATTCCTCTAAAAGTATTTTAGAGAAAAAGGAGGAGGCAAAATCAAAAGTAGAAGCACGTACAACTGTAACCCTGGCCAACTCATCTGATTGTATCTTGTGGCACTAAAGAGGCCTGTGGCCATGTAATATGTCTGTGTAATTACATGGCCTGTGGCCATGTAATATGTCTTAAAAAAAGGCCTTTACATGACTATTTTTAAGTCCCTCTTGATGGGAGAAAAGAAATAAGTATATTGATTGAAATGAATACTAATCTCAACTTGATCCAGAAAAGAGAGTATTTGGTTGTGAATAGCCAGTGTAGTTCATTACTACACTGTAAGTAAGTAATGCAGTAAGCCTAATAATGCATTTATTTCAGAGATTTTTGTCTCTGATAACTATCAGCTGCAGACTGAAAACCCAGCCAAGGATACCAAAGTCTAACTTGTTCTGGGGGATTCACTTTCTTTCCTGAATGATTTTTGTTTTCAATAAAACCCAACCTCTTATATTGTTTGAAGTTTCATACGGAGATTCAGTTTAGGAGTCTGAGGCCATTTATTTCTATTTTGTGCATTTTTTCCCTTCCTCACTTCCACAGCTTGAAGCCAGTCTTAAAATAGAATTGTCTGATTCACTTGGGACCGAGGCTGCCTGACTCCTGGGAGTTAAAATGCTCTACAGAAGCAGGTGTTGGGGCTTTTAGAAGGATTTCCTATCCTGAAAGTCAAGAGGCCCAGGGGGGACGTGGCCTCTTGCATGGGCTTAGCGATGTCACTTTGGAAAGGTGCAGGCTGTTTCCTTAGCCCTGGAGCGTGGGAAACACTTCCAGAGCCTGAGGGGGTGGGGCGGCGCGGAGGGCGGGTATCAAGTTCCCATTCAGCTCCCAGGCTCCAGCTAGGGAGAACCAGGTGGGGGCAAAGGCAGGTTGCCAGGGGAAGGGGCAGATGAGGCCAGAAGGCCTGGCAGCGGAAGCCGACCCACTGAAGGGCCCCTCACCTGACTTCACTCTGATACCCAGGGAGAGGGAATGCTTTGACGGGGCCCGCAGGGACCAGCAGGGCTGTCTGCTGGGCTGAATCGGCCCTGTGTCAAACCAGTGGATTTCAACAAAAGAACAGTGCTCTGAGAAAGGGGTGAGAGCTGCCAACACGGAAACCATCACCTCCTTGTAGAAAGCACCTCGTGTTTTAAAGGACCACCAGGGAACTGGTTTACACAAGTGCAGTGGTGCATGAGGCAGCAGCAGCTAGTGCTGTGCGGTGTGTGGGTGTGTGTATGTGCATGCACACACAATTACATGCTGACAGAAGACTGGGGCTCCCAGGGCTAGCAGTTGTTTTATTCTTTCTTTGAACATCTTTCTGGGTGACCAATACTAACCTTTTGTGGTCTTCCAGAAACAGAAGGCCAGAAATGCAGCACAATTTTATTCTCTTTAGGGCCAAAACGTCATCAGATCAATAAAATGCTGGCCACCCTCCCCCTCCCTCTGTATCACCAACAGAAAATTTACAGATAAGGATTGTATAGAGCAGAAATAGAATAACTCGACTGGGCAGTAGGCAGTGATTTCTGTGCATGGGTTGTCGACAGTGACCTCCACAACATTTTTTATGCTGTACCATCAACAGAGCCTGTCTGACTTCTTCCCACCTGTTGAGATCCACCCCCTTGGGACACAGTGCTTTTCCTCCTCTGTCTTCATGATCCCTCCAGCACTGTTTTATGTGGTAGCTGGGATCTTCACACCGATCTAATTTATTGGAGGGAACAGGGCTTACATTTTTCAATTTCCTATATAACCTAATGCAGCATTTTATATACAGTGGGGGTTGGTATTCTAATGAAGTGTTCTCAGTGAGATTTGCCTGCCCCCATGACACTGGTGTTAAGAGCAAAACCACTCAGGTCCACGAAACCTGATCTAAAACCCGTATCACGCAGAGGGTGTTAGTCTGTGGAGAGAGAAGCAGTTAATGAAGGATCAATTGGTCTGAGTCCAAGTTCAGGAACTTTCTGCTATGTAAGCAAACTGGCATTTGGTCCAGAGAGGAAAAAGTACGGAAAAGGTGCCCCTATACAAATAGAAAGAATTGGAAGCAAAGCTTACAAGTATGGGCTGGCTATGGTGGCTCATACTTGCAATCCCAGGACTGTGGTAGGCTGAGGCAGGAGGATTGCTAGAGCCCAGGAGTTTGAGCCCAGCCTGGGCAATATGGCAAAATCCTGTTTCTACAAAAAAATTTAAAAATGAGCTGGATGTGGGGGCACACACTTGAAGTTCCAGCTACTCGGGAGGTTGAGGTGGGAGGATCGCTTGAGCCTGGGAGGTAGGGGCTGCAGTAACCTATGATTGTGCCGTTGTATTCTAGCCTGGGTGACTGAGTGAGGCCATCTTTAAAAAAAGTATGGAAGCAGTCATATGAGGATAGGGGCTGGGTTGCTCGGGGGATGAGCCTCTCTCAACCATCATAGGGACCATCTTTGGGAGGAAACAGAGAAAGGTACAAACAACATGCAAAATTAGGAGTTTGTCTCTGAATGTGGGTTGAGAGTCTGAGAGCCTGGATTTGAACCCTACAACTACTATTTACTGCCATGTGACTTTGGGTAAACCAAACAGTAACTTCCTGAGTATCTGGTGCATTACTGATAGTATTAGAAAAATGACACGGGCTTTGTCTCCTTCATGAGGGTGTTGGGAGGGTCAAATCAGATCAACATTTGCTTTGTAAAGTATACTGAGCTATTTCAGTGTAGATGAAAGTTATTATTTTTAACCCCAGTCACCCTTTCCTTAACCTTCCATTTCCTACTGCTTCATCAGATCCCATCTTAGTGGAAGATAGCCATCTCTCCCCTAGGAACTCCTATTCTCAACTTCCTTCCTCTTATTGTTTTGTAAGTCATGTATACTTTAGAGTAACGGAAGCTTGTCTCTTTGTGAAGGAATTTCTGGTGTCCAAGGCAAGTTAGAGGGGCATTAAGAGAAAGAGCTTTCCTGAGTGCTTTGAAATGTTTGAAATCATTTGCCCAATCTGTTCGCAGGTCAGATTGGCCTTTTCCTAAAACTGTCACATTTCATCAATTTTGTTTTGTTTTTGTTTTGTTTTTATATTTTGGACTATTTTGTTTTGATTTGCTTTTATATTTCACTGTCTCTTAAATTAGTATGTATTTTGTAATCCTTGGTGTGTCGTACTTTAATTGATAGTGTTTTCTTCTTTTGAGTGGTTCACAAAATAATGGTGCATCTCACAATCATGGGTGTCGCTTAATGAAATGCAGCACTGTTCTTATGGAGATAACATGATCTTAAGCAGGAATCATTAAGGGTTTAAGAAGAAAAGTAAGGTAAGGCAGCAGTTTCCACTGGAATCATCAGAAAACAGAAGATGGACTGTTTTGTTATCTTCTATCTTCCATGTGCCAAGAATTACCTGGATATTTGGATTCTGCCCATTGATATCAGCTTTGGAAAGATCTGGAAAGTTTGGTAGATCAAGGAGAAAGGATCTGGGGCCATCTCTTTGCAATGAAGGGTGCCCCGTCTCTTGTCGGAATCGCGGTCTGGGGAAGGGTTGGTGTGCAGCCTGGTGGTCCAGACGCTCCCCTGGTTCTTCTTTGGAGAGAGAAAAGCTGGTTTCTGATGTGGAGTCACTTCCCACGTTGAGGTTATTCTAAAACAAACAAACAAACAAGCAAACAAACACCTATTAAAGGGACACATGATTAAAAAATGTCACCCTTAACAGTCCATTATATTCAGGAGCAAGGACAATTCCAGCGGCTGAAATTAAGCCAGTAGGACATTCCAAACTTGTTTTGCAACCCCATGGTTTAGTTTCTTCATGTCTTAAAAGCCAGATCATCAGAAAACTTCTTCTAGCCTGCTACTTGGGAATTTTCTGAGGGTTAATGAATTATGGGCTATTTATTAAGCTTCAAAGTACTTTAAAAATGAAAACACTACATTGAAGGAGAATAGGTGCTCATTCAAAGCTGGAACCAAATTATGTTTCTCTTCTCACAGCTTCAACTGATTAACCACCTTGGCTTTAGTTATAGTTCTAGTGTCCAGAGTTGCTTTCTTTTGTGTAGGCTATGGAGCAAAAGATCTGACCAAGCTGGATAAAGTTCTTGGGCCATATTATTGATTACATACATTCATCCAGTTGTCTGTCCATTTGTCCATCAACTCATCCATACATCCATTCACATATCCATCTATCCACCCATCCATCCATCCATCCATCCATCCATCCATCCATCCAACCATCCATCCATCCTTCCACCCACACACCCATCCATCCAATCAACAAATGCCAACCATGCTAGGCATAGGAGATACAGCAATAAACAGGATAGACATGAGGCCTATTATTTTGAAATGTACAACTAGGTGAGGGAAATAAACAATAAGTACATAGATAAATAAATAAGATCAGATCACAGAATGGTGACTGCCAAGAAGAAAAGAAAGAAGATGATGGAGAGTGGCTGGGGAAAACCTTAGATAGCTGGTCAGGGAGAACCCCTCAGAGAAGGTGACACTTGAGGCAAGATCTGAACAAGAGAAGGTGGCACCCTGCAATAATCTGGGGGAAGGACATTTTAGCAAAGGGAACAGCAAAGGGAGCACTCAAGTCTAGGACGGGAATGAGTTTGGCTGGTTTGAGAAACAGAATGGCCAGCGAAGGTGTTGTAGAGGGAAGGAGGGAAGAACCATAGGTGATGAGGATGAAGAGACGGGGATAGTCAAAGAAAAAGTCATGAAAAGGCATTCTGAAATCTAATGATTTTATACTGAAAAGTGCAAGCCCCTTGTTTTTCCCAGGTGTGAAAAATGTCTCCATTTCTTTATCGCTATGGGGAAATTTCTCTAGTGATTGAAGAGTATAGAAGTTGCTGGACTCCTTTTCCAAACCAGCCTTTCTTTTTCTCCCCTCTCCTCTCACAAAAGATTTACTCCAGCCTTCAGGGATAGCATTTTCATGTTTACTGGTGGAGAGAGACAAGGAGATAGAATTTCACCAAGCTTTGGGTCAGTGGTTAATGTTCCTGTTATTCTTGGGCATGTTTTGGGGTTTGGGAGTGTATGTTTCAGCACACTGTCTCCACACACCCTCTCTGCCCCCCACCACAGTGCCTCTGACCCAGCCAAAGGGTTGCATCTGGTATAAAAACACTCATGACTCTGAGCACCCAAGGTCAAGAGCACTGAGGCTGAAACACACTAGCAGATACATATCTTCTTGGAGAGCTAACCTTAGGGAGGGATTATTATTTTTACTTTTATTTATGTGTCATTTTTTAGAGACAGGGTCTTGCTCTGTTGTCCAGGCTGGAGTGCAGTGGCACAGTCGAGCTCACTGCACCCTCAGACTCCTGGGCTCAAGCAATCCTCCCGCCTCAGCCTCCTGAGTAGCTGGGATTACAGGCACGTTCCACCATGCCCAGCTGTGAATGGATTTTTATATATCTGTTTAAATAGGAATAGGGCTCAGGAACAAACTCACTGGTGCAGAGACCACCTCTGAATGTTCGAAGAGGCCAAGGGGAGGGTGGAGATAGAGACCTCATCTATCACCTCTTTAAAACATGCAGTGGTAGGGGAAAGCTGGCTACTCTGCAGCATGTTTTTGCTTGCCTTTCCACAGCTCAGAAGATGTGGGCGGGGGCAGTGTCTTTGTTCACCTTTCCAGTCACCTCTCTGCCATGGTTTTCGTCTCCTGGCACATCCCGGTAGAGGGAGTTGCCCTGACATTTTGAGACATTACTCAATGCAACAGAGCCAAGTGTATTGTTGTTTGAGCCTAGCAAGAGAGAGAGAAAGAGAGAGAGAGAGAAAAAGAAGAGAAGAGAGAAAGAGAAGAGAAGAGACAAAGAGAAGGAGAGAGAAGAGGAGAGAAATGAAGGGAAGGGAAGAAAAGAGAAGAGAAGAGAGGAGAGAGAGCATGCTATCTTTTCTTAACATAAAAAAAAAAAATGGGACGTCTCTATGACATCCCAAAGGGGAGATAGCTGAATGTATTTGTTCCCTTGCTTTTTTCCCTTAATCTCCAACCCTAAAACTTCTCCAGCAACATTAGGGAGGACAGTTAGATTGTCATGGAGAATTCCTTGTGTAGGATTTAGGATTACGAATCTTGGAAGGGGCCCAGAATTTGCTTCCCAATTACTTTAGTACTTCTTGTAAATCAAGCCCTAACTTCATTACCACAATGGAGGTATACTGCTTAATTAGGTTGAAAATGGGGCTCTCTTTCCTTTCCCCTGTGATGTAGTACTCTTTCTACTATGAACACTTACATTTTAGAAGAAGTAGAAAATGTGTTTTTGCTACTCTTTAACATTTTGCCTAGATGTCTGAAAAAACAGGGACTAAGTTTGATTGATTGATTGATGTGACTCTTGAATTTTTCCTGGTAGGAAATCCACCACCACAGAGTGCTTCTGGCTTAGCCCCAGACCAAGCAAACCCCTTAAACTCTCTAGGACTCAAGGACCTTGCATGTAAAGCAGATTAGATAATAAGAAGAGCCCTGTACCCTCCCCGCAGGATTAGTCAAGATACTTGGGTTAGGTTGTGTCTACACATGGAAAGAGAAGCGTCGCATTAGGGCCACTGGCTGGGCAGTTCAGGCCACAAATACCTCTGCCAGGAATAGTTAGACAACTGGGGCTGAAGTATGTTTTGGCTTCAGTTATGCACACAATTGTGGCATTTCTCTATCTCTCCGAACTTCCCTGCCCCCTAGACACAGACTTGGTGTTTGCAAAGTATTTGGAAGATGCTAAGTAATAAAGAAATGCTAGTCACAATCTCTGAACATCTGAGTTATTCTTGCACCTCTTCCAAAACATATTTAACTAGAAACCTTGCCTCCTTGCAATGGCATGCCCCCAAGCTGTTAAGAGACTGGAAATCCTAGGATAGGGGAAGTGTGGCTAAGGGTGGCCCATATAGAATGAAACCCTATTTTATTCAATCAATAACAAGATTTGAGAGTAGCCATTATTTTAGTCATCTAGACTTTAAATCTAGAGTAGGAGATAACAGACAGAATATCCTAGAGTAGTGCAGAAGAAAACCTTTCTTCATCTCTTCTCAAAGGGACATACTGCACATCCTCCTTGCAGAGCCCCCATTGGAGGTCCTGGTTGAGGACATCAGTCCAGCTATCACCAAGTTCACTCACTGAGTATTCCACTTGAATTATTCCAGCAGAGTAAAGATTTTCAACAGCGGTGTATCTCAAGGTTAAAGGTAAAATATTTTGTGTTTTATTCAGGCAAGCAAACATTCTTCTCTGAAAATGATATCTTAGGAAAGTCTGGGAATTTAAGGAAAGAAACATGACCATTCTTTCCAAAATGCTGTTGAATTCATTCTGCCCCAGTTAAAGTGATACAAGGGGGTCTGCTCATTTTGGGAAAATATTGCTTTACCCACAATGTGTCTTTGAGTTGAACATCAATCTATGAGTTAACACTGACAATGAGTTAACATTGAGTTAACTATCTATGAGTTAACATTGACAATGCTGCAGTACCAGCAGCAATGTTTCCTCTTGTGACTATAATTTCAGAGCTGTGACTAGCAATGAGAAGGAAAACAGAAGAAATGCAGCTACTGAACGGCTTATGCACATGAACTGTTCAATTGCTGAGGCAGGTGATCTTCATTGGCCAAATTATTTAGCTACTGCTTGGTGCGCCTCTCCTTCTATTATTTTAGAACTTATCTAAAACAGGAATAGTAATAAAAATATCCTGTTCTTGCAGCCTAGTATTTTGCCTTATACGGCAGTACTGTGGCAGACATTGCAATTGCCTACCCCATGTCTAGTCCCCTCTTTTTCCTACTTGGTGTTTGTTTCAGGTGGCTGTGGACCTGGCAAAAACTACATTTCCCAGCATGCACTGCATCTGGATGTGACCATATGACACAATTCTGCCCCAAGAGGAGTAAGTGGAAGGTTCCGGACAGAACTGCTGAAAAGGAGTTTTCATATTCGGTTTTGTCATTTGCCTTTCTCTCTTCCACTTTGTCCTGCCTGAAATGAGGAAACAGGGCTTGATGTGAAATGAGACAGCTGGCAGACCTGAGGATGGAGGTTGTAGTCTAAGCGTGGCTGACTGGAAAGATGGTGGGCTTAGGTCCCTGATAGCACTATGGAGCTATCGCGCTGGTCCTGGAATGGTGACCTCCATATGTCTTTTACTGTTATCATTAATCTTAATGTTAACATTGACAATGCTGCAGTACCAGTAGCAATGTGCCCTCTTAGGATTTTAATTTTTGAGTTATGATGACCAGGAAAATTATAAACGTTTTGCCACTGAAAGTAATAGCAAAAACCAGCATTACTTTTGCACCAACCAAATGTTATCATGATTGCAAGAGGTTTTTCCTCACCAAAAGGAACCAGCATTCCTTGGACAAAGGGTTGAGTGCAGAGCTTGGGCGGGGAAGGCACAGATGAATTTGGGATACTTTCCTGCAACAAGAAGCAAGGAAGCTTTCAATGACTAACAGGGTACTCTTGAAAGAACACAGGAGCCAGCTTGACAGGCCCACATTGCTCACAGATCAGAGAATTTGGACCAAAAAAAGAGATTGTACTTGACTAATGCACACTGAATCTATCAAAATTCATAAGGAGACTCAGGAAGGAGAGAAATCCAGAAAAATTACTGTCACCATTTGAGGTAGGTATTATAAAACTCCTTACTTTGCAAATTGGTATTAAAAAGAAAGAAAGGTTTTCAGAGGAAGCAATGTCTGAACTGAAATAAAAAGGGCTTGTTAAACGTGCAGTAGATGCATCAGGTTAAGAGAACAGGGATCTGGGGAGGGGTCCAGGAACTTTGCAATCCTAGTGAAGGAGTCTCTGAGGTCTGGCAGAGCTGTGGTTTATAGATCCAAAGGGTTTCAGAGCTGAAATGCAGTGAGAGTAACGATCAGAGACACCTGCTGCTTTCAGATGAACTAATGGAGTTAAATATTATACACATCGGGCCCAACCCACAGTCTCAGCCCACCAGCCTTTGCTCTGACAGCTCTCTATCATACTGCGCTGCGACTTGTCCACTAGGCTGCTGCTTCCCTGGTGGCATCCTCTGGGGCACTTGGAGGTTTGCTGAAGCTACATGGTGCTGGGATCTCATCCCTCCTTCCTCATTCTCATCAGCTGGCCCTGGATGCCCTTGGGAAAGCTGTGCTGAGGTGAACCGAGAAGAGAAAACCTCTCATCTTTAGGCGGGGTGCAGTTTTTCTCAGATGACAAATCCACACATTTCAATCACTTGTGTCCTTTATACTGAGTACATCCTGGTCCAACACCAAGAATGTCCAATCACTGCCTCCGGCCACTGCATAGCTGGCGCTGCCCATCGTGGCTGTGTTTGTGACCAAGGTGGATGGCCATAGCCACATCTAGGGTCAGAGTGGTCAGAACGGCCAGAGTCTCCCAGCTGGCCATTTGACACAGGCAGATGAATACAAAAGAGAGGGAGTGAGAGTTTGTGGACATCCAAGCCACAGGGCAAATTAGGATAAGCACTACAATAGGGGGAAGATACAGCTACGGAAATGGGCGATGCATCCTCTTTTGGAAAAAAATGTGCTAAGCATCCTTGTCCCAGTCTGCAAATAGCCACCTGCCCTATTCTGCAAACACTCACCAAGGACTGGAATCTGAAGAACAGGGTTGATGTCACCACTTTCAGAACCTCCAGAAGAGGCACAAATCAGTGACAAATTGTGGCTGTCTAGGAAAGTTTAGTACTTTTTCTCTTTAAGGCAAAAACTGGTTAACTGTTCCCCAGATTAATACAACCAGGCAGACTTCCTGGAGGCAGACTGGCTGGCAAATTTCTGAAAAGCAAAGAACAGGCCCTATCTTCAGTCTCCAAACTCCCTCCTCCCTCCCCCAATTTCACAAGCTCAGGGGGCAACCAATAGGTACTAGTTGATGATAATGATGGCTAAAGTTAGCATTGGGTAACAGGGCCTAGGTTAGATTTTGTTTTAATTAGGCTGAGGCTACAAGCCTCATTACCCCTAATGTAGCTTTTATGTGGGATTCTGAAGAAAAAAACCCCTGGGAATCTTCTACTGAAGATATTAAAGAAGATATTACAAGGCATTTGGTCTCATAGACTTTGAACAGCAAACAGCAGAGATGGCAATTAATGTCACTACAGCCTCACTCCTTAAAACAAACTAACAATCTAGCTAATTAGCAATATGTCCTCATTTGGAGCTGGACATCTGCATATTATTATCAACAATGCTTGTTTCCTTTTTCCAGATGAAAGGAAGCCATACTGCACCCAGACACATGGCTGTGCACCTTCCACATTCAAACACTCATGTTCTTCTACCCACGGTAAACACACTCAGGGCTTTATCTGTGTCGAGCATCGATTTTGTCTGGAACGCGCCCACACGTCTAAAAATAAGTTTAAGAATGCCACTAGTGGTATTTCAAAGGGAAGAGCAAAAGTTTTACTGTTGGAAGAGATAAAAGAAGAAAATGGCGCACTGATTATCTTTAACATGATTGAGGAGCAAGCACTCCTCAATGAGAAAACCAGGAGAATGAATACAGTGAGTTTTAGACCATAAAATCGGCTTTCCAGAAGGGGCACACTTTTTCTTAGTGCTCAGGAAGATGGATGGAGACCACGATCCTAGGAGTGGAAGCAGGGGCTGGTGGGGGATTGTTGGGGCTTGTTCTGAGAAGGGTTGGAAAGAGGCAGCTAGGATACACTGGAGAGAAACTGCACCATGAAGACACAGACAACAAGGGTGACCAGCTGCTGCTCTCATGAAGCCTGTGTGTGATGGCAATCATTCCCCTTCAGGCACCAGGAACAGAGCAAATGTCAATGGCCGTATTTTATAGGAAGCATGACAATGCAATGCCCCTTTAGGAACTATTCCTGGCAGAGGGGAAATGGCCATACACATGCTTCAATCTTCGCTGGAGACTCTGACGACAGCCCTGAGAGCTAGTGACACAGGCACATCATGGCTCAAGAATTCAGGAGGGTCTCAGTCCTGGTTTGAGAATGGAGCCTGCTGTCGAGGTCTGACTAATAGCTGAGGAATCCCTAGTTATGGTGGCAGAATGTGTCATAACGATGTTTACTTTAGAGCTTGGCAGTGACCTCGTTTATTATCTCAGGCTTTAGAAGAAATGAAGAATGGGCAATTCTTTGCATTTGGGCAGGGAGCTGGCTTTGCGGTGGAGAGGCCACCCATCCCTGTGCATCTCTCCTCATTGAAGCTTCTTGGGGCCGGCTGACAACATGGAGATCAACACTTCACCGATTTGTCTTGAATACTTCTGTAAACTGCTTTGATCTTGAAAATGTGCAGATTATTGGTGAATTTTTTTCAAGTTGTGCTTTCTCCATTGCTGGCAAAGAAAACAGAGTGGTAGCTTTTCCAGGACCAATTTCTTTTATGTCCTGTTAGGCTAAAGAATGAACTGAAATGAAGGAGAAATTATTCTTTCAAGTCTAAGAAAACATGTAAGAAGCAGAGTACAAGAGTGGAAAGTGAGTTTGGCCAGAAAAAAAAAAAAAAAGAAAGAAAGAAAAAGAAAAACAAACCCTTCCCACATCACCCAAAACATCCCTGCAAATGTAGGGAGATGGAGAAATCATACTTTCCAGAATCACTTTAATAAAGCTCTTGCGGTGTGAGGCCAGCCATCCTCAGCATCCAGTTAAGGGCCGGGCTTTCTATTAGTCTTCCAGGCTACAGCTAACCAGCTGAGGGCTATAAAGGCCAGGCCACCAGTGGCCACCAGGGGGCTTCCGTCCCTGCTCCTCAGCCCTGTTAGAGCTCAGCCACCCCTTTAAGTCAAATTTTGAGCAAATATTTAGTGAGTTTGGATTATCGGTGATTTTCCAAGTTGTGCTTTCTCCATTACTGGCAAAGAAAAGAGAGTGGTAACTGTCTAGGATTCGTTTTCCAGGACCCAATTTGAAGAGGCACCAGATCATTAGTGCACCTAAAAGGCCCAAGTATCTAAGTCCTCCTGCAACCAAACAGAAAGGGTGTTGAACAGGACACCAGAAGGCAAACATCTCCTGCAGTGATTCTGTGTCTTCCCCACATGGAATGAGGCGATCCAAGGCTGGTGTTCTGTTGGTGAGAGGGAGAACCTGGAAGTTAAGCCAAAGAACATGGATGGCAGAGTTGAGAAGCTGAGGTCTGGGGTAGGGGTGGCCTGGGGACCCTTGCCAAGTTATTATCCTAATTAAGGAGATGGATTCTTCTCACCACTAAGTTAAGAACCCTCATTGAAACCTATTGCTAATCTGTCTGCTCCAAGTACTTCTAAAATGGGTTTCAAAGGTCACTGGACCTTAACCTTGGAGTCCTGAAAAGGGCTCAGGGTACTGTGGAAAAGACCAGGGATGGGAGTTTCAAGGTCCGGGTCTGGGTCCCAGCATTGCCTCTTCCTGTTTTGTGAGCTTTGGTAAGTTATTGCACCTTTGCACATATGGTAGACTGGTTGGCAAAAATGTCCACGAATTCTTCTTTTATCTAAAGATCCATGCCTCGGGTAGTTGCTTCCACACTCTTTGAGCTTCTTCTTCTTTTTTTTTTTTTTGAGACAGAGTTTTGCTCTTGTTGCCCAGGCTGGAGTGCAATGGCATGATCTCAGCTCACTGCAACCTCTGCCTTCTGGGTTCAAGCAATTCTCCTGCCTCAGCCCCCAGAGTAGCTGGGATTACAGGTGCACACCACCATACCCAGCTAATTTTTTGTATTTTTAGTAGAGATGGGGTTTCACTATGTTGGCCAGGCTGGTCTTGAACTCCTGACCTCAGGTGATCCACCCACCTCAGCCTCCCAAAGTGCTACGATTACAGGCATGAGTCACCG
>NW_012099876.1:7419556-7422448 GCF_000951045.1 Mandrillus leucophaeus | reverse complement strand
AGCTGGGCTGTTAGCTGTATTCATGGATTCATTCAACAAACACTTCATCAATATTTATTATGTACCAGGTACTGTGTGAGGGTGAGACAGTGCCAATAGCGCATGGCTTGTTAAGACAAGTTTCCCAAAACTTGGAAGTGAAGCAAAAGGATGACTGCAAGTTTATCACTTCGTACTGGGGCACAGGCCTGCCCCAAAGCATTTAATTCTGTAGGAGCACGTATCTTCACTTGGCTTATTATTTACTATTGATTATGGCCCGGACTAAAAGTTACACGTTAGCTTGTAGATTTTCATTCTGTAGATGCAGAAATGTTTTTGTCTAGTAGAAACAATAACTCAATGCTAACTGTTTTATGGCTCTACAGGACATTCATCAGTCTTAAATTTATGTTTACACATTGACTTCATCATCATTTTCCCCACTAACTTTATAAATATCTGTTTCTCAAATGCTCTGACATGGCATTAGCATCTCCCTTGTTCTTTCATTCATTTAGTTAAGTAGTTGCCATGTGCTTTTCTTTATTTGTATGAGATTCACATTTTTAATATTATGAAAATTTTATTTGGACAGGTTTTTGTCTTCTAATTTAGATTACAGAGGGGAAGTTAAGAAATGCTTATATCCATGTAAAATGCAAAGTAGAAACTGGGAAATTCCGAAGGAGTGGAAGTTTTCAATGTAAGGAAGTAAAATTATCCAGATTCTTTTTTTTTTTTTTTTTTTTTTTGGGATGGAGTCTCACTCTGTCACCCAGGCTGGAGTGCAGTGGCATGATCTCGGCTCACTATAACCTCTGACTCCCAGGTTCAAGCAATTCTCCTGCCTCAGCCTCCCAAGTAGCTGAGACTACAGGCGCATACCACTATGCCTGGCTAATTTTTGTATTTTTAGTAGAGACGAGGGTTTACCATGTTGGCCAGGCTGGTCTTGAACTCCTGACCTCAGGTGATCTGCCTGCCTCGGCCTCCCAAAGTGTTGGGATTACAGGCATGAGTCACTGTGCCCAGCCCAGATTCCTAATTATGATACCACAGCTCACCATCTATAAGGTCTTTAACATTACCATGTAATGCTCTCTCGCTTTCTCTAAGAGACTCCTATCTGGATGTTGGTCTAATGCACTGACAAGCCGGAACCAGTATGGAGAACCATGGCTTGTGAGGAGGACTTCCCTTGCATTTCTCCTCCTATGAGGGTCCTTACGGGGAGAACAGAAGGTCATGCACCAGAAGGCACCCAAACTCCTGTCAACCGTTTCATTTCCCCCCCATACAATTCCCTACTCTGATCCTAGAGAAACAAAGCTCCTCCCAGTGTTGTTCTCGCCAGTGAGAATTCTACCACGAGAACCTCAGTTAACTGAGATTTGAGAAAAGAGAATCACAAGTTCTTGGAGGCTTTCTTTTGGGATGTTGTCATGAAGGGGGAGATATTCAACAGAGAACGTGTTTACTATTCTCCTCAGTATAAACATCATAATATTAGGATGTATCAGTTTGAGTCTGAGCAGGGGATGAATGGCACCCTCCGAGTGAGTAACTAAGGAGAGCTTAATAAAGGGACAATTTAACATATCTGGACAAAGTGACCAGAAACCATCAAGAATGCTCTAGTATCTAGGGTCAGTAAAGCCAGGGAGAGCTCACATCTCCAGGCCTGAAGATGCAAGGACAGGGAGAGGCTACTGTTAACCAAAGGGAAAGGGAGAGTTGTGGGGTTGGAGGTAAGCTGGGCATTCATTTCCTGCCATGCCTAGCACTGGCCAAACCCAATCAGAAGCCAGACAGCAAGGGAGCCTGTTGATGTAATACACTCAGATCATAGGCCCAAGAAATAAATAGGACGGAGAAAGGTGGAAAATGGATTGAGAGAGGTAAATAGAACATCTGGGGGACACAGACATGCTTGGGAGAAATAACAGCTATAATATCACCTATTTCAGGCACTATACATTAAATCTGGTCTCATGACATCTACGTGAGGTAGACATGAGTGCCCCTATTCCACAGATGAGGAAATTAAGGCTGAGAGGCCCCTAGATAGTAAGTAGGCTACGAAATCCTTGCTCCTTTCACCATACGGTGCTGTCCTAATTTCCACCCTGGAGCTGGCCAGAACAAGAGAGTCTGCAGCCACTCTGAATTCCCTGGCCTCCCCTAAATGCTGCTCGGCTCCGGAATAACAGTTCTCCGAAGACTGGCTCAAGAACACTGGCCCGCAGCACACTGTGGATTTAATTCTCAACTCTGCTCCCTGACTTGGTTTGGTAGAGGAAGTCCTGGCCTCATTTTTTTTTTTTTAAGGAAAATACACATCTAGACAACAGTGCAGCCCAACACTGCTTTACTTGTGCAGTGTAATGGCTTTTTAGGGTTAATCAGTTCTCGTCAACAAAAGCCATAGATATAGTGATGTTAAAAATAATGAATTATCACTAATTCAAGAGGGGAGAAGTTAGGAATGAAATGGCACATAGTACGCTATGTAAACATGAGAGCTATTCAGTGGGTCAGATGAGGCAGAGAACTGAGGAAGTAAGACACAGAGGGCCTGTCCCTGCAACCTTCGCCTCCTGGGTTCAGGTGATTCTCCCACCTCAGCCTCCCGAGTAGCTGAGATTACAGGCATTCACCACCACGCTTGGCTAATTTTTTTGTATTTTTAGTAGAGACAGGGTTTCACCATGTTGGCCAGGCTGGTCTCGAACTCCTGACCTCAGGAGATCCTCCCACCTTGGCCTCCCCAAATGCTGGGATTACAGGCATGAGCCATTGCGCCTGGCTGATACTCTCTTAAAGAAGCCAAGCTTCTCTGTTACTGTTACTTTATTTTCCGACCAGTAAGGCATACAGGAAAATACAGTGTTTGAAAAAAGAGGAGCTTCA
>NW_012099876.1:7417699-7418386 GCF_000951045.1 Mandrillus leucophaeus | reverse complement strand
GAGCCAGGGCACAGGACACAGGGTTTCGAACTCCCAGCCTGATGCTCTCCTACTGGCTGCTTGAGTGTCATTGCCTGGTAGATCTTCACGGTTTTCCATGACTAAATTACAAACTGTCTTTCCCTCTTTATAACTGCAGTCACACCAAAAAAACCCCAGGAACTTTACTAAATATCCTTTGAATGAATGAACAGCTGGTTGGCGGGCTGGATGAACAAACAAGATTTCAAAGCCTGATAGACATGGGCACAGTGGACTCCTCGTAGTTTCACTTAGGTCTACCATGCCATGTACATTGTACAATTTGTGCATGGTGCAAAGATGTCTGGTGAGGGGGCAAGTAATGGCTGAAGTTCGGACTGGAGGAAGGGGTACTATCTTCCCAGAGGGAATGACTTGTTGTAATTCATACAGAGGCTTATAAGTGCTAATAGATGCTCTAGTGTCACACTTCTTTCTGTCTACTCTACCTGCAAAGTCTTTCCTTCCCTTCTCTGTATAGAAAACTCCTATGCATCCTTTAAAACCCTATTTAGATACTGCCTTCTCTGTAAACCTCCCCTGATCTTCAGCAGAGTTAATCCCTCCTTGTTCCTCATTACTTCTCTACCATATACATCCTTCTTTTCTTTTTCTACACATTATTAGACATTTACTCATTTTTGTCCAGTTTCTGGCTAAACAGTC
>NW_012099876.1:7415488-7417649 GCF_000951045.1 Mandrillus leucophaeus | reverse complement strand
ATGTTGGCCAGGCTGGTCTTGAACTCCTGACCTCAGGTGATCCACCCACCTCAGCCTCCCAAAGTGCTGGGATTACAGGCATGAGCCACTGTGCCCGGCCTTCTTTGAGCTTCTTACTGCGGCCAAAGGGACAACAGTTAACAGAGACTTGAAAAGCACTTGTGCCTCAGGATTGCCTATTCTTTTTGCTCTTTGGAATGCGTAGAACATTCAGTGAAGAAGGCCAAGCTGGCGTGTTGAATGGTGAGAGACGTGTGCAGCAGAGATAATTTATCCCAGATTCACCAGTCTGCCAATGGCCAGTCACTCAGACGGAGACCATCCTAGACCATCCAGTCCTGGCTGAGCCTACCCAGGCTATGAGAGCTACCCTGCTGACCCGGAGACTCATGAGAAATAATAAATCCTTGTGGGTTTAAGCTAGGGAACCCAGTGTGGTTTGTTACATGGCAAAAGCTGACTGATAAAGGACCTGGATTATTTCTTCTGTAAAATGACCATGGTGAGGTAGAATGAGACTTGCAGAAAGGCTCTCACTCTATTCAGCTCTGACCTCCTTGGAATGGAATCCTAAAGAGACACTTGTTCTGGAGAAATTATTTCACCCTAATTTCAGAAAAAAACTCCACTTTATTCCAAATGCTGAAAACATCAAATTGAGGGTGGGGAGATTAAATAAAAATCCAGTGGTTCACAAATGCATGAAACGTAGATTCTATCTACAATGACTAGAACATCTTCTCCTTTCTCTCTATCCTTCTATCTGTTAGCTCAAGGCTGGGTAAAACCTGTTGGAAAATTCCAAAGCCCTGCCAACTACTTTCTTCACTGACAGGTGCTTTTTTGGTAATAGCTTCATTGCCAGTTTTTCAGACTCAAAGCTGAGACTTAACAGCTCTCCTCTGTGCTTTCATGATGCACCTGTACAGCTCTGTGTGCTGCTAGAAACTAGTAATGCCCACTTATTAACAGGACCTGCCTGACACTGTAAAACAATTATAGAGCTGCCATAGGCCACATACGGCCAGAAGTGAAGAGAAAGCTCCTGCCACCGCCACCTGTTCCCTTTCCCACCTGCCTGTACAGATTGTTCCTGTTTGGACTGCTGTTCTGTTCGTCTCTAGAGAAACGGTGTGATTCTTGCTTGGAAAACTGGCAGCTGATGCAATTGTGGACTCTTGACTTAGCTTAGCTAACCTTTCTCTGTAGGGAGCTGGGCTGTTAGCTGTATTCATGGATTCATTCAACAAACACTTCATCAATATTTATTATGTACCAGGTACTGTGTGAGGGTGAGACAGTGCCAATAGCGCATGGCTTGTTAAGACAAGTTTCCCAAAACTTGGAAGTGAAGCAAAAGGATGACTGCAAGTTTATCACTTCGTACTGGGGCACAGGCCTGCCCCAAAGCATTTAATTCTGTAGGAGCACGTATCTTCACTTGGCTTATTATTTACTATTGATTATGGCCCGGACTAAAAGTTACACGTTAGCTTGTAGATTTTCATTCTGTAGATGCAGAAATGTTTTTGTCTAGTAGAAACAATAACTCAATGCTAACTGTTTTATGGCTCTACAGGACATTCATCAGTCTTAAATTTATGTTTACACATTGACTTCATCATCATTTTCCCCACTAACTTTATAAATATCTGTTTCTCAAATGCTCTGACATGGCATTAGCATCTCCCTTGTTCTTTCATTCATTTAGTTAAGTAGTTGCCATGTGCTTTTCTTTATTTGTATGAGATTCACATTTTTAATATTATGAAAATTTTATTTGGACAGGTTTTTGTCTTCTAATTTAGATTACAGAGGGGAAGTTAAGAAATGCTTATATCCATGTAAAATGCAAAGTAGAAACTGGGAAATTCCGAAGGAGTGGAAGTTTTCAATGTAAGGAAGTAAAATTATCCAGATTCTTTTTTTTTTTTTTTTTTTTTTTGGGATGGAGTCTCACTCTGTCACCCAGGCTGGAGTGCAGTGGCATGATCTCGGCTCACTATAACCTCTGACTCCCAGGTTCAAGCAATTCTCCTGCCTCAGCCTCCCAAGTAGCTGAGACTACAGGCGCATACCACTATGCCTGGCTAATTTTTGTATTTTTAGTAGAGACGAGGGTTTACCATGTTGGCCAGGCTGGTCTTGAACTCCTGACCTC
>NW_012099876.1:7409804-7411653 GCF_000951045.1 Mandrillus leucophaeus | reverse complement strand
TGACTAAATTACAAACTGTCTTTCCCTCTTTATAACTGCAGTCACACCAAAAAAACCCCAGGAACTTTACTAAATATCCATTGAATGAATGAACAGCTGGTTGGCGGGCTGGATGAACAAACAAGATTTCAAAGCCTGATAGACATGGGCACAGTGGACTCCTCATAGTTTCACTTAGGTCTACCATGCCGTGTACATTGTACAATTTGTGCATGGTGCAAAGATGTCTGGTGAGGGGGCAAGTAATGGCTGAAGTTCGGACTGGAGGAAGGGGTACTGTCTTCCCAGAGGGAATGACTTGTTGTAATTCATACAGAGGCTTATAAGTGCTAATAGATGCTCTAGTATCACACTTCTTTCTGTCTACTCTACCTGCAAAGTCTTTCCTTCCCTTATCTGTATAGAAAACTCCTATGCATCCTTTAAAACCCTATTTAGATACTGCCTTCTCTGTAAACCTTCCCTGATCTTCAGCAGAGTTAATCCCTCCTTGCTCCTCATTACTTCTCTACCATATACATCCTTCTTTTCTTTTTCTACACATTATTAGACATTTACTCATTTTTGTCCAGTTTCTGGCTAAACAGTCACACACAAATAATGACTGAACTGTAAACTCAGCTGTACAATGGGGGGTTATATTAGCCATGTTAACATCTTCAAGTCCTTTAATACTTGCTAACAACAAACAGAGCATTTTATCCATTTTTCCAATTCCTCTGCCACTGTCCTAGTCCAGGCTGCCATCATTCTCTCTTCTATCCTTCAGGTCTCAGCTTAAATGTCACCTGCAGAGAGCGAGGACTTCCCTGATCATCTTATATAACCAGTGTTCCTTCTAACCTTTAAAAGTTCCCCTCTATCGTTCTGCTTATTTCATTTGTAGTATTTATTAGCTGCAATTATTCTATTTATGGGCTCTCTTCTTTGTTGTGGCCCCTACCATGATGTCAGAACCACAAGGCAGGGACTGTGTCTATTCTGTCACTTCTGTGCCTCAGCACTTGGCCTGGAGCCCAGTACAGAGTACGACCTCACTAAACGCTCTCTGAACGAATGGAAGGGACAATGAATAGATGGAAAAGGAAGGAATGACAAACAGGATTTCAATGCCCAATAAGTGTGGCCACAGTTGACTCCTCCTGCATCTCTGGAACCATGTTTGGATTCTGGGATGTGGGAGGATGAGAAGCAGCTCTGGGAGAGGTGGAAAAGTTCTCACTGGCTCCGCTCCTGTTTTAGCCCTTACTTGTATGGTGACCCTGAGGCCTGGCACAGGATGGCACAGTCATCTGCCTCCGAGTGATATCATGGGCAGTGCCCAGCTTCTCCCTTTGCCCAGAGAGATAATATAGAGACTGTGCTGAAGGTGCCAACGGCTCCTGCCACCTGCCTGTGACCGAGTCACTACTGAGCACCCAGCAAGTGCATTAGGAGCAGCCCTGGCAGAGCAACAGAGAGCAGCAGGGGTCTAGGAAGCAGGTGCAGAAATGAGGCTCAGCAGGAGATGCCAGGGGCAGATATTTTGCTCGCTTGAATTCAGTTCTGATTCTGAACATTTTCTGAATCTGCTTGCTTTTCTTCAAAGTCAACTATGAATTCAAAGATTTTCTATTTGTATGTACATCTGTTTATACTTATATATACACATATATAAAGTATACATATATGGTTATATAAATATACATATATATTTGCAGACATAAATACACATTTAATTAATTAATTTATTTATTTATTTTTGAGACAGAGTTTTGCTCTGTTGCCCAGGCTGGGGTGCAGAGACGTGATCTTGGCTCACTGTAACCTCCGCCTCCTGGGTTCAGGTGATTCTCCTGCCTCAGTCTCC
>NW_012099876.1:7405851-7406564 GCF_000951045.1 Mandrillus leucophaeus | reverse complement strand
TTCACCATGTTGGCCAGGCTGGTCTCGAACTCCTGACCTCAGGAGATCCTCCCACCTTGGCCTCCCCAAATGCTGGGATTACAGGCATGAGCCATTGCGCCTGGCTGATACTCTCTTAAAGAAGCCAAGCTTCTCTGTTACTGTTACTTTATTTTCCGACCAGTAAGGCATACAGGAAAATACAGTGTTTGAAAAAAGAGGAGCTTCACGTTGAGCACGTTATTTCCCTGCGGCTCGAGCTTTCTCACCTGTAAAATGGGTAGCATCTGTGTGGTAAAGACACTTCTTTTCTCCTGTGTATTATTCCCTTCTCTCATTAGCCTTTTCTAACACTCACTCTCACACCGTCATATTTTCTCTTCACTGTTTTTCCCCTCAGGCCCAGCTCCTATCTTTCCTAGTGACAGCCACCCCTCCACCTCCTCCACCTTTTTCAAATGTCTTCTCTGTGCCAGCCTTGCCCAAACACTTTTATGTATCACTTCTACCAATTGGCTCTCAAAGCTTCCCACTGGGTGGATATAATTATCATCACTCCCATTGTACAGATGAGAAAACTGAGGTTTGGAATCCTGCCAAAGTCACCTGGCTCATACTTACTAGGGGTATGTGAATTCTGGCTGACTCCAGAGACGCTTTAAAGCTGGACCAGCAGAGACAACAAAAGGCAGCCTGTGTGGGCTGCAGCTGCTAGGGAGAGTGAACACCTCTTC
>NW_012099876.1:7401080-7401756 GCF_000951045.1 Mandrillus leucophaeus | reverse complement strand
TCCCAAGCAATTTGGATAAGGGATACTCAAAATATGTAACAATCATCTCTACTAAAAGAATAGCTGATTTAAAAGTGCAATGAATTTGAATCATAAATGAGGACCAGCTATTGCCATGTTTCCCTCCGTACTATATTGGTACAATGAAGATAAAATATCATACAACAGATATCTGTCCCCAACAAGTGGTCCTGCATTCCAAGGCATCTTTTGTATTCTGAATGTCAGCACTGGTAAACTGATTCCCTATACTTTCCACTTTGATAGATTATATTGGCATATCCTGGGAAAATCTCAGATATGTATTTGTTATTTTAATTTTAGCTGTGTTTTTTTAATTTTAAGATATCTGAACTAGCCCATCATTTCCTAACTGAGCTCACAGAAAAACTGATTATAATACTGAGTTATTAATTTAGTTCATGTGTTCTCAAAATGGCGGTCCCAGGCCAGCAGTGTTGGAATTGCCTGGAAATGTGTTTAAAATGCTGATTCTCGGGTCCCATTCCCTGTGGAATCAGAGCTTCTGGGATGGGGCCCAGCAGCAGATGTTTGAGCAAGGCCTCCTGGTCATTCCCTCCAGGCTCACACCTGAGAACCTCTGCTCTCACCAGGAGAAGGTGAGGAACAGTGGCTGGTAAGGAGCGATCATTCTGAACGGTACTTTGGCAAAGGG
>NW_012099876.1:7394437-7395735 GCF_000951045.1 Mandrillus leucophaeus | reverse complement strand
TTTTTTTTTTTTTAAGTAGAGACAATGGGGTTTCGCCATGTTGGCCAGGCTGGTCTTGAATTCCTGACCTCAAGTGATCCGCCTGCCTCAGCCTCCCAAGGTGCTGGGATTACAGGCACGAGCCACTGTGCCCCGCCCATAAATAGACATTTATAAGTGTGTTTTTATATGTGTGTATAAACATACACATATATTTATATATACACGGATATGGATGCGTATGTGTTATTTTAATTTTAGCTGTGTTTTTTAAATTTTAAGATATCTGAACTAGCCCATCGTTTCCTAACTGAGCCCACAGAAAAACTGATTATAATACTGAGTTATTAATTTAGTTCATGTGTTCTCAAAATGGGGGTCCCAGGCCAGCAGTGTTGGAATCGCCTGGAAATGTGTTTAAAATGCTGATTCTCGGGTCTCATCCCCTGTGGAATCAGAGCTTCTGGGGTGGGGCCCAGCAGTGGGTGTTTGAGCAAGGCCTCCTGGTGATTCCCTCTAGGCTCACACCTGAGAACCTCTGCTCTCACCAGGAGAAGGTGAGGAACAGTGGCTGGTAAGGAGCGATCATTCTGAACGGTACTTTGGCAAAGGGAGATGCTTTCCAGTAAACACAGGACTCCCAAAGAATGCACTTGTATCTTGGAAAAGCATAATCAGATCAACAGCGAATGAGCTCCAAGGCATCCCATCCAGCCTGGGGAGACCCTCTGAGTGGTCACCCACTCCTCAGGGATGCCCCTATGATAACACCATGAGGGAAGGCCGAGCTCCTCACCCTCTGGGTCCCTGGGTGAAGGAAGCTTTCCACTGAGCAAGTGACATAAGAGATCAACACGCAGGGTGAGAAGATCAAAAACCCCGAAGATGGAGGGTGAACTGTGAGACTTGGTTCCTTCCTGCTTTTCCCTGCGTCAATAAATGCTAGCTTTGCCAGGCCTGCTTGGGTAGCAAGTACCCCAAACGGGGCAGCAACAGGCCTCCAACTGATTTCTCCCTCACTGTGTCTGTCTCTAATTAAGCCACACAGGTCCATGGGGAAGGACAGGTTGGTTTCAGATTGGCTACTGGATGAGATAAACTTTTCTAGCTCAGGGGTCTGGCAGAAGATTAAGCAAGATCTGAGAGGGGGACTGGGGATCCCAGGTGGGCCTAAGAGAGAGGAGAAATTATCCGTCAGTAAATGAGATAAGTGGGAAGGCAGAAGGTGAGAGACAAGTGAAAGAGGAGAAAAACAGTTTCCTTCAGTTGCCCCAAAGGCCAAGTTACTATTATCATGGTTTTAAGATGGCTCCTCTTTT
>NW_012099876.1:7391454-7394387 GCF_000951045.1 Mandrillus leucophaeus | reverse complement strand
AACTGTGAGACTTCGTTCCTTCCTGCTTTTCCCTGCGTCAATAAATGCTAGCTTTGCCAGGCCTGCTTGGGTAGCAAGTACCCCAAACGGGGCAGCAACAGGCCTCCAACTGATTTCTCCCTCACTGTGTCTGTCTCTAATTAAGCCACACAGGTCCATGGGGAAGGACAGGTTGGTTTCAGATTGGCTACTGGATGAGATAAACTTTTGTAGCTCAGGGGTCTGGCAGAAGATTAAGCAAGATCTGAGAGGGGGACTGGGGATCCCAGGTGGGCCTAAGAGAGAGGAGAAATTATCCGTCAGTAAATGAGATAAGTGGGAAGACAGAAGGTGAGAGACAAGTGAAAGAGGAGAAAAACAGTTTCCTTCAGTTGCCCCAAAGGCCAAGTTACTATTATCATGGTTTTAAGATGGCTCCTCTTTTCTTTTGAGACAGAGTCTCGCTCTGTCACCCAGGCTGGAGCGCAAGTGGTGTGATCTTGGCTCCTTGCAAGCTCCGCCTCCCGGGTTCACACCATTCTCCTGCCTCAGCCTCCTGAGTAGCTGGGACTACAGGTGCATGCCACCACATCTGGCTAATTTTTTTTGTATTTTTAGTAAAGACGAGGTTTCACCATGTTGGTCAGGCTGGTCTCGAACTCCAGACCTCAAATGATCCACCCGCCTTGGTGTCCCAAAGTGCTAGGATTACAAGTGTGAGCCACTGCACCAGGCCAAGATGGTGCCCCTTTAAACTGAAGAGCTCCTGGATGCAGCAAAAGCCTCCCCACGATGAACCCATCAGCAAAGACAACTCTCAGACCATCCAACACCTAACCTGTAGTTTTCCTGATTAAAGCAATGATTCATGTATGAAGGTGAAGAAGGACAATCTATTTATTCCCAGCATGTACACTGCAGCCATCATCAAAGCCAAATAGTCCCTACTCCAAGGAAAAAGCATAACTTCCTGAGCTGCATTCATTCACCATCTCCCCTGTGCATTTGCTCCTTGTTCTTCCAGGGACATCTTTCAGAAAAAAGGCCTGAGGGATCCATTCACACTCCTGTGTCTTAAGGCTCCATAGACAGGGCCAACTGCTGCCAAGAATCCAACTCAAGAAAATGCTCTTTTCAGATAAATCTCACACCCCCCAACTGGAAAGCTCATGTAGCAACCAGAGCTTTGCTTTCCTCCAGCAAATTTATACCTCACCCTGTGAATATGCCATTTGCTTGCTTCAGCTTAGACTCTCCCACTTACTCCCCAAGTCTGCAGATATACAGATTGACATTTTAGGGAGAGCCAAACCCATTTTTAACCAGAGTCCTGGGTATTCAGTTACTAAGAGTTCGGCTCCAAGTTCTAAGTGCTCACCCTCCCCAGTGGTGTACAGAAAAGTGACACGGTAAGCAAAAAGTTCTCCAATATGGCACGCTGTACAAACTTATGAATGGTTCCTTTCAAAATCCTGACTTTTGAAAGCAGGCTTGAGAAGGTCAGAAGATAGAGTCTGTTACAACTCTTGCTTGCTCTCCGACCAAAGGAAATATATTTCTAGCTCTAGCTTCTCCGAAGAGAAAGTCTTATGATCTCTGCCTCCCACATACCACGCTGGTCCCCTTGCTCCCTGCACCTCACTTTCTCTCATGCCAGATCATGATCTCAGGCCGTAAGTCCAACTCACAGAGGATCCCATCCCCAGAATCCTGCCTTCCCCCGCAAAGTGGAATTTCTCCCATTCCGGATTTTGAACAAGATTCCACGACGCATGTTTGATCTCTTCACGCTCCATTTTCATTAGTCCTTCACACTCTCCATCACTTGGAAAAATACAAACAGCATGGTTCAGTTTGAAGGTTAAGAACTGACAGTCTCCATAAACATTTTTACAATAAAAGCTGACTTATCCACTGCCAGAATTCGATGTCTGTGGAAGGGGGGTGAGATGGAATGGAGACAGGGAGCGGGAAGTGAAAACCTTCAACATCAGAAGGAGGGGACAAGTGCTCACCATTCAATTACTAGGTGAAAGAAATCCCCAGTGCTTTGCTGGCCAAAAAATGACTGGGTTGATCTCTGAATAATTAAAGTATTATAGGGAGGGAGGCAGAAATCCAAGGAGCAGAACAGCTATTCCTGATTTATGGAAAATACAAAGCAATCAATGGTCATAAGTTATAAAATTTCCAGGTCATGAATACTAAAAGTGGCCTATGAAGAGATGATAAAATAATTCTCAGGATGTTTTCAGTAGGGAGAAGCAGAGGGTAAAATAGATGGGGGCAAAGGAGACCTAGAATGTAAACCACACTCATCCTAAACCACCCAACATACTTAAAGGCTGAAATCACCTAATTAGCTGGGATTCATTTTGATGGTGTGTGGGCAGATGAGCTGCAGGGCATGTATTCATTTACTCATTCAATATGTAATTACTGAGAGCCAATTACTCCATTCCAAAGACTGGAAATACAATAGGGAGCAAGATAGACATTAATCTTACCCTCATGGAGCTTACAGTCCACAGCAGGGGTTCCCAAATGTACATCCTGATGCCTCAGTCACATCCTAAACCACATAAATCAGACAGGGAGTTTGGGGAAGGGTCCAGGCACCAGGACCTTAAAAAGATCCCTAGGCGATTCCAGTGTGCAGCAGGTTTTGGAAGCGGCTTGACCTGCTTAACTGTGTTGCCATGGTTTGCCCAATCAATGAGGACCAAAGCTTGCCCATTACTCACTCCTTTCCCGCTCTGTTTGCTAAAACTCCATATGCCCCTAAGGACTTCATTCTCACATCTTCAGCACATGTGAAATGCTCTGCAAGCTGAATTGACTCTGAGCCTTATCAAAGGAGTTTCCTAATGAAAGCACCAGCCACATCCTTGAAAGCTAGTAGGGGCCCTCTTTATTCCAAACCTAAAATTGGACACAGTACCCAGTGTATAATC